>NC_089875.1:25050249-25367749 GCF_040182565.1 Anser cygnoides | reverse complement strand
AGGCATTCCTGTGTGCAACTGCACAGTAATGCACTCGGAACAAGGCAGCCAGGAACCAAATCACAGGACAATGCACAATGGGGAACGATCATTTTCTTATTGAACTGCGATGCCGGATTAATAAATCTATTTTGAAGCTTAATCTTCTTCATGTTGTCTTATGACTTTTGGATGACTTACTATGACAGTCATCGGGCTGTAGATCAGCACAGTACAGCAAAAGCTGTGCACAATTCTCCAACCTGCCGATGAGACTGGGACCCTTTACTCTTGTTGAGGGCAAACAAGGAATGATCCTATCTACCTGCCTGAAATCTGAGAAATTTTATAAGCAGTCTCCTGTGGGAAAACTAAGTGTACATATAAAGGTCTCTATTGACTTTTTATATCACACATCATTCCACTAATACTAATAGCTGATCTCTAAACAGGGTCCACGGAACAAATTTTAACACCACTGTGGAACAGCATGGGATATAATTCATTAATACTCTTCGCTAAACCAAAAGTCAATTAAAAAGTTTATTCCTTTGAAAGTTCTTAGCTCAAATAAGGATAGCAAAAACACAATAAATGCAAAACAGCTGGGATGTAAGGCCTGGGAATAAATTGCTTTACTCTTGGGATAAACTGTTTTCTGTGGGGGTTTTGTTTTTCTTTTTAAACTAAACCTTCTAATAAATGTTATTTTTCTCATCCGTTGCTCAGCTCTGAAGACCACAGTGGTTTTATAGGCTTTTTTTTTAATTGTTAAACAAAGGCTTAAAGGCTCCCAGTCTAATCAAATCTTTAAGACTAACCTCCAGTCTTGCTATCCGTGTACACAGCCCCCCCTTGCAGTTCAGCAACTTTGAACAACTCACAGAAGTGAAGAATTGCTGCCTAGTCAGGCCCTCTGGCAGTCATTAATTGACAACTTTTGCAGCGGTCTGAAAATTTAAGTACAAGACGCTATTTTATAGAAAAACAGCTCGTCACCCTAATTTCAAGGTTCATCTCTCGGTTTCAGTCTTTTACTGAAATGCTTTTCCAAATGTCAAAGATGACCCCAGTTTCAAACAGAATGGGTTGGATCCAACCTGGGTTCAAGAATCAGTTGTTTCCTTCAGCTACACTAGAACAGAGGGATTTTCTGTTCAATCTTGGAGTACAACCAGGTCAAGCATTTCTAATTTAGAATCGATTTTCTACTAAAATCAAAAATGGCACTCTTGATCATTCAGGTATTTGTACATTTATATCAACACAATTTAAATTGTTTTCTAACAAGGCCCCCTATCCTCTCTTTCACTGTATTTCTAGAAAATATTTATAAGAAGTTTACTACTACTTCATTATTTTATTATTATTACAATTTTACATAAATTTCTGATGCACACATGCAATTGGAGACATAACACAAGAACCAGTACTTCCTCTTATAACTGTGAGGAGAGATTAAAAAGGTCCAGACTAGAAGGCATCAGGTAAGTGCCGTATCAGCCTCAGCAATGGCATATAGCATCTGCTCAGCCAGATTTCTAGCAGTTTCTTGATTACAGCAGTTCTAAACAACTATATTCTCATGCTGCATTAAGGAAATGCATACCTTCATAATGTGAAAAAAACAAAAAGTACATTGAAAGACAGTTCTGGTTCTCAAGCTTTCCTAAATTAAGAAACAACAACTAGCTAGGGCAGGCTTAATTCATGCTCCTACTACCTTTTCCCCTGCATATCTCAAAGAAGGCTGCAGCCAGATCTTATGGCCCCTGCCTGAAACACGTTTAATTCAGGGGGAATCTTTTCAAAATACTCATGACATTAAAATCCAGCAAATCTCTCCTAAGCATGAGTAAATTTTAACTTTTCAATGACCTGTGACAAGGTCAGGTTTTCAGAAGGCCAGGGGATCGGCCCGAAGGGTCTGCTCCAAAGCAGAGAAACCAGCGCTGCCAAATGAAGCGCACATAAATGGCTGATTGTTTTTTAGCAGCGACAAACTAACTCATTTCCCCTAACCACATTTGGATAAATGGGGAAGTTTTTAAGCAGCAGTAGTTCAAATAGATAAGTCAGTCTCAGACGGATAAAGCAGCAACAGCCCAAATGGGTAAGGCTTAGAAAAGTTAAAAGCAAAGCCAAGTTGAAAACAGCCTCTTAATGGAAGTTCTGCATGACCTATGCTTTGCTCAGCTCTCTTCAGGGCAGGGACTGGGTGATTTGTCTCTGTCTTCCATAAAGTGATGAGTGTACCTCAGCGTTTCATCCTAAGCAATAACAACGGTATAAATGGAAGAAGAGAGAGCTACAGAAAACTGAATTGTATTTCATCCAGGCTGCTTCCCGCTAGCTAATCATCACTGCTACTTAATTCCCCTCATAACCTACACATTAACATAAAAAAACACAGTGGTACAGCGGCTTGCCTTGCAACGCCTTGCTTTTTTTTCTTCATTCATATTAAAATGAATCACAAATACATAAATCACCTTGCTTAAAGGCAATTTTCTATTTTGGGGGGTGTTTTTTTATTTTTGTTATTATTATTTTGTATTTCTTTGATACATCAAGTCCAAAGATTGTGTTACATGAACATTAGTAATTTCTTAGCTTCAGTAGAAATTTTGGATAGATTCAAAAAAATGTATCTTTCATCCCAACAAATCAAACCTAATACAAAGTACCTCAATTTATTTAAACTTTTACTGTAAACATTGCAGAGATTTTTTTTTTTTGAAATTTATACATTTTGTGTTTATCTCTGAGTAAAATTAATAGGGAATGCAATCTTAGGTGACACACAAAAAAAAGAGTACTTTTTTTCACTTCTGACCCATGTACAATTTCTTCTAACTCAAGTATTAACCCAAGTCAGTCAAAATTAGTTCTTTGTTATAAGAACATAAGCCTAATCTGAGAATTTACCTCTCACATGGGTATTAGAACCAATCTGGAAGGACACAATTGCACATACTACACTCCAAACTCCAAGGCTACATGATAGACATTTATATCCTAGCCTGCAAGGCTAACTGATTTCAAAACTTGAAAATTTTTCATATGAATTGGATCCTTTAAGGCTTAAGTGTAGTTTACCTTTGGTTTATGTAATGCTGTGCAGCAGTCACACAGTAATTTAGAGATGCAATTTATTTCTCTATTGTACGGAAGATACAGGCTACATTACAAATTGCAAAGGCTGCTTTATTAAGTGACAGCCAAAGCTGAGAAAATAATTCACCTCGGATAATTTATACACTTTATTTTTATTTCAAGAATGTCTGTGAGGAGATTACAGTCACTCTGACGTATCTGTTAACTGAAATTACCCTACAGAATTCCTCACGTGGTTAGCTGTTACATGCCAGATGTTCAGAGCTGTGCTTCATTGTGACTGGCAAACAAAACTTATGGAATTGGCTGTTCTGGCTGAATGATCACCAACAATCATGTTTCTTGTACAATGCAGAATTTATTTTTTTTTCCTTGAGTGCTCGTTTTATCTGGTATGCTTTTATCAAATGCTTGGCAAGTTTAGCTGAACATGAAATTTAAAAAAAAAAAAAATCGTTGCTGTTCTACTGATAAGAAAACTGTGACTGCAAAGAGGTTAGGCAGGAAATCCTGTCCTATCTCCTGCAGCGTCCTCAGTAATGTGGTTCTTACATTATGCAGTTCTGCAGTTCTAAAGGAGAAAACTCCTGATTCAGAATAGGGAAAAACTTCAGTTAACTACATCATTTCTTATCTGGATGGAAAAATCTCCAATGGATGGCTTCACAACCTCTGTGTGTGTGTGTACACGTGAGTGAGGGGAAAAAATCTTCCTTAGTCCAGAAGAAACTGAAATGCAAAAATTGATATACATTTATCCAAAACAAAATCTTGCCAAATCACACTGAACCCACTTCATTTTGCTTTCATTTCTAACTACTAGATTTACACAGAAAATGACAGAGCATCAACTTCTGTGGCAGCCAGAGAACTGACTCCAAATTTCCAATAAAAGGTGTGGAGAGAAAAGGATCAATTGCTACTGTCCCGGGAGAAAAACAACATAAAATATTTCTATTCATTCAAATACCAAGGGATCGGCCTCATTTATCTGTAGCCATCACTCTGCAGCAGCAGAGATTAGCGGTTCAGGTTTCCTTAACGTTGATTTTTCAAGGAACCTGGGCTGAACGTTTTCTAAAGTGAACATCATGATAAAACATGGAAAGTACTGTTAAAGATTAGGAGGAAACATATCTTTAAAAGGCATTTTGCTGCCTGCTTCAATATTTTTTAACTCACACTGATTAAATGGAACAGCAAGTTTTTCCTGAGCTTTTCTCCTTGTGATGGACACAGGAGGAGGCATCATGGGATACAAGATGACCCAAACTGAGAGGCTTTAACATTTGCCATGTTAATTCATGGCAGCTCAGTATGTTAAAAGGTAGTAAGCTCTTGATGTCCAACTTACAAAATCACTGAATGTTTTGGACTGGAAGAGACCTTAAAGACCATCTAACTCCAAGACCCTGCCATGGGCAGGGACACCTCCCACCACACCAGGCTGCCCAAAGCCCCATCCAGCCTGGCCTTGAGCACCTCCAGGGATGGGGCATCCACAGCTTCTCTGGGCAGCCTGTGCCAGTGCCTCACCGCACTCGGAGTGAAGAATTTCCTCATAACATCTCATCTAAATCTCCCCTCTTTTAGTTTAAAGACATTACCCCTTGTCCTGTCACTCCACCCCAGCTTTCCTGTAGTCACCTTTAGGTACTGGAAGGCCGCTGTAAGGTCTCCCTGGAGCCTTCTCTTCTCCAGGCTGAACAACCCCAACTCCCTCAGCCTGTCTTCATAGGAGAGGTGCTCCAGCCCTCTGAGCATCCTCATGGCCTCCTCTGGACTCATTATAATAGGTCTGTGTCCTTCGTGTGTTCTGGGGGCCCAGAGCTGAACACAGTGCTCCAGGTGGGGTCTCACAAAAGCAAAGTAGAGGGGCTTCAACCTTTGACGCAGCCCAGGATACATTCGGCTTTCTGGACTGCAAGCACATGTTGCTGGCTCATGTTGATTTTTTAATCAACCAACAACCCCAAGTCCTTCTCCTCAGGGTCGCTCTCAATCCATTCTCCGCTCAGTATGTATTTGCACCTGGGAGCAGTTGTTAGTATTAAACAGCACTGAATTACACAACCGATTCCAGAACACAAAAGAACTAGTTACCCCACTACTTTACACCTTTTTAGGTTCCTGTGTAGTACAAAATATCATGAACTTGATTCCTCAGGACATGAAATTCACACTATGCTATATATGCAAACCTGTTCAGAAGTAGAGGAAAAGTGAACTCTGCATATTTATTAGCCCCCTCATTTTCCAGTAGACATTCCTTTTAGAGTTGGCTGTATGTGATCACAAAGTTTAAACTTAGAAAGTTTTTGTCTTTTTTGCCAGGCTGCCATGAGTGACAGGTACTGGATAAAGCCACCGTGAGAACTTACCTTATCACAAAAGGGTCTGACAGAATCAAAGGATAAGTATCACCTTTTCAGTGCTGTAGCCACCCCATCATTTATCTGTATCTATTGGATAATCTCACTCTTTTCTCCTAGCTTTACTTCAGAATGTTGTTCACAGCACTGTCAGCTTCTTTTGAGTGCCTCTGGACTAAAAATGTCATTCCAAGTTAATGCAGATCGGCTTTAAATTTTTATATTTCATACATTATATATTATATATGATTGTATATTGTGATCATTATATGTATTCTTTACTATTATATATTCTATATTTTATATTATTTTGTCTTTAAGAGATCAACACACAATCTGAAATCAAGCTAACTGAAAAATTTTCAGCAAAACTGGATTTTTATCAGAGGGGTGGGAGGCCCGGCACTTTAAGTTTTCTGCAATTCTAAATGGAATTTCTAATGAAGGGAGATGTAGCAAGGAAGGAACAACCCCAAGAATGTCGAGTATCTCAGTGCTCAAGTACAGCTTCCATTGACCAGAAGAAACAGAGTTGGAGCAATCTGGAGATGACATGATTGCCCTTCCTATTTACCTACGTGGAACAGGAAGGACAAGCCAATGACTTTATGCAGTGTTCCTGTATGACCGACCTTAAGCAAGTATTTGTTCCTTTCTCTTTCAGTTTTTCAACAGACAACAAATGTTTAATGCCATAGAGCTGCCAAATTCATTAAAATATACCTCACCATGCTGTGGTAAAGCTAACCTGACTGGAGCTTTTTTAAAGAATAACGAAAGTGCTTGAGTAGAAGAGGCTATAAAAACTCTCTGTGCATCTATACTTGTACACAATGTGTGTATCAGCTGTGAAACTTACCCAATATAGCAACGACTTCGTCATCCTGGATTACTTCCAAAGACCCTGAAACCACAAAGCAGAGGCTGTCGACGCTCTCACCGGCATGGTAGATCAGGTCTCCTGGGGCACAGTGCACTGTCTGAAACTCCATGGCAAGCGCTCGAAGGCACCCATCGCTTGCCAGCCTGAAGGCTGGATGCTCCTTGAAAACTTTACGGTTCAGATGCACACAGATATCTGCTCTCATGTCCTTAGGGCATATCTGCAAAACCTGAAAAGGAAATTGGGCAATCAATTCCTGCGTGTGGCTTAAGAGTGCCACATGATTATCCCTGTTTTACTACACAGGTTTATGAAATGCTTTCCTCCCCATAAGACTTCTAATCTCAGTCCATATTCCTATTTCTATAGGTACACATATGCCACAATACTCAGTCTACTTTACAATACTTGAAGGAAAATAATGTTTTCATCTCAGCAACATGCTCTGCTGGATATTGAATTACCCTGATAAGGTCTCAGGTTTTTAAGACAAAAAATTAGCTGTACATCAGTACGGGAAGTGGTGGAAAAAAGCCTGCTGAAGGGATCATTTCTAGTGGGTAGGTCTCTATTTAGATAGACATATTCTGTGAAAAACCCGCACAAATTTTCCAAGTGTGAGAACAGTTGTATAGAAAGAAGTATAACCTCATAACCCTTTACAAAAAAAAAATATTGCTAGTTTCATTAGCTCGTAATATTGAGGTTTGCAGATATGTATTCAAATTCACCTCCTCAGTGGCAGTACCAGATTTATTTTTTTTTCTTTCCCCTCACACAAGAAGGGATTTCAGGTATTATACTGTGTTGCATGACTTTTGGCTATTGATGATGTGTGTTCCCAAGGGTACATAAATCAATGCTTAGCACAGTGGTACCGGTCAGGACTATTTCTTAAGGTTTTTAATATAATAGAGAAAGCTGAGTGGAAAGAATACAGAATCACTACTACATGTACAGGTTAAAAGTTCCTGGCAAAAACTCTGGAAACACATAACGTGAACAAGGATGACAAAATCCTTGTAAGATAAAGACTGTGATGAAGTACATCTCGAGATGCATTATTTGCAGAACACTTTCTGAGTAGTGTGTCTGCCTCATTTTTCCCCAGTAATAACTATTTCATCCAATTAAGGAACACCCTGGGTGAGCTTCAGAGTTACTCCCACACATTTTCCTGGATGGAAGGAGATGGATGCTTTGATGCAAACACTCCTGGAAAACGTGAAGGTAACACATGAAGCACAATGGCTATGCCTACACCCTCAGTGATGCTCTGTGCAAGATCTCTGAACAAAGAACTAAGCTCATAACTCTGTGCAAGGCAGTGGCACCAGGTGTTAGGCTTGCTACTCCAAGAGCAAATGGCTCTACCACTGCTAAAATCATCTCTGGCCCACCTCCAAGCAGACCTGCTATTACGGATATCACTTCTGAAAGGGATATTTCTATAGCAATTAACTGTAGGTCACTCATGGATGATCTCTCTCACCTGCTCTACAACGAGCAGCCCCCAAACCTGCCAGTTCCCAGACTTCTAGGCTCACAGGAATGGGTCGGGACAGAAAGACCAGCATTAAACATGGAACATAGGCAGTGGCCATAGCTGTCTTTGCAATTATCTCATTTATTCTGGCAGCAAAAACATTCTGTATTTGTAGACGCTTGCCAATATTTGGCACCAGAATTATACACAAGTACACTTCACTGTCATTTGAACATCACACACACAAAGGGCTGCTGTAATAGAAATAGTAATAAGAAAACCTGAATATACAAGAGAACATTTAAAAAGAGGCTCTTATCCAAAAACCTTCTGGTTTCTCATTCTAAGAGGAAGTTAGCTAATTTTCCATTCTCCATTTAATAGAAGTTGTCTCCAGACTTCATAAAAATAAAGAGGAATTAAACACATCTGAAAGTTACAAACAGCAGAAGATTTTCATTTATATGGGAGGTATAAACCAGATCATCATGACTTAATTTTAGAATCTCAGCAGCTCTTGGTTAAATTTTGTTGTAGTGGCATTTACTAGACTTATAGACTTTGCTTTCAGCTGATTATTCACTCCTTGGCATGCCTGCAGTTAACACCGAATTGACAAATTTGTGGCCTACAAAATAGTGAAAAGATTGGTTCTGTGTTAAATTCATCTTTAAATATCTGCCTCACCAGTAGAAAACTGTATTACATTACACAGCAGCACAACTACCGCTGTTCTATCACAGGAACAATACATGTTTTATTCATTGCATGGCATCCGAGGAGTTATACATAGGCATCAAACCAATGGAGCTCAGGCCCGAGCATTTACGGATCGGCAGAGCCATTAGTCAGTCTTACATTGTGTTAGCTGTTGCAATGCAGATGAAAGTTGATTTCTTGGTTTTATGGTCATCACCACTGGCAGTTCAGCTATGCACACACCGGTTATTGAAATCAACTCCATATTATGCTCTTTGATGCTTTGATAATTTGAGACTTTTTTTTTTTCTATTTATTAAGGTAATTTTCAAAGGCTACAGTGAGTTGTGCTTGGTTTGGTTATCCTGCTGTGTCTAAAGGCATTCCTAAAGCATTTCTCCTCTTATCAGAGGAAAACAAGAATGGACTTTGAAGATAAGCTAAAACAAATTTGTTTTACATAGCAATTTTTTCTTGTTGCCACATTAAAATGATGATAGAAGCTTGTACTGAGGAGTGAATGAAAGCACCAGCGTTCCTTACACTGTGTATCTTCAGGTCTTGCCTCTTCACCTTCCCCAAATGTGCCTACCTCAATGCTCACAACCACACACAAAGACATTTTGTGAGAAAACACATAGAGCAGCTTATAATCAGCACTATCTAGCACTACAATACCATTTATTCCTGAAAGCTGGTGTTAGAGAGTGCTTCCCAAAATCACAATCTGGGATCTAACTGGCAGATATGCTGAAGACCACTGAGGAAAGCAAACAGTACCTCCTGTACCCAGCAGTCTCCAGACCGCACAGTGCAAGGCCACATCTGCTCTACTCTTCCACAACGACACTTTAACAACTAGACAGAAATGACTTTGTTTGCTCTTTAACTCCAGCATCTACAGGTCTGAATACGAAAGTAAGCAGACAAGCAGAAAGCTGGTGACTGGAGCACTGATCTGATTTCCTGAATGAACCCCCTCCAAAACTACATCTCTTCACAAGCAGAAGAAAAACAGTATCTATCCCCATAAAAGCTGGCAAATAACAGAAGAGCAGAAAGTAGTTGCTTTGCACATTTGTTCTGGCGAATGGCCATTTACTACATTAAAAAACACAATAGAAATTTTACTTGTAAATTCAGTGAATTAGGATGATAACATTCACCTCAAATAAGATAGCTTTCAAACAATACATTATTATTATTAATGAAATCTGGAAGTCATTATTGTATCTCTCATATTCCAATCAAATTCTACCAAGACAAGACAAATTATACTTTGCATTCAGGCCCCCATACTTGCAAACAACCTCTTATAACAGAAAAATTGCATTAAAATCTCATTTGAAGAAATTCTGAGGTCGTGCTAGAACTTGGAACTTATTTAGTTATTTTATTTTCTGAAAACCAAGCTCTTTCACTCATTTTTATATTACTTCATGCCATATCACCAGCAACACATATGCACTTTTACCACTAATGTAAGTGGCGATATGACAGAATAGCTGAAATGCTGTAGTTGAGAGTTTACAATTAAGGGAAGCTGCTACCCGGTACTATTTAAAGAATATTTGTCGTCTTTACTAAGGAAGTACCTCCTGTTTATTTTAATACAATGCTTTCAGGATGTGAATTGTTTCCTTGCAGTTTAATTTACTTACCTTCTCAGTATCTATTCCTCTGGACATTGACCAGGTGGAAACAATGTAATCCATCACACGTTCACTCAGTCCTTTAGGGACCTGGTAGAGCTTTAGGAAGTCTCGGACACTGTTCAGCATTTCATGGTATCTGTTCGTATTAGCATACATTTGCTGAAATATGGTTGTCACATTACCAAAAATGGTTGCATACAAAAGAGCTGTAAAAAAAGAAAAGAAAAACATTAGGTATAATAAATAATACGTTGTGTTGATTAGCGTATGTTCAGTGTGCTGTAAAAGACAAGAAATGCCAAAAGTCCATTGAAACGCATGCAACTTTGGTGCTTTGTTAAGGAGGCCTGATGAGCACAAGCATTTTGGAGGTCAGATTTAGCATTACAAGCTGAGGACCTCCGCCAGCTTTTGTGATGACGAGGCCTGCAGCACAGAGTTACCGAAGCACAACTATTTGTCTTTGTCCATCAAACAATTCAGTAGCATTCAAACCCTTACGGAACCACAACAGAAGAAACGAGAATTTTGAGACAAATTGCTTGACAGCAGACACTTTAAAATTTCATCTCTGGTTTATAGTGCCTGTGTTGAAATGCCATCAGTGACAGATTTCCAAGCTCTAAGTGCATTACCACAGTAGTAAGCCGAGTCATCATTACCCACCTCAGTGTGACAACAACAATGCATCAAAGCAGAAGATGGAATATGTAATAAACAGCTACCATGGGTCAGTGATTTATAGATGTGAGTTTAATAATACATAAAAACTCACATTATGTTTTATATTCTTCGGGCAGAAGAACAGCAAGGCCTGAAGCAAGAGCTAAAGCCCTCAAACGCAGACCGCCACGCTGCTCTTCTGTCTGCACAGGGCACAGATACAAAGCCAGCTGGTAGATCAAAATGTGTTTAATAATGAATGTGAGACAAGAAAAAAAAAAAAAAGCAGTATTTCCAGTAGTGGAGGGAAGTAGATGAAAAGCACAAGACTCAAGAAAATCCACCCTCCAAAGCCCAAGATGGGACAGGAGGTTGGTGGCAGTCTTGGTGGTTATGTTTTGATGTCTTGCAGAGGCTGGGGCTGAGGCTATTTCAGCTAATCCAGCTCTGAAAGAAAGGGACGGACAGGAAACCTCACAGGGAGCTTTCTTGTGTCAGGAATCAGGCTGGCGATAAGCAGGTGAGAGGCTGACTCTGCAGTCAGGGAGAGGAACAGTCAGACAGCAAACGTGCTGACAGCCACCAGTAAGTGCTCTGGTTTGCTGAGGACATTCTTCCTCTTTATCATTTCCTGTCCCCTAAAACAGGCACTGAATTGTCAGTATCATATATGTTCCACTCTGAGATAAAAATAAATAATTGAAAATCATATTTATTAAAAAAAATAGCTTTTTGCCTTATCTAAATCCCCCTTTTTGCTGTTACTTCCTCCCTCACCCCCTCTTTTTTAATATATATATTTCCTCATTCATTCCTTTGAGAGTGCAGCTATTTATTCAGGTCAGCATTGTAGTCAGATATCCATAAGCCAGCTAAGACTCTTTAGGGTTTTATGACCAACAAAAAAAAAAAAATAATAACGTGCAGGAGAAGCTTACAGGACTGTTTTTTCCCTGATCACCGAGAGATGCAATTTAAAATTAGACTAGCTCAAGGTCTTTACCCAGCTGTTCCTCTACAGAATTCCTTCTTAATGTTGTATAACTTCTTGATTTTCATGAGTTCCTGCTGGGACCAGCTCCCCTCTTTTCCCACTACCCCTTTGTACCAACAAGTGGGAGCTTGGACCTGGGGGCACTTACCTGGCTTAGTCAGCACAGCTACCTCTTTGCTTCCTCAGTCCCCTAAACTGATCACGATGCACTATGAAGTACAAATATTGGTATCCACAGTGCAAACCCTGAGTGAATTAACTATGAAAGGCTCTCAAGCCCGATGGGCTCCATAACACCTCTGGAATGCTAGACAGGTTAAAGGCTGCACAGGAATCTCAGGTTTTAGCCAATTGCAGCTATTTCTGTAGACGTAGATCCAGGGATTTTGCTATCAGAAATGGCACAAATAAAAGCAACTATTAAAAGGAGAGCAAGGTACAGAGCTCAGCTTTGAGAGACAATTCTAACAAATCCTGAGCTCCTCTTTCAGGACCAATTCATCAGTCTGCCTTCAAGTGTCTGATGTGCTGGACAGCTGCCATATAACTTGCTCTCTGGAGCAAATACAAAAAATGGTATTTAGACACACAGCTTGTACTTAAGTATCTATGTCTCCAGTGGCTGCATAAACACTTCAGGGATGGTCCTTGATTTTCCATGATTTTACTTATTTCCTAAAAGATTATTGCTAAGAAATCTTGGTCCGATGTTTTATCCTGTTCAAAATAAAGCTTTGTTACAAGGCACCAAACACCACTTCAGACACCTGTGCAGTTTTTGTACTGCAGCTGATGATTACCTTGCATTTTAGGGTAACAAGCTGCAGCACAACCAAGGTAAGAAAACAGAGGGCATTACTTAAAATAGCAAGCCACCATTAACAACGCTGCTTAACATGCAATATCCATCCAGAGCTAAAACAACGCTGGTCACTCAAACTACTAAAGATGCTAAAACTGCACTATTATTTTAGGATATGATTCTGTATCCTCTAATTATCTGTATAATTAAGCTATGAATTTATGGATATGATTACATTTGGCCTAGAATGACCTGAATGGTCAGACAGGTTGAAAAGGCAGCTTTGCCTCAGCCAAATTCAGTTGGTTGGCATTGCAATATTTAACCTTGTCCAAGACATACACCTGGATAAAATATCTAAAAAAAGCACTTTCTCATAGTGAGAGGCCCATATCAAGGCGTGGAATTTGAACTCCAGACCTACTCTGGAACTTTTCTTTCCACCTAGGAGGCTACTCACACCACACCTCACAGACAAGTACACTTAAAAACTCCAATCTAAACTTCTCCAAGTAAGCCTATCAAAAGAGACTCAAGCCTCAAAAAAATGAATACGAGTCAAGGCTGAAACACTGAATATGAGTCAAGGCTGAAACACTGAATATGAGTCAAGGCTGAATATGAGTTTAGGTCTCTAACTAGGTTTCCAAAGAGTGATACCTTCTCCTTCTTCCACATATGTCCAGAAAACTGAATTCCACATGGAGTTGCAATGAAGTTAAAAAAGATCTTAATGCACAGTCCTAGTTTTAAGTTAGACTACCTTTCTCCTAAAAATTCACTTCTTTTGGCAGGCTCCTGACCTGTTTCTGCAGGAGAGCAAAGGAAGTCCATTTAAAGCCTCGGCTGAATCTCATAAAACAGACCTTCCCCTTGATTCTCAAGTGCAGCCTCACCAACTCAGGCTTGCAGAAACAGATGGTAAGAAGGATTTACCCATTTCTGCAATTCAAATGTTTTCTTCTGTTGAACAAGATGTCAGCTTCCTTTGACACATACATACAAAACCATGCCAACTAATATTTTTTTTTTTAAAGTAGAGAATATTAATAGGGACACAGGGACTAGCAATGTATAGATTATTTCTCTGTTTAACCTCAATTTATGCCTGAGCTAAACCGTACCTGAAGCTCTGATGCAATGAGTCCTGAAGAATGAAGAAATGCTTCAGAGAAGAAAACCCAAACAGATTGACTATATATGCTCCTTAATCTATGAGTACTTTGCTTTTAAAAACAAACATTACCTTTCCCTTACTATGTCCTGTGTTGCCCTCTGTCATGCAGATGCAAACACGACCCCTGAAACGTTGCTATTTACACAGACCTTTACCAGGTTCCCTACAAGAAACCAAACCAGGGCATCCCAAACTGTGCAAGACCCACTGGTTGAACTCTGCAGTAGGAAAAGTCATCCAGAAACATCATTCTTCTGCCAGCCAATACAACATTGAAAACAGATGACAGGTAAGGCACAGGGTCACAAGCAAATTCTTATCTGCAGGTTTCCGGGCCACCATACTTGTGGGCATCCAACTGTCTCGTGTTCTGGCAAACAGCAAGACCTGCTGATTTGATGTCTAGGGATGTATAGGCCTATGCCAGCAAAAGAAAAATGAAGTCCCCATCCACCCCTTTACTGTCCAGCTACATGAAGCCTAAAGAAAAAAAAAAAAAAAAGAGGAAATTTGATTCTTCATTTCGATTATTACAAGGTGAGCAATCCTAGAGCAATTTCCACTGCAAATTGCAGCTACGATGCTCCAGTACGACAATTATCTTGGCAAGAAAAATTATTGCTGCCTACATGTCCTGGTTCCAGTTAGGACAGAGTTAAGTAGCTCATAGTAGCTGGTAGGGTGCTATGTTTTGGATTAGGATGAGAAGAGCGCTGATAACATGCTGATGTTTTAATTGTTGCAGAGCAGTGTTTACACCAGGCCAAGGACTTATCAGCTTCTCGCTCTGTCCTGCCAGCGAGCAGGCTGGGGGTGCAGCAGGAGCTGGGAGGGGACAGACCCAGGACAGCTGACCCAAACTGGCCAAAGGGGTATTTCATACCATCTGACGTCATGCTAAACAATATATAGGGGTGGCTGGCCGGGGTGGGGGGCCGGCTGCTCGGGAATAGGCTGGGCATCGGTCAGCGGGTGGTGAGCAATTGCATTGTGCATCACTTGTTTTCTTACACATTATTATTGTTAATACTATTACCATTATCACTATTATTATTATTATTGTTATTATTATTTTCCTGTCTTAATAAACTGTCTTTATCTCAACTCACAGGCTTCACTTTCCCGTTTCTCTCCCCCATCCCAGAGAGGGAGGGGGGAGGGTGAGCGAACGGCTGTGTGGTGTTTAGCTGCCAGCCGGGTTAAACCACAACAGTCTTTTTGGCGCCCAACGTGGGGCCCGAAGGGTTGAGATATCGACAAATCTGACCAGAGTGTGTTAAACTAAAATTGGTATAAGTATTGGACCTGCTTAATAGTTGCTAGTCACGATGTTGATTGCCTTAATCTCCAGTCTGCTGTACCTGTATTCCAAATTGAGTTTTATGGTGCGTTACTTTCTGTATGTGCTCCCTGTTGCACTGTTTATCCTTTCCGGGCCCTGGTTTAAGATTGTTATGGTACTGTGCGGTGTAGCAATGGCTTATGAAATGATGAAATATCTGGTCACGACTTTAACCTGGTATTTGTACTCAGCACTGACATCGACTCTATACTTTGGAACCCATATCTCGGAAACTATTAGCAATTACACCTATTGCCTGTTTTCGTTAGGGAGCCAATCTGTGAAGGGGACAGGGGAAGACATGTTTCCCTACCTGTTCACTCTCCCTTTCTCCTTCACCACCACCCTCTTATCCCCCGAGTTAGTTACGGTGGTTCTCCGAGATGTTGAATATCCTTGGGATACTCAGACCAGCCTGCTCTTGTTGTTATGTCTCCTGAATGCGCTTCAGATTTTGTGGAGGGTTAAACAACTACTTAGGAATCTCATCCGGAGATCTGTCTTGAGGCGGGATAGTTGCGAGTGGCAGGGAGTGTGGGAGGATATGGGCAGGTTTCTAGAGCAGTGGTCACCTCCAGTGTTTTGGACATTCACCCATGAACAAATGCAAAATCCTAAAAAGCTGGCAGAATGCTTGAAAAAAAGGTGTCATGACTCTGGCAGTTCCAAAGTGACACAAATCACTGTAGCGTGCTGGGGTCTGGCTTGTGCCTATCGAGCTGCAATTGATGCTATTAGCAACCTAGCTCCAGCTCCTGCAGCCGCTCCAGCTGCAGCTCCTGCAGCCGCTCCAGCTGCAGCTCCTGCAGCCGCTCCAGCTCCAGCTCCTGCAGCCGCTCCAGCTCCTGCAGCCGCTCCAGCTCCTGCAGCCGCTCCAGCTCCTGCAGCCGCTCCAGCTCCTGCAGCCGCTCCAGCTCCAGCTCCTGCAGCCGCTCCAGCTCCTGCAGCCGTTCCAGCTCCAGCTCCTGCAGCCACTCCAGCTGCAGCTCCTGCAGCCGCTCCAGCTCCAGCTCCTGCAGCCGCTCCAGCTCCAGCTCCTGCAGCCGCTCCAGCTCCAGCTCCTGCAGCCGCTCCAGCTCCTGCAGCCGCTCCAGCTCCTGCAGCCGCTCCAGTTCCAGCTCCTGCAGCTACTCCAGCTCCAGCTCCTGCAGCCGTTCCGGCTCCTGCAGCCGCTCCAGCTCCAGCCCCTGCAGCCGCTCCAGCTCCAGCCCCTGCAGCTGCCCCAGCTCGTGCAGCTGCTCCCACTCCTGTGGCTGGGTCAGAGAAACGAGCTGTAGCAGTGCAAGTTGACCCCGCAGAGGGTATTCCAACCCCTGTGGCAGACCCTGCGTCTGGGTCAGAGAAACGAGCTGTAGCAGTGCAAGTTGCCCCTGTAGACAAGGTGAAAAAATGGTATAGAGGCTCAGGTCGTTTAAAACGCAGACAGTCTTCTGCTAAGTCTGGGCGTAGTGAAGACGAGGCTGGGCCATCAAAGGTGCAGGAGACTGAAGATGAGGATGAGGATGGCGAAAAATCAACAGTAACTACCCGGACTCCATACCAGCCATCAAAGGTGCAGGAGACTGAAGATGAGGATGAGGATGTCGGAAAATCAACAGTAACTACCCGGACTCTACACCGGCCATCAAAGGTGCAGAAGACTGAAGATGAGGATGAGGATGTCGAAAAATCAACAGTAATTACCCGGACTCTATACCAGCGTGAGCTACGAGATGTGCGAAAAGATTTTGGTCGCTGTATAGGCGAGCAGCTTGTCACCTGGCTGCTCCGGTGCTGGGACACGGGAGCCAATTATGTGGAATTGGAGGGCAAGGAAGCCAGGCGGCTGGGATCCCTTGCTAGGGACGCATGCATTGACAAAGCAATTGGAGATGGAGCACGATCTCGCAGCCTCTGGAGGCGTCTCCTGTCAGCTGTGAAGGAAAGGTATCTCTTCAAGGAAGAACTTGTATGTTTACCAAGCAAATGGACCACCATGGAGAAGGGAATTCAGTACCTGAGGGAATTGGCCGTACGGGAAGTAATTTATAAGGACCTAGACGACGCACAAACATCCGCAGATCCAGATGCAGTCCGGTGTACACTACCCATGTGGCGGAAGTTTGTACAGAGTGCCCCATCATCATATGCCAGCTCATTGGCAATGCTAGCCTGGAAAACGGAGGAGAATCCCACAGTGAATGAAGTGACTAAAATACTCCGGCAGTACGAAGGAAATCTCTCCTCTTCCCTAAAGGCCTGTGTCTCAGCTGTGGAGAAACTCTCTGAAGAGGTCCACCAACTTAAAGAGAATTTATCTTCCCCTCCACCTGAACGAACCAGTGTCCACCAGCTAAAAGAGAATGCTTTAGAGAAACTTTCTGAAAAGATCCACCAACTTGAAGAAAGATTATCTTCCCCTTCACCTGAACGAACCAGTGTCCACCAGCTAAAAGAGAATGCTTTGGAGAAACTTTCTGAAAAGATCCACCAACTTGAAGAAAGATTATCTTCCCCTTCACCTGAACGAACCAGTGTCCACCAGCTAAAAGAGAATGCTTTGGAGAAACTTTCTGAAAAGATCCACCAACTTGAAGAAAGATTATCTTCCCCTTCACCTGAACGAACCAGTGTCCACCAGCTAAAAGAGAATGCTTTGGAGAAACTTTCTGAAAAGATCCACCAACTTGAAGAAAGATTATCTTCCCCTTCACCTGAACGAACCAGTGTCCACCAGCTAAAAGAGAATACCTTGGAGAAACTTTCTGAAGAGATCCACCAACTTAAAGAGAGTTTATTTTCCTCCCCACCTGTACAAACCAGTGTCTCAGCTATTAGGGGTAAACGTTCATCTATGCAAGGAAGACAATATGGTGGGCACACACACCGCGCCACCCTGTGGTTTTACCTACGTGACCATGGAGAGGACATGAGAAAATGGGATGGAAAATCTACTGCGACCCTAGAGGCACGGGTACGTGAATTGCAAAGGAAAACAATTGGGAAAAAGGAGTTCTCTGAAAGGTTTGCTGCTCCAACTTCCAGCAGGCAGTCCTTTAAACACAGAAATGAAGATTCTGACCAGGACTAGAGGGGCCCTGCCTCCAGCCAGGGGGAGGAAAGGGACAATCGAGTTTATTGGACTGTGTGGATTCGATGGCCTGGCACGTCAGACGCACAGAAGTATAAGGCTTTGGTAGACACCGGTGCACAATGTACTCTAATGCCATCAAGCTATAAAGGGCCAGAGCCCATCTGTATTTATGGTGTGACGGGGGGATCCCAGCAGTTAACTGTATTGGAGGCTGAAGTGAGTCTAACCGGTAATGAGTGGCAAAAGCACCGTATTGTGACTGGCCCAGATGCTCCGTGCATCCTTGGCATAGACTATCTTAGAAGAGGATATTTCAAGGACCCAAAAGGGTTCCGCTGGGCTTTTGGCATAGCTGCTTTGGAGACAGAGGACATTAAACAGTTGTCTACCTTGCCTGGTCTCTCAGAGGACCCTTCTGTTGTGGGGTTGCTGAGGGTTGAAGAACAGCAAGTGCCGATCGCTACCACAACTGTGCACCGGCGGCAATATCGCACCAACCGAGACTCCCTGAGTCCCATCCATAAGCTAATTCGTCAACTGGAGAGCCAAGGAGTGATCAGCAAGACTCATTCACCTTTTAATAGTCCCATATGGCCAGTGCGAAAGTCTAATGGTGAGTGGAGACTAACAGTGGACTATCGTGGCCTGAACGAAGTCACGCCACCACTGAGTGCTGCAGTGCCGGACATGCTAGAACTCCAGTATGAACTGGAATCAAAGGCAGCCAAGTGGTATGCCACAATTGATATCGCTAATGCATTTTTCTCCATCCCTCTAGCAGCACAGTGCAGGCCACAGTTTGCTTTCACTTGGAGGGGAGTCCAATATACTTGGAATCGGCTGCCCCAGGGGTGGAAACACAGCCCTACCATTTGCCATGGACTGATCCAGTCTGCGCTGGAGCAGGGGGAAGCTCCTGAACACCTGCAGTACATCGATGACATCATTGTGTGGGGTGACACTGCAGAAGAAGTTTTCGAGAAAGGGAAGAAAATAGTCCAAATCCTTCTGAAGGCTGGTTTTGCCATAAAACAGAATAAAGTTAAAGGACCTGCACGAGAGATCCAGTTTTTAGGAATAAAATGGCAAGATGGACGCCGTCAAATCCCAATGGATGTGATCAACAAAATAACAGCTATGTCTCCACCAACTAGCAAAAAAGAAACACAAACTTTCCTAGGTGTCGTGGGGTTTTGGAGAATGCATATTCCAAATTACAGTCTGATTGTAAACCCGCTCTACCAAGTAACCCGTAAGAAGAATGCTTTTGAATGGGGCCCTGAGCAACGACAAGCCTTTGAACAAATTAAGCAGGAAATAGTTCATGCAGTAGCCCTCGGGCCAGTCCGAACAGGACCAGATGTAAAGAATGTGCTCTACACCGCAGCCGGAGAGAATGGTCCCACCTGGAGCCTCTGGCAGAAAGAACCTGGGGAAACTCGAGGTCGACCCCTGGGGTTTTGGAGTCGGGGATACAGAGGATCTGAAGCCCGCTATACTCCAACTGAAAAGGAGATATTGGCAGCATATGAAGGAGTTCGATCTGCTTCGGAAGTGGTCGGTACTGAAGCGCAGCTCCTCCTGGCACCCCGACTGCCGGTACTAGGCTGGATGTTCAAAGGAAGGGTCCCCTCTACGCATCATGCAACTGATGCTACATGGAGCAAGTGGGTTGCACTGATTACTCAGCGGGCTCGAATAGGAAACCCCAGTCGCCCAGGAATCTTGGAGGTGATTATGGACTGGCCAGAAGGCAAATACTTTGGGATATCACCAGAGGAGGAGGTGGTTCGTGCTGAAGAAGCCCCCCTGTACAACAAGCTACCAGAAAATGAGAAGAAATATGCCTTGTTCACTGACGGGTCCTGTCGTATTGTGGGAAAGCATCGGAGATGGAAAGCTGCTGTATGGAGTCCTACACGACGAGTTGCAGAAGCTGCTGAGGGAGAAGGTGAATCGAGTCAGTTTGCAGAAGTAAAAGCCATTCAGCTGGCTTTAGATATTGCTGAACGAGAAAAGTGGCCAGTTCTCTATCTCTATACTGATTCATGGATGGTAGCAAATGCCCTGTGGGGGTGGTTACAGCAATGGAAGCAGAACAACTGGCAGCGCAGGGGCAAGCCCATCTGGGCTGCGGCATTGTGGCAAGATATTGCTGCCCGGGTAGAGAACCTGGTTGTAAAGGTACGCCATGTAGATGCTCATGTGCCCAAGAATCGGGCTACTGAAGAACACCAAAACAACCAGCAGGTGGATCAGGCTGCTAAGATTGAAGTGGCTCAGGTGGACCTGGACTGGCAACATAAAGGTGAATTATTTATAGCCCGATGGGCCCATGACACCTCAGGCCATCAAGGTAGAGATGCAACCTACAGATGGGCTCGTGATCGAGGGGTGGACCTGACCATGGACACTATAGCATAGGTTATTCATGACTGTGAAACATGTGCTGCAATCAAGCAAGCCAAACGGTCAAAACCTCTTTGGTATGGAGGGCGATGGCTGAAATATAAATATGGAGAGGCCTGGCAGATTGATTACATCACACTCCCTCAAACCCGCAACGGCAAGCGCCACGTACTTACAATGGTGGAAGCAACCACCGGATGGCTGGAAACATATCCTGTGCCCCATGCCACCGCCCGGAACACTATCCTGGGCCTTGAAAAGCAAGTCTTATGGCGACATGGCACCCCAGAGAGAATTGAGTCAGACAACGGGACTCATTTCCGAAACAACCTTATAGACACTTGGGCCAAAGAACATGGTATTGAGTGGGTGTATCACATCCCCTATCATGCACCAGCCTCTGGAAAAGTTGAACGATACAATGGACTGTTGAAGACTACACTGAAAGCAATGGGTGCTGGGACATTCAAAAATTGGGATACACATTTGGCAAAGGCCACCTGGTTAGTCAATACCAGGGGATCTGCCAACCGAGCTGGACCTGCCCAATCAAACCTGTTACGCACTGTAGAAGGGGATAAGGTTCCTGTAGTGCACGTAAGAAACATGCTGGGTAAAACAGTCTGGGCTACTCCTGCCTCAGGAAAAGGCAAACCCATTCGTGGAATTGCTTTTGCTCAGGGACCTGGATGCACTTGGTGGGTAATGCAAAAGAATGGGGAGGTCCGGTGTGTACCTCAAGGGGATTTGATACTGGGTGAGAATAGCCCATGAGTTGAATTGTAGTATGTTAATTATTATATAATAATGTATGTCATCACTACCATGATTGCTATATATCATAGATGAAAATGGTGATTAATTAGAATGTATTGGACAGAGTGTAACCTGAGCATGACATAAATGGTATGGAATAAGGGGTGGATATCTGTCCTGGTTCCAGTTAGGACAGAGTTAAGTAGCTCATAGTAGCTGGTAGGGTGCTATGTTTTGGATTAGGATGAGAAGAGCGCTGATAACATGCTGATGTTTTAATTGTTGCAGAGCAGTGTTTACACCGGGCCAAGGACTTTTCGGCTTCTTGCTCTGTCCTGCCAGCGAGCAGGCTGGGGGTGCAGCAGGAGCTGGGAGGGGACAGACCCAGGACAGCTGACCCAAACTGGCCAAAGGGGTATTCCATACCATCTGACGTCATGCTAAACAATATATAGGGGTGGCTGGCCGGGGTGGGGGGCCGGCTGCTCGGGAATAGGCTGGGCATCGGTCAGCGGGTGGTGAGCAATTGCATTGTGCATCACTTGTTTTCTTACACATTATTATTGTTAATACTATTACCATTATCACTATTATTATTATTATTGTTATTATTATTTTCCTGTCTTAATAAACTGTCTTTATCTCAACTCACAGGCTTCACTTTCCCGTTTCTCTCCCCCATCCCAGAGAGGGAGGGGGGAGGGTGAGCGAACGGCTGTGTGGTGTTTAGCTGCCAGCCGGGTTAAACCACAACACTACATTAATTTTTCATAAAAAAAAAAAATCCCCAAATTTACAATCCTTAATTTATCATTAGCTAACCACTTTATTACTATTAAAGACACATTAAAGCCATGGATATTTGCTGCCTAAAATTGGGTAGAGACATTAGCATATTAAACACTGACCTTTTCCTGCAAAGAAATAGTTAGCTGTGTCCCTTTCCTTTCTTTCAAAGGAACAATGAAATGAATCCACTGCAATACATCACAGCCCCAGAAACTTCAGAAACAAACACTCTCCCACAGGAAGAAAGTTGGAGAATTTACGACAGAGCAAAACCTCAAGATCCTTGTTTCAGGACTGATTGAACGCCGTGACATTAGACTGCTGCCCTGTAACAGTGACAGCGCGGGTCATATGGTTTCATGTCCAACACCCAAAGGTCCCTGGAGCTGTTTGCTGCAGTTTGTGGCGTTGCCTTATGAACTCTGTAGAAACGATGAGTTCTTTAGTGGTCCTATGTGCAAGGGACAATAGAAATAAAGAAAAAGGACTGGGGGAAAAGAGGGGAATGTCCTCGCGGGACATGGATTTGACTCAAGCAAGGCCACAAGTGTGCCACACAGGAAGGTCACAAATTAATTTGACCCTAAAAGCTTCGTTGGATGCATCGCTGGAAGGAGGCAATGTGGTGGGTTTTGAGAAACAGTGTCTAGGAATAAACCTGTAGTGACCATGCCTACGCATTGACCAAGGAGAAAATATCTGCTGCAGAACAAGCAATGGCCTGTTCTAGCACTGCATACAGAGCTGCAGCACATCAGGCAGAGAGCAAACACCTCCTCTCCGTGAATGTCAAGATCCCTCAGAAAGGACAGAGGTTTTTTTCTCCCCACCAAGACATAAATATTCTTCTCTGACAATAGATAAAGAAAAACACATTGTCCTCAACAATGTGGCCACCCATTTACAATGCAGTCTGTGTCACCCCATTTAAGCCAGCGTTTAAATAACGTCAAAGATAAAAGCACAGTAATTTCAATAGCCAATTACCCGCATGAGTGAATCATGAAGGTCAGATACAGGTTGGAAAGGTCACCAAATAATCTGCTACTTTTAATGATGTAACAAATAAGAATAGAGAAATAAATACAAGCCACGGTAGGTCTCAGTTACCACGGATAGAAGACCTGGGATCTGATTTTAGAATTTTAAGAGGAAGAATTTCTATCTGTAAGAATGAGAGGTTTGCAATTACCCCAATTACAGATGTAAGTGCTGCATGCGGTTCCTGAGATGAATCATCAGATTGATGATGATTTGTTCAAAATGCACTCATCCAAATCCCCTGCATACAAAATGCGTGCATAAGAACCAGATAGCAACAAGTGAGACCAACACCAACCAGCAAACAACCTCTCACATCTTGCCCCTGAGACCTGCAGTTCTTCCTAAAACTGAGCCACCTTCACTTGCACTTTCTAGAAAGCTGATCCAGAAAGTCTGCCTGCCTGCATATCAGCTCTATTTAACAATTCTTAAAACCTCTAAAACAGAGCACCTCTCTTACATACTTAAGGATTACTCTGTGCTGATCTAAATAATATTCAAAGAGCAATCATCTGGGTTTACAAACAGTAGATGACTGAAACGTATTGCTGCACTTTTGTTTCACTAACGGGTTCCTAGTGTACATCAAGTTCATGCATGAGTTGAGAGAAAACACAGCCTTGAAAACTCGTAATATGTCACTTCTCACTGAAGATGAAACACAACAGTAAATTAACCACAAAAAAATGCATGTCCCAGAGGCATTTTTCAGATAACACATTGTGAGGTCACACAAAATCAACATTGATCAGATAAAAAGAAAAGCAGAAATTAATAACTGTATGGATTATAACATAATCATATGAGGAAAACACATTGTTTTTAAATGTGCAATTAGAACAATGTAAGAGCTTATAATTGCTTGAGATTAGGGGTCTTGATTAGTGGTAATTATTCCTACTTAAGGGTAGAGAGTATGCAGTTAAAAGAAAAACACTGCACTGTTAATTACAGCCAGCAAGCAAATACCAAACTGAACAGGTATCTTATCAAGGCATTATTTACAGTACTAGTTTAATAGAATTGTTATTTGTAGACTTGCAACTTTCAATCGCAGCATCTAAAGTAAGATTTACTTATCTAGTATCCATATAACCTTCTAGAACAGTAGAGAATTTAAATAGGTTGCACCATTTTCTATCAAGACAGGCGCAGAGCTGCTTAATTTGGTTCTTCTTAGGAGGCTTTGTATTTTACAAACATTTTTCTTACTTGTAATCTTTTGCCTAGCTTTTATTTGTTATTAAAGCAATGTAGAGATGTATCATTTCATTCTGCTAGTAAAAAAAAAAAGAAACAAATGTAAACAGGCACAATCTAACAGGTCAATTAATATTACATAGTTTGTGAATTTTCACAACGTATTTGCATAATACTTTCACAAGGTATAAAACAAGTTACAATTGCTTAGCATGTACATGAATTCCTGCATTTTACAGCTTGGGAAAAAAATGGTTTTTGAGGTGAGTTTCCAGAGGAACTGTCACCCCTGCTGTTCCAGTGACTGCTAGCGCTGGCTCTTCCCAAGGCTCTCTATTCTCCCAGACTAACTGATGCACTGAACTGCTCCACCTCCCTCCACTTTCACTCCACCAGCTTCTAAATTCCCCCTCAGTTTAGGTACCCCACAAGCAAGAGTAGGGCAGTAGCAATGGCAAAGGCTGAAGGACTGGCACACTATTATCAACTGAGCAAGCCTAAAATCAACACGATGACAAAGAGCAAAGCAGAAAGCCTGAATGGGCCACGTGGGACATGAATGAGCATCAAGCTATGTGGCAGAACCACTTTGACTTCTAGGATGAAAGGTGAGAGACCACGGGCAAATTATATCAAACTCCTAGTCAAATGCTACTGCAAATCTTCTCACACTTGTCATTGCATTTGCTGACATCACGCTGCTCACAACAGATGGAGCACAGGAAGAAACACCAAGCCCCAGCTACAATGGAAATATCCCCATGCAGAAGGACAGGCCACTAGGAAGGAGACAGCTGAGAAGGGGTAAACAACAGAGCTTTATAGACATCATTTTTTCCCTTCCCATCCCCCCTCCAAAAAAGAAAACCAACCACATAGACCAAGAACTGCAATGGAATACAAGTCAGAGACATAAACAAGGGAACAGCTGCTCTAAGAAGCCACTTGAGAAACTACCAAGGACTGCAGTCACAGAAACATCTGTGCACCTTAAAAATAGGCTGTCTGCAGCGCGTAAGGGCACAAAGGGAAGAGTTAAGAACAGCTCTGGAACAAACACCACAGGCAAGTCCCACTCCTCCTCTCCTCGCACCCTTTCCTAGCAATACAAAATAAAAGCAGATTGCTACTACAGCAGTAGAGACCTACAGGCAAATAACCTCCCGTTACCTCAGGGACTTGACACCACTTACATTTTGCCAGTTTAAGGCTTAATATGGAAGAAGAGAAGTAAGTGTTGGCAAACCACCAAGCCTTCCAATGACACTGAACTCCAGCATCCTTAAGGACGTTTCAGAAGTGAAGTTTCTTGATTTTGATTTGATCTGGCAGCACCCACGCAGCTGGTAGCTGTAATCGCAGGTGTTTTGGCTCACAAGGATTTCACAAGCCTGGGCATCGCGGGCACCGCCGATCTCTGACTAGCTTTGCTTTCGCTTGCAGCATGTTTGGGCTGAGATAAACAGCACGGGAAAACACAGACCAAAACTGATCGGAGCAGCGATCAGAGCCAAAGCGAATAAAAGCCAGTAAAACAAACTTCAGCACGAGCCATGCGAGAGCTCTCCAACGCAAACAGCTCCAGAGGAGGGCCAACACCAGGCGGCACTCTGTGGAAGGCTGCTCCTCGGATCCAAGATCCTGCTTCTGAGGAGGGAGGATAAAAGGCCCCCCGGCAATCTGTGCAAAGGAAGCGTGGGTATCACCTCCAGGGCCAAGGCCTAAACTCCTACCTGTGTACAGCAGCACCTGACTGAATTAACACAAATTAACACTGTAAGGTCTGGATTTTGACCAATTAGGAAGCATCTAGACTAGTAAAATGGCAAGAATCCCAATGCACAAAACTTGTCATTCACTTGTTTTGACAGTTCAGCGTTGTATTTACAGTGAAAGGTGCAAACAGCCATCCAGAGGGGGGTCTAATGGCAGCCCCAGACTCCAGTGCAGCCAAGATGCTTGCAGAAAAGCAGATTACCAAAGCAACCAGATGCACAGCAAGTGGGAACTAGCCTGTGAAGAGCTGGATGTATTCCTGGTTGCACAGCGAAGGACTAAAGAGTCTAGTTGTGTATTACAGTTCTGCTGTAAAAGGAAGCCAACATAAGACATAAACATGACACTGAAAGGAATTAGAGAGAAGAACATCCTGGGTATGAGAGGTCAAGCCAGGGGACTTTGAATTTCCAGCCATGTGCTCCTCTCACATTTAGGAAATTATTCTATTCTATTCTATTCTATATCCTTATTCTATTAACAGCACTTGCACATCAAGGAGTTCACCTGACTCTTCTCACTGAAATTATCTGAAGAGATGAATATTTCTGTTAAGGCTCTGTCCTTCGCTTACAGGTTAGGCCCAATGGGAAAACATCAGTTTATATCCAAAGGTTTATCATAAAATAGCTATGAAAATACATGCTCTGCTTCAGCTTACAGATAAGTTCTTAAACCTGAATAACTGCCATGACTAACTCCAAACACAGTAATGCCTAGAAATTAATTGAAATTAGGGCCTTAGCCTTTGACACCAAAAAGACCTTCAGAGGGCTGCTGCAGTTTGATCAATGAGCCCACAGACAGCTCCTGGCAGAATCAAATTTTATTTCAGTCAAAATACAACAATATGGAATAGCAAGAGCAACTGGCAAGAAGACAGGCAAGGGGAAATGTCAGCAAGCTTACTGAAAGGTTTCTGTAAAACTAGAGGAAAAGAAAGATAATTCCACAGAAATTGTACTTTCCAGTTACCTCTTCATGCTTTATCCCCTGTAACACGGGTTCATCTCTGATAAGAAAAGGCAGAACAGCCAGAAAATGTCCTGATTTTCACAACTAGTTAAAGGGGGGAAAAATAACCCAACAGCTACATTTCCTATAAATAACAAGATATTTATCTGAACATCTTCAGGGGGTCAGGAAGGGTTATAAACGTGGAGCAGTATCTTGATGATGCTCTAAGTTTTAAGCATGTGTTCTCCAGCGAATGCTAAGCCTTGCTCTAGACCACGCCAATCTGATTATCGGGAGGAAACTAACTGCACAAACAGATTACAGCTGCAAAAACCATCTGTATTCCAAACATATGAGGCCAGATTCACCACTGGGACAGTTACCAACATGGGATGACTTTAGCTCAACATATTCACTAGCAGGTTTCATAATGAGGAAAATTATTAAAATAGTAAAATCTGATTAAATCCTCTGCAATTTGCAAGAAAGGACACCATTTTACTATTTTGTAGAATTTTATGGACAATAAAATTTAAATTGTCTAGAAAATTGAAATGGATTTCCATTTCATTTCACAGCACTAATGAACAGATCACTATTTAAATGAAGACTGAGCCATTAAAGGGCATCATTTTTCTTCTACAATTTATACAGGGTAATGCATGGCCATTTTCAATTACTTGGTTAAAATTAAATCTCCAGATACTCTTTATAGGTTTTTACTGATTTGTACCCATACGAAGGCTTTTGCTTTGAAAGTTGTTTTTTATCTACCCTCGGCTCATCTGAAATGGTTACCCTCAATTAGAAGCAAATTCCGATTTTTTTAATCTATTACTGAAATAGACCTACACATAAAGAAATAAATAAAAAAATAGGAAAAGATTAAAGGAAGGAGGAAGAGTTGTTATCTTTTCATGTGAAACTGGTTACATTTGTGGTTTTTCTGGCTCCTGTTTATGCTATTTCCTCTGTGATTTGTACGAAGTTTTCCACAAAGCCTTGGGGGAGGGAAATAGAGGGGCTTTAGGAGACAGTTATTTACCCAGACTTTCTGGCCTTTTCCCTACAATCCTGCTGCACATCAACCAGAACTTACACATACTGAATCCTAGACCGTATTTTCCTCGACCACACATGCAACACAGAAGTATGCTGGCTAAAGTCACTTGCTGAGAAGTGCCCCAGCAGCATTCTTCAGGATTCTCATACTTTAAAGTGAGATATTTACATATACATTTACATTCACATTGATAAATGGATTCAGGTTGATCCTCTCTACTCCCACCAGAGTGCCCATGTAAGTTCATAGCTGGCTGCATTTCATGTGAGTAAGTTCAGATCTGCATCCAGCAGTAAGAATACAAGGAGGAAGGACCCAAGGCCTCCCCTGAGGCTGCAATGATCTCACTTCTTATTAGCTATGCACTTAAACACAAGCTTTAAACACTATTCTACAGGTGTGAGCATGTATGCCTGCAATTAAAGTTAAGGACACTGTTAGGAGAAATACCGAGACAAAGAAGCTCTCGTCGACCACTAGCTTTCAACCACTAACTTAGAAAAGCTTTTGCTGTTTATGCAGCAAGTACATCACAGTCTTTTTATAGGTTTTGTCTTCTCTGGGAAAAAATGAAAAGGTAAGATTTTAATGCCTATTAATTATCCCAGTATAAAAGCAGAGTGGGACGAAGGCACTATGGTTCCATTGTGAAGTGAACCAGAGGTGGGTGGCAGAGTGCTGGCCTTACCCAACTAGCTGATGTAAAAATTGTACATCTCTTGTTCCACATCACGTTCCACAGAGAAGTGACATCCCCAGATTAGCTACATTTGTACCCAAACCAAAAAGCTAGTTAAACAAAACCCTCAAAACAAATTGTACATTTGAGAGAAAACCTGGGTCTTCTGTAGTGTACCTGGCTTTCATTTACCAGCACCTTTGAAGCTAACTTTGCTCCAGGTGGTCACACTGCAAAACAACCCATGATCTATACACTAGCTGCACAGAGCGGTTGTGTTAATCATCAAGGGGTTGTCTAGCCCATTTAGTTGACAGGCCTGCCAGCTGGAGTTAAGAGCACCACTGCACTTGACCTGATAGTGGTGTGGACGAGGATGAACGGATACCCAAGTTAAGGACAACAACTAATTCTCACTTCAGGTTCACTTTGCTGTGAAATTAAGCCCTTAAAGCTATTGCACTTAACTGGACTTATAGGTGACTGCTTGGCTTCCCTGCAGCTTGGGTTCTGAGGCTTCTGATGCAATAACCTTGGTAAGCCAGGCTCCCAGAGTAGTGTTACTTCAATAACCACAGAAAGATTGCACGATGCTCTTCAGCTGGCACTGAGTGACCTGCAAATCCCATCTTGCACATACACACATTTTACTTCTGGCTGCAACAAGTACAAACAGGTTACGTGACTATATTCCACACCAGGTTTTCAAATGCTTCCCAAAGAAACCTAGGGACAAACTGGTCTAAAAGCTTCCCTTTTCTTATGTCATTAAATAGCTCCAAATATTTAATGTTGTTTACAACACAAATAAGAATTTGTGTTTTTAATTACGTTGGGTAAGCCAGTGAGGTCTGCAATACAGATGACATTCACAGGTGAAGACTAATTTGAGACGGTTAAAGACTAATTGTCACCAGAATGACTGGGTCTGAGTCATGCTCCTCCCACACACTAATCACAGATGTGCTTGCAAACCAGCATCAATAGGTGCATACAGTATGTGCAAGAATGTGAGACTGGAAAAGTTCACAGTCTGTGGCTTCTCTAGGGGGCCTGCTTTACTGATGAGCGAAATGACAGATTAGCGAAGGCATAACTTATTAAAAAGTAGCTGAAGCAACCATATGGGTTTTTTTAATGAGAAACCATGGATGACTGCATGTGAGAAGAATACTTTTCTCTGGAATGGTGAAGAGGGTTATAGCCTAACTTTCAGAAATGTGTAATCATTACTGTCCCTATGACCTCAATCTTGAAAACACTTGCATTCCAGGCTGACCCTGCTGTTTACGAGAACTCAGCACGACTAAAAGCAGCAGAAAAGGCAGGCACATATACAGCTGGGCGTTCTACACCCAACTTATTAAAAAAACATCATTATACTCAGGGGGTAGATGTCATTGTGTAAGTGATACTGCCTAATTTCTTTCTGAAATAAACATTACACAGAAGTCACCTGTATAAATCTATAAAGTATGTCAGGTAGCTGAGCCTTGTGCTTTGATGAGTGTGATAGCAAACCAGCACAAAACACAAATATATTTGCACATATACCAATTTATATAGTGAAAAGTAATGATGTAGTATCATTAATTAGAATGGGGAAGGCAGATATCTTTGCACATAAACACTTGCATTTCTGCTCTCACCTCTCTCTAGAGTTACGTATTTTCTGGCAGGCAGGAAGCTTTACTTGGCCAGCTGCACAAGAGGAGAACACCTACAACCCTAGCACTCCCAAAAGATCCTAGGAAAAATGTACTCTCTAAGGCCTGTGTAAGTGGTTTCATATGCGTGCATCAGCAAAATCACAGGAACCACAGGGATATAAGGTGGCTGTAGCAATTGGTAAAAGTATTCAGAATCTCAGGTTTTATGTTAGCCCTAGCATGTCATCAGGGGTCACACCTCAGAATAAACAGTCATCATCACATACAGGGCAGGTAATATGAGAACAGTGACTTCTCCTGAACTTAAACTCTGATCTTTGGATTCCAGAACAAGATGTCCCGACAGTGGAGATTCCTGCTCTCTGCTGACGCTATATACTGGATCCTGCTTAATTTTGCACCAGTCTTGAGGCTGTCACTATGGAAGTTTTCCCCAATTCTTCTAGCAGATTGAGAATCGTTTTCACAACATCAGAGGACTTCCAGAAGAGGAGTTTTTGCAGTTATCACAAGTCTTTCCCTTGTTTCAGCACTGAAGTACTTGTCTTCTGTAATTCTCTGCCACATACAGTATCACCTAAATAGCATCTACCATCTCTTCTTAAATTCTTCCTTTCCACTGACAGAGGACAAAACAAGATCTTACAGCTCATGCAGTCATTGAAGAGGAACAATATGATTTGGGCAAACAGTCATGGTAAATATATTATACGTCATTTACTGGCATTGAAGTTATCAAATTATAAAGACGTAAAAATGCAGGAACGCAGTTTAGCACTTAACAAATTGTGGTAATAATCTGCATGCTCATCTTTTAAAAGCTATGTGAAGAACCATTTGTAAGCTGTGTGCACTACTGTGAATATTCATTTATTCGTCTTAGGAACAAAGCACGGATAGAAAACCTCTCAGCAGCCAAGATTTTTTATACTATATAGCTACTACTGGCTGACAAATATTAATGATTCTTGACAGAATACTTATCTTTGATCTGTTGCTGTAATCAATCAGCACATGAGCACCAGGCTATTAAAATATTTTTCTGTCTAGCTCACTTGATGCGGTTGGAATGGAACACAGCCTCAGTTTATGGTTTTGTTTGTTTGTTTGTTTTTAAATTAAATAAGAGAATCTGCCTGCAAACTACACAGCTAGATTTTCTGGATAAGTGTCTCTTGTCTCCTAAATATTGCTCCTTATGCTGAGCATTCTGGATCTGGTCACCACAGTTTCAGCTCCCTCTGACAAATGCCCCTTTGATGGATAAACATTTATCCTGCCTTCTCCATATACCCCATGTGAGAGCACACACTCTTCTTTAAACTGCTTCCCCCTATCAAATTCTTGTCACCTGCGTGGCCCAAAAATATTCTTCATGCATCCTTCCAGAAGTTCTGCCCTCCTATTTTCTCACCTCTTCCAATTTTCTATTCAATACTCTGTCTTCCTCCAGCCTCTCGGAAACCTGTCATGGGAACAGTGATTTAGCAGTCTCTCTGCACCGCAGAGCCTGCAAAATTTAAATCAACAGCTTAGCAGACCCATCAAAGAGGCTGCCAGACCTTCTTGGCCTCACTAGAGAAGCCTAATGACTAGGAGGGAATCAAAGTTAAATTAGATGGTCAGGAGAACAGAGAAAGCCTTCACAGGTTGGAGAGGGGGAGGGACAGGGATGCGAGCATAAGTAAGAGTGGGGACAGAAGAGGAGAGAAAGAATCTACACAAGATTAGGAGGGCACAGAAACAGAGAAAAACAAAAACTGGAATAAGTCACATGGAACAGAAAGCACCAGATGACAGCTGAACTGGTCAACAGTATGGAGAGAGTTTAAATGTCCAGTTTCTGGACAGGCTTGCCTTTGCTGGTACCAAAGTCCTTAAAGTCAAAAAGACATTTCAGTAGCACTGCAGAGGAGGAATAGCTGCACAGTAGTACGGTGTGTACTGAGCACGCTAAAAGACGGTAGGTCTGTACTTGCAAGAAGTGCAGAGCGCGAGAGGCAAGGCCTGTGGAGTAGAGACACGGTGCAGTTTGCATCAGGTCCCACGGGACAGTGTGTGCCAGAGCTGGGAACTGAGCCCAGCCCGGCCTCCTCAGGCCCGCTCCCCTGTGCACCAGCCCCCGCTGGCTCTCACTGCACTTGCAGCATTCTTCAGCATCAATGAGGTAAGCAGCAGGGTTTCTTTCACCTTTTGCCTATCAGCTTATTTCCTTTGCAGGCCATAAGATCCATTTTCTGTGTGTCCAGAACCTTCTGCAGCTTCTAGAGGCTAACAAGCATTGACTGCCTCCGAACATGAGGTAACCAGCTCCCAGTAGGACACAGAAACAAGTCTCTGGGTGAATTGCCATTTATCCAGGAGCAAGCAATCATACCAAAAGCCTGCTCAATGAAAAAAGGAGTTAGGAAGATGTTTGCTAAGATCAGCAAGTGAAATGCAGTAGTAGTAGGCTGAGCTGTACCTACCAAGCATCCCTAAAAGCTTTGTTGGAAGCCTGTGTGTCAGTACACTGCCTGCAATGCACGACACTTTAGACTGTGCAAGTCAGCTCAGAGAAACACAGTGGCTGTAATAACAAATAGTACAGTGAGAATGTTGTCTTTGCTAGAGGCTAATGAAAATAAATTGCTTTTTTAAATATATATCTTAAAGCAAATATTCTATGATTGTTATTTACTTTTCTCCATTTTTTTTTCCAATGCTGAAAGCTTAGGTAATAAGTCAGAAAGATGAAAGAATAAACACTTCAGAACAAGCCAAGAGGAACAGACAAGAAATCCAGACAGATTATCGCTGAGGGCACTAAACAGAACAAAAATGTTGGGTCCTAACAGTATCGTCCATACAAAGCCTAAGTAAACAGGTTGTCACAAGCAGGGCGTGAAAGGAAGGGCTGACGTCCTTTGTGCTATTCTGCAGTCTGGCAGAAGGGATCTTCAAGAGCTTCTGCACAGCCACAAGTCTCTTAACAGCATTTTCACTTACCCAAGTTCTCCTTATCACTGTGCCATTAGGGACAGCATCCATCCATCTAGACATCACTGCTCTGCAGCTGGAAATTGATGAGGCACTGGTTCTTCTGTGTATGCTGCTGGTATCATGAACCTTTTTTCCTGCCCAGTTGTGTGGATCTGTTTTACTAGAAGCCTTCCCTATTTATCATTATTTTTCTGCCACTGACAAAGCAGAGCTGTCAAATTCTGAACAGTTCTAAATGCAACCCCATGCCATGCCTCATGTTAGTGTGGTCTGAGAAGGGCACAGGTAAAATAGAAACTGTTCAGTAAACCATGTTTGACTGGATTCACCATCAGGATTCCCAACCCAGAACACTCAGGACTGCATTTTCATGTTTCTAATCCAAGTGCAAGAGGGAGAAAACACGTGCATCACAAAGAAGGCAGAAGATTCTTAAAAGAATTCTTTCTATACTTCACCCTACACATCAGTTTTCCCTTCCAGACACTGACCACTGTGATCTGAGAATTACCAGCAGCTAATGCCCAGTCTTGACTCCCTCTGCTTGTACTTGCTCAGTCTCCTCTTCCTTAGCCTTGAAGGGGAGCAATGTCTTTCACTGCTTTTTGTTTGCTTTTCCAACAGCAGAATGATAGTGGGAATGTGTTGTCACAGCAGTCTCATGAACATTCATAATTATTTTGTGAAGTGTTTAAAAATACTTTGGAATGGTCAAGTGTTCATTATCAGGGCTTTTTCCTTCATATATTATACTAACTTTGTACCATCTGATAGACTCAGGGTTCCAGCTAGACTAAACTTAGAGCAGTATTAAGTTGTAATGAATATACATCCTTTTCTTAATCCAGTTTCATACTCCACATAAAAAAGACAACTGATAATAAAAGTCCTTAAAAAAAAAAAAAAACACCTTCATCAACATTAAAATAAGACTGAAAGCACAGAAAAAGCTTTAAATACTAAAAGTTGCAAGCTGGAAGTGTGGGAACTCATTAAAAAAGCACTGCACAAGAATGCTCAAGGCAAATGCCATTCAAACTTTTTCTACTCTGAAGTTATTTAATCGTCACAGCAATCACAAGGGATAAGGCAATGTATAAAGGAATTGGCTTCTGTAGGCTTGCTGCTGTTCAGTCTTCTGGAAAGGTATTCACTGTAAAAGTGCCATCAATTTAAAATGCTTCTCAGTTCTGAAAAGCAATCTTTCTAACCTGAGGCTTGATGCTTCAAGCCGCACAGCACCCTCAGCTGTCACAAGCCAAATGGCATGGGGTTTCCATGTGCCCCAAAAGACCAGAACCCCCAAAGTGGGGCAAACCAAAGCATTCAGAAAACAGAAATATTGTTGTGAGGCGTTTTATACAACAGCAAGAAGAGCTAAATTCCTCCTCCTTTTGTTTCACCAATTGCAATAAACCACCATTAAGATAACACAGTTCTTGCATTAGTGCCTTCTGCTCATTCCCTGAGCATTAACAACGAGGCCTAGCTGTGCAGCACCAGGAAAGCCCTTGTTTCCATGTAATATATATTTGCATGGAACTGCCCGGTTTCCCTCTTCACTGCACTTACAGTCACTTAGACCATTCTGCATAGACCAAATGATAACACGCTACAAAATCAGCACAGAAATTTTTATAGGCATATAGATGATCACAATTGCTACAAGGCTGTGGAGAAACCACTCCTAGGCATGTGCTGAAGCATTCACATTTAAAAGACCCATGGTCTTCTAAGAAAGGTATAATGGTATTAATGTTGCCATAGGACTTACTCCACCAGGTCTAGAGTCTTTTGTTGCTAAAGTAACCATTTCTTCATTGCTTTCTGTCAGCTACCAATCCATACCAAAGTTCTACATCTCTCCTTGCTTTCAGGAAAGCCATGGTCCGGCCAAGCTTTCCCAACTACATGGTCAATGTGCTGTGATGTGGCACAAGTATGGTTTGATCACAGGTGCTGAACTGTCTCAGATCAGAGACTACTGTCCAGGCATAAACTGTTTGTAATGCCTTTATGTAAAATACATCTCAGTTCTAAACTAATACTCCTTCCCCATGTCCACACCTTCTTATCCCTCTAAGTTACTGTCAAAATACCCCTGGTGAATGTTTCTCAGTTCAAGAACTAAATCAAACCACCATGTCAGTAAGCGATAGAGTCTACCATCAGGCTCCCATGTAACAGCCCAACGTTAGTAGCATGTTTGAATTGCTGTTGTCTGCTCTAAAACGTCAGCCCAAATGCTGGAGCTTTCACACAGAGAAACAAGTATACAACACGATGAGTGGGGGAGGAAAGGACTTTCTTCCCTGACCAAGTCCTTCTCCCTGCTCACATCAGCCAGGCACCCCTTAGCTGACAGACACTGAACAGCTACACTGACACTTGGAATCATAGAATATCCCAAGTTGGAAGGGACCTCCAAGGATTATCGAGTCTGTCCCAGTGCCTGGCCACCCTCTGGGTGCAGAACCTTTCCCTAACCCCCAGCCTGACCCTCCCCTGTCCCAGCTCCATGCCGTTCCCTCGGGTCCTGTCGCTGTCCCCAGAGAGCAGAGCTCAGCGCCTGCCCCTCTGCTCCCCTCGTGAGGGAGCTGCAGGCCGCCATGAGGCCTCCCCTCGGCCTGCTCTGCTCTGGGCTGAACAAACCAAGGGACCTCAGCCACTCGTCATAGATCTTCCCCTCCTGATCCTTCACCACCTTTGTAGACCTCCTTTGGACACTCTCTAACAGTTTTATATCTTTATAAAAGTTTTATATCTTTATAAAACTTCTGCAAAGGGAATGAACAGCCACTGCGGCATCTCTGTTCACAAGATAAAGGAGAAGCAACCAGGGCTGAAGAGCACAAGACACAATCAGTGAGCCTCCGTCATTATCTACTTCCAAATAATCAGTCTACATTTCTCTACCTTGAAAATAAAATTTAAAAAATGTTGCTCTCCACTGAAAATCCTCCTCCCTTACTGATTTACACCAGATCTCTACAGATATTCTGAACAGCAAAAGCACCACAATTTACTACTTATTTCAATATAGCTACCAAAGATAGGAACATCTTGTAAAGCCCCGAACCAGTACCTTTATTTACCTATCATGCAATGCCACTGCTGGTTCTGCTAAAACTGACTCAGAGGTTCATTATGGCACAGCTCCCAAATCCTAACCCTTACAAGTCAACAGGTCTCCAAAACAAGCTGGAATGCAAAGCAGCTAATTGTACTGAATAAATAAATATATAAATAAAAATTAATGCTACAGCAGCAAAGCAAGACTTAATTTTTCTCTCAGGGTTTGTGCATCCAGCACTTCACCAGAAGGCAAATGTGTGTAAATTGGTGCAAAAAGACAACTCTCTCACCACCTTGGTGAAGATCCACACTTTCAAGAGCTTCCCAAGAACAGGAATAGGGAAGCCAACCAATGGCATTCAAAATTTCACAACAGGGTTTTAAAAAGAGAAAGTTTAAGACTTAGGGAAAAAAGGGTCTAGGTACTGTTGGTGACTATCATACATTCCCCAGGGAAGTGGTCACCGCACCGAGCCTGTCTGAATTTAAGAAGAGATTGGACTGTGCACTTAGTCACATGGTCTGAACTTTTGGGTAGACCTGTGCGGTATCAAGAGTTGGACTTGATGATCCTTAAGGGTCCCTTCCAACTCAGGATATTCTATAATTCTATGATTCTATGATTCACCAAATTCTGCCAGCCCAAAACAGCAGGGTTCAGAATGACCCCAACTGAGGGGGTGCCTTAAGGCAGATGATTAAACAGCTGCTGTCCTGGACAAAGAGTTTAATTAATGTAATCAAAACCATAATTAGGTTAATTGCAGCATGCAGACATCAACAATTAACTCACAGATTGCCAGTCCCACACATCTAAAAAATCTGTGCTTGCAATGTACCGCACATAGCACTCTCTCTGGTATCACAGTGAGAGCAGAAAGGAACTCAGCAGAAGGGAATTTACTCCCCAAAACATGACACAAAGTAGGATGCTTTGAAGGGTCTTAACAAACAAAATAATGCAAAAAGCTCCAACTTTAGACAACTCATAACACCAAGTCACTCGTGGCTTACACACACCGCTAACACACACCTGTGCTTAGTAGCACAGCTCAGGTGAGGTCTAGCCAATACTGACTGTGCAGAAAACCTCTTGGAGAGGAGCTTACAGAGAGAGGTACCAAGGATCAGCTTAGTCAGCCCAGCAGGTACAGGGCTGCCAGCCCATGCTGCTGTTCCCACCAGGTGCCTCCCTATAACGTGCAGATGTGCTCAGCCTGCCTGGCTGGGCTGCTGACACTGGCAGCCAAATGGTGCCTTGGCTGATCTGCAGGGCAGGGGCTTTAGGGAGCTAGGCATGTCCATCTTCTCCTGAGTCACACTACAGGCAGTTATCTCCCTGCCCGTCCCATGACTCTCGGTCTCCTCTAAACTCATCCAGAGAAAACAACACATATAATTCTAATGTCTGCTCAGCACTTCCACCGTCATTAAGGTACACATGCACCTACACTGCATCAATTTTATGCATCTTTTAAAGACAGCATTTTCTGATAGGTCACCACTTAAAGGTCCTCATATTTTTGGTCTCTTTCTTGAAAGAAGGTTCTTTTTTTTTTTTTTTCCAAAACTTCTCCTCTATGGGTATTCTCTTTTGCCAAATTTCAATTTCCAGCCCTGCTCTTCTTATATATTTGCTCTCAAGACCAGAATCTGGCTTAGTTAAATGGACAAACACCACCCTTGTTCTCAGAAATGGCTGGTCTTGATGATCTCAACTTGAAAACTGAAAGATTTAGAAAGTTAGAAATATGAGTCAAATGGAAAATAGAAAGAAAATGTGTAGACAACTCTAATTATAGATGTTGCTACATTCTGTTTCTAATACTATCATGATGGCAGCAGACAGATAATAGCAGTAAAATCAGAAATGGTAGGAAGGACTCAGAACACAAGCAGTAACATAAAACACATCATCAGCCTGTGGAAGGCACAAAGCCATCAGTAAAAAGTCTCTTTGTTTTGGGGTTGAGTTTTTTTCCCTTTCTAATGAGAAGACATTGGTCCAATCAAGCTGTTTTGAATTGATGATCATAGTTGTTATGCTCTGTTTACTTGTCTGATTGTAATTTTAAAAGTCCACAGTCTGAATTACAGCACACCCAGGGTATTCATTGCACAATGATAAAACACAGAAACAGCAGAGAGATCATGCAAGGAATACAGAAGCACAGTATGGTTTTGTTGTTGCGCAGATACCAGCGCTAAACTTATCAGCTGACACTGGGAAGGTGCCTTCACCTCTCACTAGAGAGACCGCATATCTGCGAGCTGCAGCTCCTGCCTGACAAGACCACGACAATTAAAACCAGCACTGAAAGTGCAGTTGTTGCCGCAAACCACTCGGGGGTTCAAGCTGGCAGAATTAGCCTATGCTAGCAGGTTTCACTCTTAAAGCTTTTCATTTGCATTTTAGTTTTACAATCTCATCTAGATTTTCTCTATTAAGCATCCTGCTTAGGTGCTGTTGACATCTAGGTGTGTACATCATTAACTTGACAATTCATATACTATTATACCCATTCCCTGTCTTCCAAGGTCAGGGTTTTCCAATGGGTCACCAGTAGAAGATATTTAAAATTCTTAAGACCAGGTTCATTGTTTTGTTTCTTTGTTTTTAAGGTGCTACGTACTCGTAGCTCTATTTTGTGTCATCAGCTTAACAACGTAAGCAAGGTTTGCAGCGTACCAAGTGGGGAAAACCAGAAGTTAACACACAAATTATCAGGCACCCACAAAAATAGTGGTCAAAATGACTTGCCAAGGGTAAAAAAAAAAGAGGTGATAGCACATGAAATAGTGTCCAACTCTGTCAACAGGCATTTTTTTGTTTGAACATTCAAGTGTTTACATAATTTGAAAATCCGCCCCAATAACATTATATGAGGAACAGTAAGAGCATTTACAAATAGAGACTCTGAGTCAAGCTCAGAAGAAATCCAGCCCTTCGATGAAAGATGTTTTGTCCTCCTTTACTGCAAAAACTCTCAAAGTAGAAATAGAAACACTGGCAGTTCCTGCAGGGCCAGCGCCTTCCAAACTCCTCCCAGGACATTTCAGGAAAAAGCACCACTGCAGCTGGTGGAGGAAGAAACCTGTGTGAAAGTAAAATTTGCTCCTTAGGGTAAACATGCTTTGTGGGTTGTGTGCTGATTATTTTCTTCAGTTTGGCGCATTTATATGCCGCCTTCTCTCCTGGAGCACCTGATCATTCAGAAGCAGGACACAAAAGAGCAGCTTGCTTTCTCTACATACCCTGGCCACAGGCTCCGCACAGACTGGAGGAAACTTGCTGTTTTTCAGCTATAACTAAAGCAAGTACTCTTTTTTTTTTTCAGTTGAGCTGAATCTGCAGCCTTTGAACTGTGAGAAGCATGCACTCCCATAGCATTTCAAATGCCCATTAATTAATGGGCATTTCAAGCAGCAGGTTGTTGGGAAAGGAGTCCTGCTTTATGGGAAGGCAATTGGTCCACCAGGCAGCCAGAGACTGAAGGCAAAATCCTCCAGAGCTGTTAAAACAGAGGTACTAACGTGTAGCCGGTAGCAACTAACTATTGAAAGACAAAACTTTCCTGTGAGCAACCAGCAGGGAATTTGGCTGTGCAGCCTTAGGCAAACATTACCATCTATCAACCATTTTGTGCATCGCTGCATAGAAAATGGTAAAAAAACAGATACTTTCCTCTTAAAAGTAGAAAGCAGTACTCTCCTGCAGTATGAGGTTAGAGACAGCAACTAGAGGAGGAAGGCAATGCTAGCAGCACACACACACACGAATATCCATCTCAGATTTCTTTCTTTTTCTCCACTGTACTGCCTCCTTCTGGGAAGGTGCTTCTTTCACTATCCATTTACCCAAACTTTATTGAACTCGAGCCATTCGAGCCACCCCCTGTGCTATCTTAAAGCATGGGACTACAAACCCAGCCCCAAGACACCCCCCCAAGTCTCATTCAGTCAGTGGGACTTTAGCGTATTGCACAGAGACCTGTCAAGAGCCAACGTCAGCAGCTTACAGGAGACAGCACTTCTCCTTCACAAGCAGCACTCAGGTGCTTTCCCTGAGTCCTTCCACAGTGCTCTCCACTTCTGACACTCTCCCACTACATCTCTGCTGAAGAAAGATCACAGCCATCATGTGGTTTACAGAACAGCTGTAAGGAAGGATGGAAACCCCATAACTAACTGCTTCTACAAGGACAGTATTAGTAATGTCACCAACAGTGCTTTACACACATTTGCTAAGTGTACAAGGCTAGAAAGTTAGTTCTGCTCCTGAGCCGTCCTACCATCACCATTCCCTCTGTGCAGGAGGGACGGACCACCCTCACAGCAGATCGTGTCCTTCTCAACTCAAGGCAAACTGCTGGAGAAGTGCGGCTGCACTCAGGCTCCTTTACCTTCCCTGCTTTTCTGTATGTCCGATCTGCTCCGGTTTATCACTGGCCACTGAACTGCTCAACTGTGCTGCAGACCCTTGCAAGCCTGCCAGTACTCCATGTACTGAACCAGCCAGTCATGCCTTTCTGTTAGAGCTGCCTGCTGCATCATATTTTCCATTTTAACCCAAACTGGTAATGGCTGAGAGCATTTTCTTCATGTCTGACTGCCCAGTGATAAAACACAATGGTCCCTCAAAACACTACTCTTCCCTGCAGACTTGTGCATTATTGAAGTCTATGGCTAAATCAAAGAGAATTCCATTCTGCATCTGAACTACACCCTCATGCAGTGAGGTATGTTTTATGTTGGCATAATTGTGATCACAACACTTTGTAGAGTAAAATAATCCTGATAAAATCAGCAGTCAATTGACTATACTTACCTCATGCCTTAGCACACTCTCTTCTCCAACTAAATAAATATATCGAATTGCCCTTCTAAGTCTTTGTCTGCTTCGAAGCTTCATGTTTCAAACTATGCTCTTTCAGCCAAGAAGACTGAAGAACTGAAATATTGCTCATCAATTGGACTACAGGTCAGTAACTAGTACAAAGAAACACCCATCTTAAGCATTTACCATGCAAGATTCTGTTTCTTGGAAATCCACTGAAAAACAAGTTTAAAAGTTTGAAAATGAGAAATAAGAAAAAGAAGCAGGTCAGAATAGCATAAGGAAACAAAGACAGTCATGTAGCTAGATATTCTCCTTTTAGCTGCTCACAGTCAGTGTGATATCTACAATGACATAGTGATTTGCTCAAAGTAATTTGCCTGTTTGGTAATCCCTCTATGATTATCACAGGAGGCTGCTAACTTTATGTGGAATAAGCCTCCCTTCCAGAAAAGTGTTCATTTTCCCCTCCCACATTCTATTGCCATCACCTCATTATTAACCTGTAGTCAGCTTATTTGCAAAGAGCATGAGAAAGCCAGTTCCTGGAAAATTTAGCTTTGGCAGAAATTTTAGTTTTGGCATAATTAGTTCCAGATAAAATTCATTTTATTGTTTTCCCAGTCGTGTGAAGAAAGGCTTTTATGGGGACAAATAAGTAGAATCAAAAATATTCAAATCAAAGGCAATTAAAAGTAAATCATGAAAATAAGCCTACTTTGCATATTTACACTACAGGAAAACACCTTCCTGTCCCCTTCCCCTTCATTTAAATGCACCAGGCTGAATGAGCAGCTTAAGGCCCAACAGAATTAATGGGTAAAGATGTTCAAGGGATTATAGTTTATGATAACCCCCCTCCCTAAAAGCAGAGAAGGAACAAGGCAAGTTGAATAGCTTTTTCAGTTCCTTGTTTCTTAGTAAATTCTCCCTGTGCAAAAACAAACAGGATGGCAAACCTCAGAGCAGTGACAGGCCAAGAAGTGAAGGTTTGTGCAGGGAAGCGAGAGAAAAGTAGGAGGAAGAAACTGGAAAGAACTGGAAACAGGAGAACAGCCACATTAGATTTAAGGTGTGCATCTGTGAACTGTTCTCAGCAGATACTGTGTTATTTTCACTAACAAAGTCATTGGACACACTGTCCAGGAACACGCATGCAAAGTGCCACAGTAGAGTGGATCATTAGGAGGTAGAACTCCACTCTTTTGCCCTCTGAGAGGGCTGACAGGTTTTTTAAAAGGAAAATTACGATAGGGTTGGTTCAAAATCCCTGTAAATATGCAACTTAGTGTTTTAAAAAAATTACACTAAGACTACAAGCTGTCAACAAGTGATACGGTTATAACAAGTGAGCTTCGGGTTATCATAATGCCTTAAATGCACTGCCTAGAACCTCTGAGACTATTTAAGGTCTTCTTGTGCCAGAGATGACTCAAAACCCTTCCATTGCTTTCCAAGTTTTTGCAGTAAATCTTAATTTTACCAGAAAAAAAAAAAAAATCACAAAAAGTTCACTCGACCTCAATTACAAAGAAAGTAGTTCTTTATCTTAAGTCCAATTTTCTCTCTTTCAATTTGGCCTTTGAGCACTCCGGATATGTTACCAGTCTCCAGCTCCCTCATATCTTGTAGTGAAAATCTCTCGGGATCTTTCTGTTAACACCGAAGAATTAGTGAACCATGACCATGAATCACCCCCCTCACTTGCAATCACTTCTCAAGGCAGTAGCAGGAACAGGCAAGGTTTGCCCATTATCTGACCAGAAGCATCTACTTCCACAACACCCAGTGCAGTTACTGGTCTGATTTTGAAAAAAGGAAAAAAGCATTCCCAGTTCACGCTGATGTCAGGTTTTAATATCTAAACTGTTTCATTCTTTACCATAAGGCATCCTATGGTAAAGACTACGGCACATAGGACTTTAGGCCCTACTGGCTGTTGAAACCCTTCAGTTAGAAGAATAAATTTTCTATTTTCCTTCCAGGCAAGAGGAGCTATAAGTTACTTCTCTCCTTGAACTTTTTTCACACCAGTTGCAGCAAGAGTTACTGTACTGGGAGTAAAATTATTGACATTTTCACACGCAGTCCATATTTTCTCAGAAGATCAGAATTTCTTCCATCAGACCGCTGCTTATGTTAGGATATATCTTCAGATAGCAACTCAAGTTCAGCACTAGAATATTTCAGAGCTTCAAGAAACAAACTGCGTATGACCCACTGCAGCACCTACATCCTATGGAAAATTACTTATCCTTTTTTTAAAACGGAAAAATCCTTTTTTAAAATACAAAAATCAGCCAAACGAATTAAAACTCACTGATTTGGAAAGCGCAACTAATCCTTATTCAGTCTTAAGATGTCATGGGATAGCTCATCTGAGTAGTTAGGGACATCTCATGATCCGTAAACCACTTACACATTACAGCGACGCGAGCTGTCTCTACTCCAACATTTTGTAACCTACAGCAAGCCTTTGAGTCCAATAGCAATTAGACAGTAAAGTAACTACATGGTTTTTGAAGATGATGCAGAGGTGAAAGGTGCTTGGAAGATGCTTCAGATCTTCTGTCATATTCCGTTTAAGATGAGAAGTGGCACAATGTGTCATATGACTAGGTGCACTATTTTGCTGTTTTTTCCCAAGCCTGTCTAATTGGATTTTTCTTAGACAGGAATGGACTTTGAAATACAGATTACTCTTATGCAAAACCAAATCCTTTTTCAGGATTTCTATCCTTCAGAAACAGAGCTGCTGCTTAAGAAAATTCTCCTGGGACAGCAGAAGAAACAAAAATCTGTCACACTTTTTGTGCATGGTATTTAGCTAATTTTACAGGTGGGAATCCAAAATAAAATTCTGACCAGACAAACTGCACTCTTTCAGAGTGCCTCAGTAATTTAAGCATAAAACTCATCTTGTATGTTATCCCCTGTATGTTATCCCCTTGTCTGAAGCCCTTCTTCCTTTCCCTCTCCTCACCCCTTCCAGTCCACGTTCTGGACACCTCAGGCTCTTCCCTCTCAGACATGAACTTGAGTAAATGATGTTCCTTCACAATCCAAAAAAAATCACAAAACAAATTGGTTGCACATGCTGACAAAAGTTTGAAAAAGCCACCACGTTTCAGTGTTTTAAATCTAGTTATAGGAAGCAGTATAAGAGATGGCCTAAGAAAAGCAAAATTCTGCACTAATAAGTTTACAGAAGCCTGTGATATGAAAGACATCAGGTGATAAAGACACCTACAGCTGGAATACCTATTTGTTTTCCTCATTCTCCTCATTACAATTAAATAACTCAAGGTACAGATTTAGAAACACTCCACGACAGAGAGAAAAAGCAATTATCTATGACATTACTGTAGTGTGAGCTCTCATCCACAACTTCAAAAAAGCAAACAAATGATTAACACTTTACAGCTTTCATCTTCTTTCCCGTCAAACGGAACGTTTTTTTCTCCATTTACGTTTACAGTCCTTTCAAAAATTTCCAGTGGCTTGGAGATCCAGGTTAAACTCTGCAGGAGACAACAGATTGTAAGAACTTCGTGAATTACAGTTTTGCGCAAAAACCTCGCTTCAGAAATTATCCTGATTGGATTTGCATTATTCTGACAGTGATTGGGAGTCAAATTTCATGGGAATATTCTAGCAATTAAATTCTAGTGTATTCTGAGGTACGAACATTCCCTAAATCCATCAGGCTGAAGTACAGGCTGAAATTTTTGAAGTCACTAAGGCAAGACAACACATCATGGGACAATTCATCCAGAATGTTGTGATACACCTCTGGATATATTTTCTCCCCCCACAAACAAATGGACGTGGCAAACTTACCATTGCCATTTGCAAACTGCCTTCTGCAGGGAGTTCAACAGCAGGAATTTCATCTAGTTTTCATCTTACACTTCAAATAACAAGAAAAAGAGTATTGCTTACTCAATTTTGCATCGTATGAAATAACAGCTCACACAGAGTTAGTTTATATTTCCTAAAAGCAGGCCAGGAAACAAAGTACTACCAAATTAATATACTCACAAAAACCATTTTATTTCTTCTATAAATATTGCCCTGAAGTATGTTGTGGTGAGGAGATGACTAACCCCATATGAATGGGGCACTGCTCATATAGCTACGGTCGTTAGCTCAGACAGATTTATTACAGGATTAGCACTGGCGTTGTGAACCTGAAAAAACCTTTCAGCCCATCTTAGCCTGGAGACAATGATTTTTGTAGGAGTGAGCTATTTACATACGTGTCACCTAGAGCCTGCCCTTTTGCTGGCTTTGCCACCAGTGTTTTATGTTGCAGTAGTAGCGATCCTTTAAAAGTCCGCAGGCCTCTGATGCCTTACCCTACGAGGGGGCAACTTTTACGAGGCGCAGCTCTGGGTTTGAGTTTGCTGTGCTGTGAAGTCCGTCAGCACTGACCGCATCCCTCCAGCGTGTCCTGTCTGTGCTGAATATCAATTATGTAACTCCGTGCCGGCCAGACACAAACGCTTTAGCTCATCGGCGATTTGGAGAATGCCTCTGTGAGCTGGTGCGGTCCCATGCTTGCTGATGAGAGGTACCGATTCGCTCCGCTGAAAACTGCGTCGCTCAGGACTCAGCTGAAGGATTGTTTATACGACCAAAAAACCTACAACGATATCATCTATCCACTTCTTTTTGCTATCACAATGACTTTGGTGTTTGGGGTTTCAGTGTTTTGTTTGGTTGGTTTTTAGTCATTTATTTTCATTTGATTTCTGGTTTTTAAACTTTCTTTACTCTTAACAGGAAAAAATGGGGTATTTTCATATTTAGAGATAACCAGGCCAAATTCTGCCCTGGCAGCCAAAGCCTCCTTCAGAGAAACTCTATCCAGATTTGCTGAAACTTGATGTAGCTGAAAACCATATCTACGACACATCTGGTGGTTCTTTCTAATGGAGAAAGCATCCAAGGAAAATAACATTCAGAAATCCCAAACAGTTGCTTAGCAATTACACCAATAACACACCAGCTCTTCAAATATCATGAGCAGCTTCAACAAACAACCAATAAAGCAGAGCAGAGAGGGATGAGGGAATAGATCTGGAAAGACTGCCCCTACTTATTAAAAAGGGGGGGAAAAAGTTAGGAATTAGTAATTTGACTGTTGTTGCTCCTAGCTAAGACAGACAAGAATGAAAAGCAATCAAAGCTATCAGCCATACGGGGAGCATGCCAACTGCAACCGCAGTGGCTAGCAAGAAGTCTGTGGCATCTAAAAGATCTTTGCCACATCGCCAGGGTTAGTGATGAGGAACAGAGACCCCAGAGACCATTTTTCCAGGGTAAGGTTCCTTGTTTCTTTCCCAGCATGTGTCCAAATCAAAACAGCACACTTGCAATAACCACGTATACAGAAGATGCTTTGGGTTGGAAGGCCTTTGTGTTCAGCCCGTGCGTGATATCCTCAGCAGACCGAGCCAGCAGTTGGCACGTGGCTGGTCACTGACCTCCAGCAAACCAATTTCGCAATGCCCCTGGCCCCCAGCACCTGAAAGGGTACTAGTACTGCATGCTATCTTTTGCTAGAGCTCTGCCAATATAATTTGCCTCTTCCCTACTCCAGATTATACAGATAAACTCTGGATCAAGAGGTGGAGTTTATCAAGGTAACTGCTTTGAGGATCTAGTCTCGCATCTAGTTTTGAAGCAGTATCACTACTGACGAGTAGCACAAGCGGCACAGTCGCAAGGAACCGTTCAGTGTGTGCGCTACACATGCTTCCCTTACAATTAGATAATCTGGTAATAAGTACACACAGCATGGCCACAGCCATTTGTTTAACAACTGAGGAGCTGCATCACAAGGGGAACGCATGCCTCAGTACCATCACCAAACATGATGCTGCAGTGCACCTGTTTCTTGTTCACGTATTTTGATAACAACAGTCCATTTTTCATCTGTTTCTGGCTATCCTCGTTCACAAGTGCCTCTGAACACTTTCTGTCCTGCTGGGGGTCACCAAAGCATGCTACTCCCCTGTGACGCTGTGAAATAGCTACACTGACCTGTGTCAGCATACAAACCACCACCATTTTCTCATAGTTCAGAGGGATGTTCACATTGCTAGGGCAGATTGCTGTTCCTTTCAGCAAGACCACTGTAAATAAGACTACTTGATTATGCTTTCAAATGTACTTAATGCTATCCTCATTCCTTTTTTTTTTCTCCCTTTTGTGTAATGAGAAAGAAGCTATCCACAGACCTGGGATGTGCATCTACCTTAAACAGAGACAACTGCTGAAGTGCAGCAGGGATCGCATGATGCTAGTTTTGCACAAGATCAATGAAGATGAGTATTTTTGGTGTCTGCTCTGTTTTGATTAATGATCTCAGTGGTTGAAAATTTATTACAGTACGTAAGCATGCATGTGCTTCAGTCTGACCTTTTAACTCCTACTTTTGTTCTTTTTTCCATCATCCCTCTCACTACCTGGACTAATTAGAGTGCTCACAGTGAAAATTGTGATCTAGTTTAGCACTCAAACATGCGTCTTTTCCTCAGTGAACTGCCTCCTTTGGATGAGTCAAGCTCTGCAGTTCCAGGGGGTTCCTACTTCCCGAGGATAATTTACCTTAAAATGGTACTAAAAGTTTGGGACCTTTCAGGGCAACCGAAAACATTAGTGAGAGGCTTCCAAAACAGGTATGACAGATTTTGCTCAGTTGTTCAAAATCCAGATAGGCAAACATCCATCAATATTATGTTATAAGTGGAAAATGCAAAGCATTTTTAGAGCTGTTCATCCCTACTCTACCTGCAGAGCAAGGTGATTGCTGACACAGTGCCCAGATATGAAAACTGCAAATGAAAGTCCTCGCATTTTTGCTATTGCTTAGAAAAAATAAACAATACACAACCCAACCTGACAGCTTCACTGAACAAAATATATGAGAACTGTTATTTTGAGGTATATGTCTCCACAGGGGAGAAACTAAAAATTGCATTAACTTTTTTTTTTTTCCCCCAAATATTAAAAATGGAAAATATGTCTTTTCACAGCCACAGAAAGTGGTTTTAAACTTGTTTTTATGTGGCATCAGCCTCTCTGAAAGATGTCTGTAGATATATACCCTATTAATTGGAAATTTAGTGCTCATCTGTGAAAAGGGATAAGCAAATATGTTTTGATTCATCTACATTGAAGCTGAGGAGCCAAATGCTTTTACTTCCAGTAATGGCATTCCTATGACTATATATATATATATATATATATACATGCATACACTCAATAAATAAATAGAGGCAAAACCCTGCAGGTCAGTTCACTGACAGGTGTGGAGACAGAGCCTGTTTTACAAAACTATAATTTACCATATGTGCAGAAAAACAGCTACATAGCAATATGAATTGCTGCCTATCAGAAGCAGCAAGCATCCACAGAACAGAAATCCTCAAGAGCAGACAAATGATACTTCACATCTATCTTAAAATAATTTGTTCTTCTCAAGCAGATGTGCATTACTTGAGGTCAAGAATCGAGAGCATTTTTCACCTACCCACGTCTCCCTTCGGTGGGGCTGACCAATGGACCATACATCCCCAGGGCTACGTGATGAGCACACTGCAGTGCCTCGCAACTCCAGGGTTTGCACCTACCCATGTTGAAATAACGAATAAACACCTTTTCCCTGACACCTGCGGCCACCACGAGGTCAGCAGGACCCTGCATTTCAGAAGACAAGACCACCTCCAGCTCTGGCTCCCAAGCAGAGACCAGGGCTGCTGCGACCAAGGCACACCAAGGTTCTTCTGCTTCGCCCCAGGTGTAAAACCAACCAAAGCAGGCGGCCCTACAGGCTCAGTGCCCACATGCAGCTGTTTCACCTCAACCAGCCCTTCCAGTTTCTATGTGCTGCTAGTGAGACATACACCCACCCTTCCTTCCACACGTTCACATACCTTAAACTTTTTACTCGGCCAACACTTGCGCTCATTCAGCCAAATTTCCCACTGGTCCAGGATGAAATACAGAGATACGTAAGTGAAGTTAATTAAAGTTACCTGGATTTATTAGTTACCGTAACAAAAGACTGCATAAAAAGGAAAATGGAAGTTACCTATTTAATATTTATAGCAAAGTGCTATTACCAATGGTAAATGTACCTACAGAAAGTTAACATTACACAACTGTATTTCTGCCTCGGGATCAGCTTTGCAGGAGTAAGCAGTGAGCAGAAGGAGATCTATCAGCGGCTGAGCATAACAGAATGAATTCCAGCACTCTTTGCATAAGCACACTAAACACACATGGAGGGAGCACTAGTTATAAATTGCTTATGCTTTCTAATACTTGTAATATTCTGAGCCCTTCTGACACAAATGTCTTGGGTTTGATTTCACCATAGTCCTGTGCTGACTGTACCAGGAGCCTTTCAGTCAGTTTTCCACTGGAGGAGACAGCAACACACATCCTGAAATCCCTTGTTTATTTACACAGTAACTCCTCTCCTGAAAACCGAGAGGCTCAGCAGACAACAGTCCAAAACCAAAGGAAACAGTATCGCTGCTACTCACAACCTTCCTTGTCAGAAACTATTCAAGATACTCAGTCAAACCAAACCAAACCAAACCAAAAGCCAAGTTTGCTAGAAACAAGGATGAGACAGCCTGCAAAAATGCATGACCTGGCAATGCTACTCTGAGCAACACACTCCATGCCAGGCCTTCCCCAGAGGTACATGAACTTTGCACAATTAAATCCACTCTATTAAAAATCATTTTAGAAATATCCATGTGGAGAAAAAAAAAAAAAAACACGCTCCTTTTCTTCTTTTAAACATCATAATAGATACTCTCTCTGTTGGGCTGCATGTGTATGCACATGCTACGTAAGTATGCACATGTATGTATAGAATCACAGAATGGTTTGGGTTGGAAGGGACCTTAAAGCCCACCCAGTTCCACGCCCCTGCCATGTGCAGGACACCTCCCACCACACCAGGCTGCCCAAAGCCTCATCCAGCCTGGCCTTGAGCACCTCCAGGGATGGGGCATCCACAGCTTCTCTGGGCAGCCTGTGCCAGTGCCTCACCGCCCTCGGAGTGAAGAATTTCCTCCTAACATCTCATCTAAATCTCCCCTCTTTTAGTTAAAAGCCATTACCCCTTGTCCTATCACTCCACCCCCTGGCACAGAGTCCCTCCCCAGCTTTCCTGCAGGCCCCTTTAGGCACAGGAAGGCCGCTGTAAGGTCTCCCCAGAGCCTTCTCTTCTCCAGGCTGAACAACCCCAACTCCCTCAGCCCGTCTTCATAGGAGAGGTGCTCCAGCCCCTTGATTATAATAATAATTTATTTCTATGTTCATTGAGTCAGAAGAGTTCACACTTCTAAAAGTAAATTCTTGACTTCTCTCCACTCGATGCCAGCATCCATGCTGCAGGTAAGCAGTTCTGCAATGCCCCTACCACAGCAAACTGAAGTAAAGACCCTCCACACCACAAGTGAGAAGCAGAGTGCAAATGCAGTGCTACAACCCGGCTGGAGGCAGGGAGAGCACCTCGAGGAAGGAGCAAGCTCCATGCTCCTGAAGCCCCTGGGCCAGCTGCCAGCGGGAGGCAGGCGCTCACCATGCACGGATGCGGCACCGGTGCTTCGACGCTCTGCGCGTCAGCTGCCAGCCCATGCAAAGAAGGTGGAGGTCGCAGACATCTTCACGTGTTGACCACCGCCTCTGTTTCAATAAAATTCAGTTTCTTTTACAATAAAGAGTGGATCAAAATTTCAAAGGCGGTCTTGCCAATGAAATTGTGACGAGGGGCTTGGCTGGCCATGGCGTTGTTTAACAAGCTGCTAGTTTGTCAGCACAGTTCTTATTGCCACTCTAAAAGCACAGAGGATAAAACCCACAAACAGAAGGAAATTTTCTCACTTCCTTTCTGATCAGCTACATTTGTCTCCATCAGACTACTGGAAGTTGTACCATTCATTCACAGTTGGGAGGCTAATTGGCCCAAGGGGGAAAAAAAAATCCCTCCTATCAAATATTTCCAGCCTATTTAAAGTAAAATTTTGCTGGAATTAATTCAAAGTATTAATGCTGGTTGTTATACACTTGTCCCCAAATATCCATTTTTGATGACACTATAGTGACAGTTTGGGGATCTCAAAAACAATGTTGTTAACATATTGGCTTACTCAACTACACAAAAATTATAACACCCTCAAAGAAGAAGTGCCAGCAGTGTTTCCATTTCATACACAAAAGGTTGTAAACTGACTGGCACATATTTCACTGGACTATTTAAATATACAGGTATGTATTTTTGCCTATACCTAGCCATTCCAAACACAAGACAAATTTGCACACTTCTTAAAGAAAACCTCTAGCAGGGGAGAAGTTAATGGAGTAATGAACTTGAAGTTGGACTGCAAATCCCACCTATCTTCAACTGGAGTTTTAGATAGCCAAAACGCTTGGCTTTCTCTGCCTTCACGGAAGGAAAATGGCATTCCCTGTGCTACTGAAAGATGAGAAGACACACCACGCGAGCATAGTTTTGAGAGTTAGTGTACACCTGGATGCTCTTACATTTGTGGGAAAGAGAAGAAAACTACCAAATTGATGCAACTGTGGAAAAGAGGACTTTCAACGTAATCCTACACTTTTGTGCTTATTTGTTAGTGAAAATGGCTTTCTTCTTTTCCACTACAGGCCATAGGTCTAATTATCACACCAAGGACACTTCAGTTTTCATGTACGTAGTTTAAAGATATTCAGCAAATCGCAGGATCTAAAGACTGCATCTTCAGAAAATATATAAATCTATAGACATCTGTGGTATAGTCCTCTGGTTTTCAAGGCTTCTGCCCTTTGAGTTCCTAACACAACTAGATCTGAAGTGTCAGGAAGATTACCTCAACACATTTGCCTGACCTCTTTTAAATCTATTTTCTGTCAAAGTCAGAAAGCTTGTGATACAAACCAACCTGGGTAGGAACCTTATTAAAGTATTTGCTTTCATCATTTTTCACCCCAAGCATATAATTTATTGTATAATCACATTTGTTAATAAATGATATGAAGTTTTCAGCTGTTTGCCAACTTAATTTTAATTTATTTTGAAGTTTACTTGCAAAAGACTTTCTGTCCAGCACATGTATGTCTGATTCGTATAAGCACACCCCAAAATCTGTAATGTTTCATGTTTTTGAGATCTGCATCACTAAATACATCCTAAATTAATTGCAGTGTCAATGGTAAAGTATTAAAGAGATATCACATACCCTGAACTTTTACTAGTAGACAGTAGCTTCTTTCCGATGCTTTGGACATGCACAGATGCTATCCACCCCATGTGCAAACCTATGTGATCTGACACAGGCAAATTGGGGAGCATAACAGGAACGTGCAGCCACCAACTGTGATACGAGTTACAAGCTCAGCTCCTAGCAAACATTCTACTTGGCCAGGTACAAATACAGATTTTCCTAAGTGACGTATAGAAGTTCTAGCCAGGACACACCTTTTCCCTTCCCCACATCTGTCCCCCAATACATTTGCTACGTATCTTTTAGGTTCCGATAAAATTCTTATAAAGCTACCCTAGTTCAAGTTCAGATGAATGTTTGAGAGCTTGATTCTAAAGACAAAATAGCATTACTTTAACATGAAATCTTACAGTGGAAGAAACCTTATCAGCAATTAAGCTCCAAATAGCTGCAAGCTAAACAAATCTTTTTAGTTGACCACAGCTCAAACCATCAGCATGCCAAAAGCAATCAAGAACCTGCAAAGTCCACAGAGGTAAACTGAAAGACTGGATGACCTAGTTGTCATTCCTACAAACACATCTTGTGAACACTCCTAATGGTTTCCAAGTAGGTGTTCACAAGATAAAGATGCTCAGATATAGAGACGTTTATAGGGATAGATATTTAAGGTTCCAGAAATCCAATCAAATACAAATAAAATTGTTTCTGTCAAATATTATTGTGTTCATGACATTTAAAATTGCCAGAACACTATTTTTTAAAAAAAACTTACATAACATAATGAACAATAAGCCAAAGGTCAGGATATTTCCTATTAAAAAGGTACCTTCATCAAGAAATATGTATGGAAGCCTGTTTTGTACTCCATTGCTACATTGTCTAACTCATTGTCATGAGGAAATTGCATAATTGCCTCCAACTTTTATATAAATTCCACTTCTGCTACCACTGTGTTTTAATACAATAATGGGACTTTAAGCAGTGGAAAAAGCTAGGATAATTCAATTAACAATTTTTATAACTAAAAATTCCCAATCCCTACTCAATCAAGAATGCTTGTCTTTCTATTGATGGCCTTCAGCCTGCTCAATGTCGCATGCATATTTCAGTGCATGATTTCAGTACTGCTGTAAAATGACACATACATCAGAATCAAAGCTGCACGTTGATATAACAGGCACTGTGGTGCTAATTGAGTTTCATCATATATTGCGTTTTAATTTTCTGCTGAGCAAGGACTAACTTTTTTCCCCCTCTAAATGTACTATCACTGTACAGCAGTTTCTCTCTCTTTCTGCATAACAATGTCATGCTTTTCCATGTGTGAACTTTTTTTCCTCCTTATTTTGGTCCAAATCCCACCCTTATGCAGAAAAGCATGACCGAGTTTAAGGGTGGCCAAAGTACAGTTCTTAACTGCAAGCAGCTCTCCAGGCACTTTGAGTAAGATCTTGCACTGAAGTGACACAACATGACCAAAAGCTGGACAGCTTGGCAATGCGAATCCCCTTGCAACAAGGAAATATGAGCCAGAAGAGGTGCCCAAGGCCCGTATTATCTTACTTGCTTCAGGATCTGATGTATTCTCAGACCTCAGCGGAGCTGATGGCCTCCAGAGAGCTACTATTGTCTCCTTCTTGTGAGATGCTCCTCAATCTCCCCCAGCTTATACCAAAGCGAGGCACAAGGGTTGTCTATGCTCACTCTATTAATTTTAATACCTCAGGCTTTGTACATTTTCTATTTTACTTACAAGAGAATATTGAAAGGATATTGACAGAATATTGCTTCCAAAATGACAAATTTTTTGCTAGTCACAGCAATGTTCCCATCTGTGATTTTAAAACTAACCAGTAAGAAAGCATGATAACTATATTGCCACCCAAAATATTTTGGTTTTAACTGCACAGTAATGTTCAGCATGATTCTAGATGTTCTTACGATACTCAGAATTCATGGCACATGGCTATCAGATGTTGTGTGCGAGAGAGAATCTCTAATACTTACAGCCAATCATCATCATAGCAACAGCAAAGATCTTCTCCCCATCTGTAGTTGGAGCGATGTTACCAAAACCAACACTGGTGAGGCTGGTCATCGTAAAATACAGTGAGGAGATGTAGACAGAGTCCTTGCTTGGACCGCCTTCCCATTTTCCAAAGCCTGATGTGTTAAAGCGGTAAGGTGTTCCTATCGACATTCCCAGCTGATAGAGCCAGCTCTCAGTTCGGATCGTGTTTGTATCCTCATCAATAACTTCATAGTCTCCTATGCTGTACCAAATGCAGGCCAGCCAGTGTGCCGCAAGACCAAACACGCACACCAGCAGAACCAAGACTGCTGCTCCATATTCAATGTAGTGGTCCAATTTCCGAGCTACACGACCGAGTCGAAGTAGTCTGACCACTTTAAGTGAACTGAAGAGGCTACTGATGCCCTAGAAGGATAAAGCACAGTGGCCATTAGAATCAAATATTAAAGCAACAATATTCATAACTGCAGTTTGCAAAGACACAAGGTGATCTATCACAAGTAGGTGTCCATCAGACAAAAAGATTGTGAAACACGAACAGCTTAATGACCCTTTTAAGGGATGGATACGTGCCTTCTTGTCTTCATGCACTAACATTTTGTGGGTTGCTCTCTGACCTCCCCTCTCAGATGCTTTGAATACCTTTGTAAAGGCTCCAAACCGTAGCCTATTTATTGCGTGCCCAGTTGTGCAAGTGAACTGTCCCTGAGTATCCTGATGCTACTTTAGGCTGACTGAAAATACATATGGAAGTCACTGACCATTAAATTATACAAATCTAATGTTTGAGAGAAACATAATAAGACACCTACTGAATTCATTCCAGCATCTGGATTCATTAACCTCTTATAGCTATTTCTGACTTTCCCATCAACTCTCTTTATGATCCAGGGCAGTGCGTGTGCTCTCAATTCTCTGATATAACACAGTTTGCAGTATTTAGCTCAGACATCAGCAAGATAAATAAGGGCGGCCAAAAAATGCTGGAAGTACCTGGTGATTTGTAATTTTTCAGTGTAAGTGCATTTCCTATGACTTTACTTTCATGTAAGCATTCACTCACTATCAGTCTTACGACATTTCTCAGACGGACTACACAAAGATTAGGTATTTCAAATATCTCACTGTCTAATCCCCCCATTATTTTATTTTTGACAGCTTTGCTATCAATGTAGTATTTCTGTGCTGATACTAATACAGCTCCCATAAAACAGAATTAAGCCAGCATGTAGGATTTTACATTGTTAACTTTCAGACAGATTTGTACTCGCAAGCTCAAGTAGTTAAATAAAAACAAAAATTCAAAGCCATTTCGGAAACCAAAATATCTAAACAGCCTTTCATAAAAACCTTTTGTGTTTTTTTTTTTCCTGCCCTCCCTCTCCCCCCCCTTATCAAGATGGTTTTCATACATAGAAGTCTGATTAAAATTTAAGCAGACTGGTTTAATGAGTATTTCTGGAAATGTATAATTGCATGCTTCTGGTCACCAGCTTTTACTGGAAGTTTGTTTATTCCTGCATAAATACAACTGCTTTGGTATCTCAGGCTGGTTCAATGCACTAGAAGAGATGTTTTATTAAATAATTACATAAAGCATATTGACTCATGTTCCCTGGGACTGCAGCAATGTATTTCCTCTTTATTTCATGAATTTGTCATGATTACATTGACTCATTTTCAGAGACAGATATAATTTGTTACCTGGGAACACATTAGCAATTTCCCTCCAGGGGAGGGAACGTAGGTACTTCTGAAGACTCACTATGGAGAGGGAAAGAGGGGGAAAAGACTTAACAACAACAAATTACAAAGTGATAACCATATTTTAGAAACCAGACATGCAAGTCCCTGAGTGATGAGCACGCATAGTCTCTACAGTCTAAATATCTGCATTCTGATACTATCGCACAGCCTTCCAGCCTTTTTCCTCAAGACCAAAACCCATTTCTCCCTCGCTCCTTTACAAACTTTAACTGGAAAACTGTATTGTACTACTTTTTGAGAAGTATCCAGTAATGACCTTCCTTAAGCTCTAGTCTCAAAGCCAAACTCTTTAATCACACAGTCTCAGGCAATGGCAAGAAAAAATTATAACCCAGCATTCTAAATACTAGTTTTATTTTTGCCCAAGAATGATGATGCAAAACTTGTTCTATAAATTAAAGTTTATTGCTGGATTAAAAAAAAAAAAAAAAAAAGAAAAAAAAAAAGGTTAAAAAAAGTTGTTTGTCATTTAGAGTCCTACCAAATAAAAACAGTGATTCAGGAAGGACTTGGAATTCTTGGAATTTGGTAAATTCTTAATCGAATTAGTTTGAAAATAAGGATTAGAAATACTAGGGGAAAAAAATCACAGAAAGGGAGATGAAACTAGATAAAAAATATGAATACGATGTTTGAAATTAGATGAAAAAGTTCAAAGCGAGCTACCTTGCTTTCAGAGCTTTAGAACAGATTATTTGGAGATCACTGTACTCTTATCCTAATTTCCCTTGTGAAATATGCAAAAAGGAATTTTGTAAAACATTTCAAATGTGATAGAACTGTATCACTTGGGAGAAAGGCATTCTACCAAATTCTGATCAGAGGTAGAGAGAATTAAGTTTTTTGTACAAAAAGAACTTGCTTATTTACAGAAAATAAATGCTTGATTTGGTTGCATTCAAAGGATGCATTTAATATTTAAATCAGTCACAATATTTCATGCAACTGCATTGCCACTAAGATTCTAAAAGTTCAGCAAAAGCAAAAAAAGAAATCACAATTTTAATCTCAGCATTAATGGTATTTTCTATTTGATTTCCTCAGGGAAGAAAGGTTTTGTCTATTCTAAATAGATCAATATCAAGATGAAGAAATGCCCAGGGAAGTAATTATTTATACAGTTCTCTTAAAAATTCCTAAGTGACGGAATTTTAAATGGGTATAAACAATGGAAACATAATAGCCTATTTCATAGACTATATAGCAGGAAAAAAAAAAAAAATCAGATCCTTCCCCAAGACTTTAAAACAGTATTTTTTGTCACTAAATTTAGCAAGTAATATTTTAATACTCCCAGGAATAGATCTGCTGGATTCAAAACTGGCATTTTTAGATTGCCACTTTCCAAAATAGAACTGTGCTTTTTGATTACTGTCCATTTTAATGCTCCTATCAGTGCAGATTATTTTTTTGCTTTTATCATACAGATGGCTCCACGATGTCACACAAAAGAAGAGCCTGAACTCAATTTACTCCCCTTGATGCACATCCCACCCTCTTAGCTCTTGCTCCTGCAACAGCCTTTGAGTTGCAGACTAAGAGATGCTCAGAGCTACTTCTGCCCAAAGAGCTAGAAATTGTACCACAGGTCCCAGACTGCCCAGAGAGGCACCCTCAGATGCTCTGCTGTAAAGGATCACCAGAAGGCACTTCTGCGTGTCAGCCTAGGAAAGGACAAGATTAAATAATATCCCACAAAGTCCTACCTGGGCCAGATTTTCACATACACGGTTCCAGCTGTTCATACTCTACCCAACAGATCCCTCCTCATGGGGGTATGTAAAAGCTAAGAAATCTGTTCTGTGGCCAAGGCAGAAAACCAGTACATTTTTAATATATTTTTGTTACAGGGGAAACTAGTGCGCAGCACTAACACAAATAAGGCATCAAATGCTGAATTTCACATAAGCTTATATATCAAATTGTTTGAAATAACCGAATGAAACTAAATACTCTGCAGATGATACCCACATATAGTTGTGGACTGGATTTGACTGGGATAGAGTTAATTTTCTTTAGTATGGTGCTACATTTTGGATTTGTGACAAAAACAGTGTTGATACCAGATAAAAGCTTTAGTAGTTGCTGAACAGCGCTTACACAGCATCAAGCTCTTTTCTACTTCTCCCTCTGCCCCACCAGCAAGGAGGCTGGGTGTGCAAAAGAAGCTGGGAGGGGGCAAAGCCAGGACAGCTGATCCCTGCTGATCAAAGGGATATACCATACCACACCACATGGTGCCATGCTCAGCAAGAAAACTGAAGAGGAGTTTTCCAAGGTGGCTGTTGCTCAGGGACATGCTAGGCATTGGTCAGCTCGTAACAAGCGACTGCTTTTTCTATTTTTGTTTTTTAATTATTAAATGGTCTTTAACTCAACCCATGAGTTTCTGACTTTTGCCCTTTTCATTCTCTTCCCCCACCCCACTGGAGGGAGCGTGAGCAAGCGACTGAGCGGTACTTAGCTGCTTACTGGGGTTAAACCACAACAAGTTGCTGACATTTATTCAGATATTTAATATGCTGGTAGTTTTACTTTCATTGCTAGTGATGGCTGATGCATGAAAATTGAAGAATCTGTAGCAAGTCCCCTCCAAACCAAAGGGCAAGCTCAAAGCACTGACAGCCAGAAGAAATAACTCTGTGTTCTCTGACTGAGCAAACCTGTCAAAAGTGCTTAAAATAATAAATACAACCACTCCCTCCCCTTTCCTCTCCCCATATGCAGTCTTTACAGAATAGAACTACACTTCAAAACCAACAGAAAAACAGATCAGTTTTCCTTAGTACTGGAAGAAAGCTTAACCCACATTTTATATTAAAAGAGAATGCTTCAGAAGTTTATCCATGAAATACCGCCAGAACTAAATTTCCATGCATAACTTGTTGTAAATCTGACTTACTAGATACAGTGCATATTTACACATAGATTTCTTTCTGTATCTCCCTGTTTTCTGCAAGACATGATCTACTGTCAGTGCACCCCATGTCTTGCACTGATATCTCAGATGTAATTTTCTCTCAAAGCACAGGATCCAGGATATCAATGTTTTGTTTTTAGCTTTGCATCAGACAACAGAAGATTTATACCATTACTGGCACATCCATGAAAAGAGTTGAAGAGATGAGACACTGTGATTAATTACTTTGTGAAGGTTTGTGAAAACATAAGGGCTGTAGCAGAGTAATTATTTGTTTCTTGTGTCATTACAGTGCCTATGAACAGCAACAGTGGACACTACAGTACTAGATGCTGTACAAATAAAAAGAAGTTACTGCTGCTCGTTTGCTAAGCAAAATGAAATTCAATCCAAAATTTACTGTGTAATAGAATTGCACCTAGAACAAAAAAATACAGTTTAAAGAACAGCAATAAAAATGACCTACAGCCAAAAAAAAAAAAAAAAGTGAAAAATTATTCATTTTCCCTTCCAAACAAACAGGACACAGAATGAACAACTTTCGGGAAGAAGTAAATTGCAACTTTCATCCCACCTCCTAGAGTTGTACTAAAGCTAGGACATCAGTAAGATTCAATCTGCATGACAGTATAATATTCACTTTTTAGGCCATTATTTACTTTCCACATATACAGAAAGAAAATGGACTTAACCCAACCATTACAATTTTTTTCTAGGCTCAAAGGAAGTATAATTTATTTCCTACCTATTACCTATTTTTAAAAATAAAAACATTTAGTATTGACACAAATCTGCTCTAGGTTTTCCAGCACTTTCTTCTCACTTATAACAGCTGAAGCTCTGATTTTACCTCAATTAAAGGGAGATGAAGGAGACTAAAAGCTAACCACTAAAGGAATGAAACAGAACAAAAAAATAAATTATTTATCCAGAAAAGCAAACAATGAACCAAATTTATCACTAGCATACATGAGACATGAGACATGGAAAGCAACACTTTTTTATCAGGTTGTTATTAGGACTTCTCATTTTTTGTTATTTGCCTCTTCTGATTTTCTTAATCAGGTTCTGAAAACCTTTCCTACAGACTGCCATATTTAACAGCCAACAGATGAGATAACATTACGCATACAGGTAAAAATCAGTACCTAAACTCTCTGGTTACTGCTGTGGTTCTCAGTACTGAAGAAGTCAGATCTCTAAATTCAAAATGCTTATTTCAGTCAGACATTTCCCAGCTTGGTTAGATTCCAGGGAGAAACAACAATAATTCATGCATACGAGCACAGGGTGTGGGAAGAGATGAAAAGGTTGATTTTTCATTTATAAATCTACGCCCATCCTTGCCTCACCAGAAAACAGCATATCCAGGAAGCAAGCACTTTTTAAAAGCGCTGACTTTAAGAGGAAGAACATGGATAAAGATAACATGTAAGTAATCTAAAGCTTCAAAGTGCTATTCTCCATCCCACTTTCCACACTACTAAATCAAAAATTTACCCCTAACAGACACCTATCTTCTTCCCTCAATGCCTCTGCTTCAAAGAACCAGCCAGTTCCAGAAGCTTTTTACTTACCTCAAATAGGCAAAACACCCAAATAAGATTTAGCGTTACTGGCATCTAGTACCACTCCATCTTAAATTCTAATCCAATCCCTAATATGAAATAGACTATACAGCAACCATTTAGCTACTCAGATAAATACCCTTTGCCATCTCATCTGACTTTCTGCCTCAGATCAATAAAAGCATGCTGAACTGGGGAAAAAATGAAACTGATCCCTATCTCTGAAACATGCTTCCCTTTATGTGTAGCCTAAGCATCACTCGAACAGCAGCTTTTTGAAATAATTCAGAATCTAATAAATTCAATTAGCTCTCCTTCTTGGACAAAGGCTATCACCATAGATTATCACTGAAAATGTAATTCAGTGTTTTAATTCTTTTAGCTTTATATAGATTGAACAGCTTATGTAGACTACTATTCTGTCTTTAACAGCATGATAAATCATGTCGTGCTTTTGAAAGCTAGGAAGTAGCCTTGAAACGTAATCACACCCTTACTTATCCATGACATAGCAAAAAGACTAATTTGAACGTTAGTAGTGCAGAAGAGCTAACTGGCATCTTAACAGCCACAAGCAGAACCTATACCGAGGAGGTGTATGTGCCTACACATATAAAACCAACACAGTTTGGAAAACAGGGTTTAGAAGAAAAAGGCAGCCTACCCCTCACGACAGTCGCATAAAGGAGGCACTTCATTAGTAGCACGGAGGATGGCTTTTTAGGAGTTTATCCCTTCCCATCTTCTGTCAGCACATCCAAGAACCACAGTTAACCAACATTTCTGCAATGCCTGGCTCATACTCTGATATATAGCTGCTTTGTTATAGACATTACAAAGAAAAGTAGGTTATGACTGCTTTAGCTCTAATTAGCCACATAAAAAATATTAATTCATTACCAGATTTATCAATAGACTTGCATCCTAAACAGTAACAGTATTGCCTAATAAGACAGGCACAAATAGGAGAGATGAACTATGTAGTTTCAAAGACTTCAAATTACATAGCTGTTTGCAGTTTAGGAGACTTTAAAAATAATATTTTCCAGTTTGCAAAATTCAACCAAAATTCTTTATGGACCCCTGATTATTCAATAAAACTATAAATATCATGATAATTTATTACTTTGCCCTTTATTGCAAAAAAATGGTAAAACAAATCAAGGCAATTTGCATGCTTTTCAGTAGAGCTACTTCAGTAATTCCTAGATAGCTAATTTGTATTAGCATGAGAGATTATTTCACTAATAAGGTTTTAAATTAATCTATTGCAAAAGTACTGCCTCACATTTGCCAAAAATCTGACAAGCAACACATTCATTTTTTCCTCTCTTACAACTCACTGTTTACTTTCAAGCTGCATCATGCTCACTTAGCACTAAATAGCTTAATTTTCTTTGATTACTTCTGTATTGTGTTTTTCCTGTGACTTTTTTATCATCATAAATTTTGTTGTTTGAAAGCTCTATGTCATCTTTGCCTAAATGCTAGCTTCTCTCTTTTTCATGCACTTAAGTGAATAGTAGATCACTTTTATTGAATACATCTTTCCCGATGATCTTTCACTATGCATTTATTTCTTGTCTACCTCACGTAATAAGAACCACAGAATGATTTGGGCTGGAAGGTACCTTAAAGACCATTTAATTCCACCCCCCCCCGCCATGTGCAGGGACACCTCCCACCACACCAGGCTGCCCAAAGCCCCATCCAACCTGGCCTTGAGCACCTCCAGGGATGAGACATCCACAGCTTCTCTGGGCAGCCTGTGCCAGTGCCTCACCGCCCTCTGAATGAATAATTTCTTCCTTATACCTGATCTAAATCTAGCCTCATTTAGTTTAAAGTCATTACTCCTTGTCCTATCACTCCTCCCCAGCTTTCCTGCAGGCCCCCTTTAGGCACAGGAAGGCCGCTGGAAGGTCTCCCCCAGAGCCTTCTCTTCTCCAGGCTGAACAACCCCAACTCCCTCAGCCTGTCTTCGTAGGAGAGGTGCTCCAGCCCCTTGGTCGTCTTCATGGCCCTCCTCTGGACCTGCTCCAACAGGTCCATGTCCATCTTGTGATGAAGGCCCCAGAGCTGAATGCAGGACTCCAGGTGGCATCTCATGATGGGGAGAATCACCTCCCTTGACCTGCTGGCCACACTGCTTTTGATGCAGTTGGCTTTCTGGGATGCAAGCACATAACACCTTCTCATGCTGAGCTTCTCATCAGTCAATGCCCCCAGGTCTTCCTCCTCAGGGCTGCTCTCAATCCATTCTCTGCCCAGCCTGTATTTGTGCTTGGGATTGCCCTTGACCCAGGTGCAGGACCTTGCACTTGGCCTTGCTGAACCTCATGAGGTTCAGTGCAGCCCCATCTCCCAGGCCTGGCGAGGTCCCTCTAGATGGCATCCCTTCCCTCCAGCATGTCGACCACACCACACAGCTCGGTGTCATCGGCAAACTTGCTGAGGGTGCACTCGGTCACACTGTCCATGTCACCGACACAGGTGTTAAACAGTGCCGGTCCCATTTCATAAGAATAATATATGGTTCTCAGTTTGGTATCAGCCAACAATTGATCAGTGTTTGATTCAAATACATACAGGGAGTTAGTAGTGAAAACTGCTGTTTTGGAGATTTATATGGTATTGACATGACTGGATTCCACTCCTACCATGAAATTTCACAACGGTGTCACATGTAATGTCAATTTTTTTCCAACGTAAATTATATCTTATAGTATTATGGCTGAAAACCACAATATAAAATTGCTCAAGCTGACATTGCAAAAAATACTTCAACTTGCCTTTAGAATTTGAGGACTTAGATTGCATTGTTCTTGGCAAAAATTGTGGAATTTTATTTAAGCCTGTTTTTTATTAAATCAACTGACTGATGTCTGAACACAAAAAGATAACATTATCCCCCAAAGTAGGTGGTATTTCCTTACGTGAGGAATAATACTAATTACTGTAAAGGATCACTGACAAATGTTATTGTCATTATTCGAATTCAAAAGATATTAATACCATGTTTTAAGAGCTGTGTAAATTTTAGACCAATGTATTCTCTTCTTACTCAAACTATATTACAGCATGATGTATTGTTTTAACAGGAGAAAGACTAAGCCTAGCATTACGTTGACTCATCAATCAATGGAATATTTTCTTGAAGTTCTATGCAGGTCGTGAAAGTAATTTCTATTTAACTGTATAATCAGCTCAACGTATAGAAAAAAAAAAAAAAGGAGAAACATTTATAACTTTTCTTTCATTTGGGTACCAATGGAAATTTCTCTGCAGCTACTTGTTTCTTCATTTGTTGGATTCTGCTCATGTCTGAATATGAGATGCTGCACTCTCCTTCAGTACGGCACTTGAGATAAAAAATTTCAGATATTCTCATATTGAGACTCTCAATTCCACGGCCTTGAACAAAGACATTAATGTTTTTTCTTTCTTCTTCCATCTGTAGAATGTGGTTATTCATACCTAAGTTCCTCTTGTATTAATTGTAGTTGTTAATAGTTGTATTGATTAATAGTTAATCAATTCAAAGAATTTTCATGGAAAAAAATATTCTGAACAGTACAAAGAAGAAACTGGAATTTCAATTATATTTTAAAAATGTGAATGGAAAATATAGTAATGTTCCAAATTGTAATAAACCCAAGAATTCTGAAATAGGCTTAAAAACATTCCTTTAAATTTTACATGAGAATTGAGGTAAATTTGCAAAACTAAAAGTTGTTTCAAAATAGAGAAAAAATCAGACTTCTTTTTAAATGGGTATTTTCTTGTCAAAAATATTGATCAACTCTAGCTTCATATGTTATAATTAATCTTGCATTATAGGAACACTTTAAAGAAGACAAAAAAGGCTTCACTACTAATCTATCAAGAGCTAAGTGTTGGGACAGTCCCAAAGTTACCCAAAGACACAAAAGTCTCAACACCCTGTCTACACTACTTTTTAGTTCATCAGGTCCAGACCCTGTGTCCACTGCAAATCAATTCAATGTCTCTTTCACAGTCATAACGTCACTCTTAGAAATAAACCAACTTGTCAAGTTAGTTCCTCCATGACATCTTCAGTGGTTTTGGTGATGTTTCTTTTAACACAAAATAACAGGCAGAAAAAACAGTGAATTTTAACCTGCCCCAGTCCGCCTTTACTATGGAGACTGCAACAAAGCCAGGATTATATTTCCTCATGTTTAAAATCACATATGGAAAACACCGACACAGGAAAGTTGTAATTCATAGTCTTTATCTCATTTTACAGGCACTGCTGACAGTGGGCATCATTTAATCCCTGAAAATTTTTTTGAGTGCGTTCTCCGGAAAAAATCTCACAGCAGCCACAGCCACCCACTGACTGCAGTCTCATAGTCCCAAGGGAATTACCTTTAGCAAAGTCAGAGTAACACATGGGTACCAACCCAGTCTGGCCACTTGTAACTTCAGCAGCTCAGCCCTGCAGCTGACTTAATCCAACAGCGAAGTAGTATGGCATGCAAAACAGGGTGAGAGGCAAGGAAAATTTAAACCAGCAAGAACAAGAGAAGGGGTGTTGGCCCACAAGGGAATATTGCACTCGGCAGAGAATATATAAGATAAGGCCTTTCTGCTTTCAAGACTCCTTGAATGTGGCTTTTTTTTTTCTTCTTTCAATAAGAGGTTATCTTTTTCTCTACAGGCAGTTCACAAAACAGAGATCAGCATGCACTGTCCCAGATCCCCACCTGATGTGCACTACATTATTCTGCTGACGTTGCTGGCAAAGCCCCTCAGGGCCTGTAAGCCAGTCTATGAGCCCTTAACAGAAGAGCAGCAATTTACACCAGTGGAAACTCTGTTCTAATGGCCCTACAATGATTTATACCAGTTAAATGTCAGAACCCACTAGGGAAAACAGAGATGAACAGTCTTGAAAGGATAGCATCAACTTTTTTTTTTTTTCCTTGGGCATGATGGCTAGAATAACTAAAACTAACACTGTTATACTGATTAAGGAGACTGTTGAAGACCCACAGGAAAAATGAAGCACCAACCAGCTCCTCGTTGTTACAATGCAACACGGAGACTAAGAACCTGGAGAAATTCAAACCCCCGTAACAAGAATTTCTCTCAGCGCAGGGAGTCTGCTCAGCTCAGGGGCTCGCATGGCCTCTGGTACAGCCATTCTCCCAAGGGATGTTCTGTAGGTCACATCACCAGTCTCCAGTTATGAAACGTCCCTCCAGCAAAATCATTAGCAGGTTGCCACTATTTGCAAAGGGTGAGAAAATCACCCCCCCCCCCTTTTTTTTTTAATCTTTCAGTCTAAATGTCAGAAACTGATGTATGGCCACTCCTTCCATTGCTTTATCAGTGCCATGGTGAAGTAACATGTGAAAGCCCTGAATCTGCAGCCTGAATGCATTTTATGACAAACAAATACTTAAGGACAGGTCTCACAAGGCTTTTTGCATGCTCTCATTTGTCTTATTTCAGTCTGTAGCTTTATATAAAATGAAAATCTCTCTAGAGAGATAAATATCAAATAACGTCATGTTTGTTCCCCTATATCCAACAGTTTTCCTACTTATCCTCAAGTCATAGAGAAAAATATTTTAAATTAGATAAACAACCCATGTAGTGTATTTTTATAAAAGCAAAGCCTTTATGTTTTTACTGAGATGTTTTCCTGGGTATAATTTTCTTTTAACAGCTAGGTTGTCCTTTATAACATGGGCATATTTCAAAGACACTCATAAAAATTAAATATTACAGGCTAAATATTAAATACTAAGCTCTGATGAAATGTGCATGTACATTACAGGTTTAGTATCACATAGACATATAGACACCTAGCAAATTGATGATACAGATTTTATAAGATATAGTTAAAAAGTAGACTGCTGTAATCATCAAGATTCTGTTAACAGTTCATTAACTCTCTGAACTAGTTGGGCATGGAACTTTCATGTGACATTTAATTTAGGAATATTTTCTTGGCAACTTGATACAGAAGGAAAATAAGCAGTTATATTAGACTAGTATTGTGGTTTAAGCGTCTGAATGTTAGTTCTTTTGCTGGCTTGTGACTTGTTCCCAAATAAATGTGCAAGAATTAAGGAAAAGCCTAGATTTCCAGTTTTCTCCCTGCTTTTTCCTCTGATTATGTAATTATCAAACAAGCATCAAATGCTTTATCTTCCTCTAAAACAACTGCTGCCAAATAACAGATCAGGGATCACCGGGCACCCTCACAGTACTTTCTGTTGATCTAAGACGTAGTCAGTCACTGCCTGCATCTGCCGCCTGATACATCACTTTAGAAGTAGATGAGAAAAGTGCATTCTACTTCCCAATTGTTCATGTGAAAAATTGCCATTAGTGAACATACCCTGCCCAGTCATCAGTGAAAGGAAGAGAATCCTGCCCTAAGAAATCGTCTTTACACACCAGTTCAAGCTGTTTATGGTAAGTCTCATGAAGCAGTTTTCCTCAGTGCTGTACACAGGTTCTGCCATCTGCTTCTGCCTGTCCTCCTGAACTCTCAGGATGCAGAAGGAAGGAAAATAAATATGGATTTCTGACACCAAAAACCTCAGCTTCTCTATTCCAGTTAAAGATGGACCCTTCTGGCTAGGACTCATCAGCAAAGCTTTTACGTGTGCTGAGGGCAGCTACTAGAGACATAGGTACACTAATCCAACATATTTAACTAAAAGCATCCATTTCTTTCTTCTCCCCTCCCCAGTCCCGAACGTTAAGTTATAATTAGGGGGGTGGAAGTGGAACAAGTATACTGACCTCATCAACATTCTCAAATGCGTTGATGACATCATACGGCAAGCATGAGAGCAGATCGATCACAAACCAGGTCTTCAAGTAATTCATGCGAATCAGCTTTGGGTCAGAGATCACCTCTCCTGCTGGTCCCACAAAGGTGGTATGGAAATTAAGCACAATGTCTACCAAAAAAATGACATCTACAATGCTGTCCACTACTAGCCAGGCCACATTGTTCTGTTTGGTTTTAAAGGAGACATTGTAAGGGACCAAAATAGCGGTGTAGAAGGTTAAAATCAAGATGATCCAGTCCCAGGTAGTCTTGAAAACACAATAATGCAAAATTATATGTGGCGGAGTCTTTGGTGCTTCTTGTTTGTACTGTGGGAGGATTTCAGAGCCCAGCTGCAGTACCTGTAGTGACAAGGATTTCAGGAGAAAAAGGAAACATTAATTTTTTAATGTTATTTTTTACATTTTAGAATTTTGAGCTCAGTTGATAAAAAAGACATGCTCATTAGCCTCTTTTAAAATTAGCAAATGGTCGGGATAAGTATTCTGCTAAACATATCAGCAACCTGTTTCTTCTAATGTCATTAATTGTTTTTGACTATGCCTACTGTGCTGTGCATCCAAGACATACAGAGAACAGACAGCTCCTTCCGCAGTCTAAATAGACGAGACAGATAAATGATGAGAAGGAAGGCAATTGCGAACAGGAATCAATGGCAAAACCAGGAAGAAGACCACAACATCTGACTTCCAGTCCAGCACATGGACATTGTTTTTCAACACTGGTCATTTAACTCTTCCCTATACTGCATCTGCAATCAAGCCCTGCCCTACAACCCATCATGAATGCACAGGCCTTTGTTCCTCTTCTCTGAGCTGCGCAGGACTAAAGTTCATGGATGACATTCATTAGCCTCAATAAACTGAAGTTTCTACTGGATGAGTTACAGGTGAAAACAGAAAAGAAGATGGAGATTAGCTCAAATGAGATGTGTTTCCTCATGTCAAACTCACAGAACCTGGAAGAAACATTTAGAAGCATTTCGCATTAATTTACATTGTAGTTCAGAGCAAGAGGAAGCAGATGTGGAAAGTAAGTGGCCACTCTCTCTGGGAAAAGATCAGAGAGCATACCTATAATAGGAGGATGTCGTCTTTTCATGTGCGTATCTCAGCTTTTTTAACGTCAATTATTTCGACACCGATTTTTACCCGCAGGCTTTTCTGAGTACTTTTTTTTTTGTGCGTGTGTGTGAACTGGTAGGCTTTTTTCCAACAGACTAAGCCAAAAGGGACAAAAAAGAAAACAATCAGCTACAAGAGTCCTATTTGGACAAAACAGCCTCAGATCAGGTTCCCCGCTGCTTTGAACCTCACATAATCACTTACTCTTGTGCACAACAGGGGTCAGACGCTGTCAGATCACAGTCCCTTGCACATGCGTAAATGACTATGGGAGCTGCAAGGCACAAAACAAGCCTGCTGACTTTAAGTCCATTGTGTTCTCCAGAAGAGAAATAGCATGGCCTGCTTGGATAGAACTGCAGATTAGCTTAAGGGCATCAACACTTAAAAAATAAAAACAAAACCAAAACAAAACAAAAAACAACTTGTTTGTTTTGCTAAGTTTCTAGAATCACAGCAAAGAGGGGAATGAAACACTTCCCCCTAAGTAGACCCCTTGCAGACAAAACTAGGAGTCGGACATGGCCACTGCAGCATTAAGTGGTCTGCCAGTCCCAAACCTGATTCACTCAGGTTCTCCATTCTAGAAACAAACATTGGTTTGTGGTGTGAGGAGCTGAAAGCAAGCACCAGACTAAAGTAGTCTCTTTTCTGCAGGAGGCACTGGCCAGCCAACACAGTCCACAGAAGCTGCTGGTAGTGACTGCAAGAGGCGTATGTTGTGTACTGAGCTGGTATGTGTACTCAGGGCACGTGTTTCCTTCAGGGCTTGTTTGCAGTCCCAGCTACAGATGTCAGAATTTCTTTTCTAGCCCAAGATCAGTATTTCAAACACCTCCTGGCTTCTGGCTTCTATGAGGCTGTGCACAAACAGCAGCTCTAACGTAAGACCCCAATCCTGAAATCCACTGGGCAATATTCACTCACTGAAATAACTGATCAGCAAAACCAAGTACTTTCAATCACATAGTAACATTTTATCACCCTTTAAATATAGGATGAAACATGATTTCTTCTTTTGCTATCAGATGACTCCTAGAGCTTATTTTTTTTGGCCTCACTGATACCATAGGAAAAAGTCAAACATTTTGATAAGGATTCCAATCGGTACAGGAACCTCAACTATGAAACACTGAAAAAATCACTTTGTAAGTCCTTGTCTTCAGATTGGTTGTTACACACACACATTTAAATTCTCAACTAACAATTGTATAATGCATCCCATTTTGGCCATCCCCAACCTCTCTCCACTCCAAGAACTTGTGGAGATTTTACATCCTCCGTACTGAAGTTACTGTAAAATGTACTAATGGATTCCCATATATATGAATAATAGGACCAATGGCAAGAACAGTCTCTCTTTAGCAATAAAGAAGGAGCTTAATTATGGAGTCAGCTATTTTGCTGTAAATCACAAAGAATGCCAGTAAAGCCAGTGGAACTGCATGGATGTAAAACTGAACTGCATGCAGAGAGAAACAGACTTCTCATTTCAAATCATTAGGAAAACAAACAAATCTGCTGCTTCAGTGTTTTAAAATGTCATCACCAAGTAGAAAGCACTCTCCACTAGCTTGTTTGAGATCCAAAAGGCTACAGCACAGGAAAGTAAAAGGATCAATGTCTCCTTCCGTTTTTATTTAGAAAGAAAATGTACTCTAAACTATCTGAATGGCTAGATTTATTAATAAATCTTTTGAACTTCCACTCTACCAGCAGCTATTTAAAATGAACAGGGGGCAATGGCTTTTCCCGGTCTCCAATGGAAGGATGTGCATCAGCAGTGTGCGTGTGGATCTCAAAGGGAAGAGCAAGGGGAGGGCGGGAATCAAGGAATGACACAGACATGACAATCAGCCGCAAGGTGGAGAAAGCCACCTGCAGAAAGCCCAGGGTGTCTCCAGCTTTTTGTTCAGGTGTTTGGGGTGACGAATTCTAGCCCTGGCTCCCTTTCACTACATCACTAACACACACATAAAACCACTCCAACATCTTGCTGGAATTGCCAAAGAGATGAATTATCATTTTACTGCCTGAGATGGAAGAAGGGTGCTGGCCCCAGCACACTACCTCTGCCTGCAAAGGCAACTTGCTTAACAGATTAGCAAAGGTCTTGCATCCTCCAGGACTGCCAGCCAAGAGCTTTCAAAGTCACCAAATTATTCTATTAATTGAAGGAAGGGGAAAATCCCCTCTAATGCAACTTAATTGCCTCAGAGAACAAGTGTGTGTTTTTAGCATTAAATACAACCAGAGAGCTCAGTGCTACACAAAATAATGGAAGAAGCTCCACGGAGCCTAGGGCTAAAACTCTACATCATAGTTATTAGGTTGCCGCACTCAAGCTGGGAGAGCACTTTTCCCCACGTGTCACACCAAGGGCCACACACAGTCTACTTATTCACCATCCTTCCAGACACGCACACCACCACTGGGTCACCTGGAGATTATAAACTATAAACCCCACTCTCTCTGCACCATACAGCAAAGCCAGGTAGATGCAAGAAGTACCTGCTGCCCTACTCCAAACCACTCTCGCTGTACTCCAGCCTCTGGGGAGAATAGTGCCAACCCAAAACACAGTATTTGCTGAAGCAGTCATGTGTGGTTCCCCACCCACATGAACTAACTAGATTCAAACTGCTTGTAAAGATACTTCCTGAAGAGGTAACGACAAGAGAAATATGAAAGTAATTATGAAGAAAATGTAAGCAACTAAACAAACCAACATGCTGAGCCTCCACCCATGTGCAATGACGAAATATTTCATTAATATCGTTTGCTAAATAACTGAAACAGCCCTGGATTTGGAGGATTTTTTCTCCATTGCACAGTTATGCCACAGTAAAAGAAATGCTTGTTTCAGAAAGTTATTAATGGAAGTATTCCAATTACTTATGATTCATCAGCGACTACAGTCACATTATGTGCATTTATTATTTGCAGTAATGATGCATGATGTTTTAATTGTTCTTTAAAGCCAAAGAATATTACTTCAAAAGCAGAAATAACAAATTTCAACAGTGGTTTCACAAGTGTGTGTTCTTTCTTTCTTTATTAACATAAAACACATTTATCCTAGATTTGTTAAAAAATGGTGAATATATCACCAGTCAGAACTTACAAAAGTGCATCAACAAGTGGTTACGATGATTTATTTTTAAGACCGCATGACTGGGGAAAAAACAATCATTCATTTTCAGCTTAACCTCCCCCTTTTTGTGTTTGCAACTGCATGTTTGCTCTCTCTAATTCTCCCTTGCTTTTGTTCTTACAGGCACCCACACAAATTGCTCCCAAGCCAAGAGCTAGGTGCTAAGTCTCTACTTGAAGTAGATACTAATGGCAGTTATAAGTCCCTGGTAAACAGGGTTTACCAGAAAAAATGGCATAAAATTCTTGATTAGGCAATGCTGCTAAGCACCATTATAACTTTTCTGCTTTTATTCCTCATAACTATTACATTTTTTTTAAATTATGACACAATCTTTTTTACCCAGAGCTTCCTGGTAAATGTACAGAATACATCAGCCAGTACCATGGATGCAGAGGACAAACACACTCTACAGTGACCAGGAAAGAATGGTTCCTACAATTAATTTCTTAGTAATAAAGCCACAAAAACATATTAACTACTTTGTACTCTCATTGCAAAATGGACTCTCAGAGATACCTAACACCCCTGCATTAATTGCATAATAAATTTAGGCAGTTTTTTACATGATTGTTATTAGGCAAGTCATGCTAGACAAATCTACACACCCTGGCAAAAATCAGTGACTGAAGCTTAACAGTCACTGCTTGTATTATCCATGGCCTGTGGATAAAATAAAGCTGTTTTTTCAATAAAACCTTTTTAAAACTAATTTATCATAAACAGTAACATAAATTGTAAGCCTTCGTGGCAGGCTTGTGTTTTGTGTTTGTACAACACCTTGCCCCATTCAGCTTCTAGGACACAACTGGCTCTTCAGCTCTTCAAAAACGTAAGTAATAATGGAGTAACACTAATAATTTTCCAATAAATTAAGCGCCTTCCCAAGCAAAGGGAAGATGTATGTGAAATGCCATAGTAAATAGGTAAAAGAAATAGGATGCGCACTCATTTGAGCTTAAAATTTCAAATAGGCTACTGCAGAAATGAAGAAAAAAAATAAGAGATTTGAAAATACAGTGGGGAACAGTTAGAGATCCCACGTTCAATATTATCAGGAGAGCTTTGTAGAATAAGAAGCCTGCCAGCCCCTGTCTTCTCAGGAAGAAAAGTGTGCTTGTCTGTGTGATTATCTGCACTCTGCTTTTCTCTCGTGCCATTCTATTGACTTTAGTGGAATTACAGAAGATATACTACAAGGTGCCTAACATCACAGCTGGGGCTAATGTTCTTTTTAAAATAACGACAGCAATATTCAGTCAGCAATTACAAAAACTCATTTCAGACACATAAACTATACACTTGCCCTTTATTATTTGTAATGAATCCACTGACTGTGCCAGTTAGAATACTTGCAAAGTCTTGTTTAACATATCAGCCAGCAAGATGTTTCAGCAACGTAGCCACTGAGGTCCAGACTGAGGTTCAAAAAGCCAAACAGAATAACCTCAGATTCTCTGCCTTATATTCTACTGCCTAAATTTTAGCATGAACTAAAATTCAAGGGCAAACATCTAAAGAGAAAGAATGATTATTTGCTGCTAAGTCTTGAGTTAGATTATGAGGGAAAATGTCCCAAATTCTAGGACACTAAAACAATCTAAGGGTGGAAATGTGATAATCACATGGTATTCCTACAGTATAGTGCCCATGTGAATGTCTGCTCCTCCCCTGTGCTAGTATGATCTAAGCTATTTTCTCCAAAAATGCTCACAACAGAAATCAGTTTTCCACTCTGGAGTGCATCTGTATTAAATACAGAAAGGGTAAGCTCCTGTCCATGGGAATTTCATGGTCACAGTGTGATAATAATGCAGACTTGGGCAGGAGCTGCATGTTTTGCATAGAAACTAAATCATACACAGGACAAACTTAAAGAGTACTGACTATATGTAGACTCGCAGAGCCCGTCAGTGGCTTTCGCCTCCAGCTACAAAGGAAGACTAAGAATTATGGTCAAGAATCACAGCTGCTGCCATGGCATTGACAGCAATAGGTGATACAGGAGTGCCATGTTGTATTGGCCATACTGTCATTAACACCACGTCAAGACTTTCCCCAAGCTTTTTTTTTTAACACCAGGGAGACCCTGCTACTGATCCTAGAAACAACTACAGGAAATTCAGGACAGTCTCTCCCCCTCGTGGCGAAAGCCCTAAAACCCTGGTACTTCAATCAAGAAGCCTCTTCTCTGCCTAGAGCTTTTCACAAAACTTTCAGAGTCTACTTAAACCACAAAATTTCATTTTTCTATTGTCTGTAGTATTACTTGTGACACCTTATAGCTGTTCTGTCCACAAAAGCAGTACCTTAAATACATCTTAACCAATTTGTAAAGCACATTGGGATCCTACTAAGGACAACTATACATAAATGAATGCAGAGAACGACTGTGTCAATGATTCTCCAGAATTTCTTTCTGTGCTAGTCTTAGTTTTTCTCACCTCAATTTTAAACAAGCAAATAGTTCAAGATCCTACTAGCACTGAGATCTTCAGAAGAAAGGAAAATAAAGAAAACGTATTATTTTAATAATAATGCCATTGTAAGACTTTGCCTAGATACAGAAGCCAAAACAGAGAGTTAGGTTTCCTCAAGTCTCTTCTAAACATCAGCTTCCATTCCACTGTCACAACAGACATTTCACAGCACATCACATACTGCTGAACTCTTGTGCCTGCCACCAGGCTTCAGAATCCCAGGGCAAGGGTGTGTTCAGCTCATGCAGAGACAGCATACCCACAAAAGCTAAGTACCTTTCTTTGCTGTTTCTTGTGAAAAGGAAACATTACCTCAGCAAGTCGTGAATGCTTGTGAACATTCTCTCCTTTCTGCACGCTCGGAGCAAGCTGCTGAAGCACACCTCGGCTGCTTGTGAGGGCACGGGTCAAGCGAGCAAACTTTCCCCAACCTCAAAAAAACATGAAAGATTATACACGTTACAAAAAAAAATCTGGAAGTGTATCACATAAAGTTAAAAAAAGTTAAAATTAAAAATGAGCAATCTGTGTTAGTATTGACCACAATGGAGTATAGTTTAACCATGTATCAGGTAAAAGCAAGACACAAAAAAGGTGGCAGGATGGTAAAGTAATAAAACCCACAGTGACTGCAGTGACTTTGTATTCAATGGCTCTACAAGAGTGCTGTTACACAAACTGCATCTTTTGTAAGGATAAACGTCCACTTCGCAATAATCTTCTATTAAATTCAATGGCCAGATTTGGATCTCACAACCCTGCAGAAGACTCTCCAGACTAATAAAGATGTAGGAATAGAATCAGGCACAATGAAAATTACAGCTGCCTGTAACAGAAGTGAATCTGGCCTCAGATGTACTGAGCATAGTTCTGGCAAAAGCAAAGCAAAGTACATAACATAATAAAAAGCAGAGCAGACAAAGTGAAACAAACAAAATCATTAATTTTATCCTCTCTAAACAAAAGGGGAAAATATACAAATAGATTTTCTCAAACTCTAATAAAACATTTAGCAGGTTCTTGCAGAGAAGTCATGTGGTGAATTTTAATTCAGAATATTTTTACAGTCATTTCAAATATCCTTCAAAACAGAAGGCTTGAATGACAGTCACATGAACTAGTTTTAACTATAACCTTTATGTGTAGCGCTTTGGCATAACAAAAAGAGTCAGGCAGAGTATATGTCTGGATCTTTTTGGTAGTCTGAAAGGAAAGTATCAGTGCATTTGGTCCCAATCTTGAAAAATGCTAGCACCACCTGGGAACTTTTGAGCAGTCTCACCTCCTCCAACTGAGGATGTTCAGCACTTTGCAGACTCAGTTCTTAATGAGATCCTGCTTCTGGAAAAATGTTTCCTCTACATTATAATTTCTTCACCAAAAGATACGATACTATTAACAGTGACTGTTTTTAAAGACCACTCTGGGGTTTAGCCTGCAATGATCCATGACAAGTAAAGGAACATGGGTGGTTAAAATACCATCCAGTACTTTGAACGTATCCTTGTTTGACATCTGTGATGGAGTTTGCAGAAACATTTGGTAATTTGAGAAGTGAACACAAAAAATTAACAAATTGCCTGGATTGGCTATTGAACAAGGTCTTCCAGACCATACCTGAAAAGACAGGTTAGCATTTTCTCCTTTAAAAATATTCCACGCAATGCATTTATTAAAAGGAAGAATCATGTACATCATACCCCTCTAAAATCAAGAACACAATTGAACATTTTCTTAGACCTTAAAGCATGTTTTAAAGGAAGCCTGGCACAAGTAATTTAATAGCCAAGTTGAATAAAATTAGCCAACTCTTTCTGGCAATATTCAGCAAAAAGTAGATAGCGTGATTTCTACCCAGGAAGCCAAGCTTTCCTGGTAAACCCATGTAAGATTAGCTACTGTGAAGCAGTATTTCTCAAAGAAACAAATCAACATGGCAGAACCTCAACTGAGGTCAGTACGTATCTGTTGTAAACCTGACCTAAAGCACTTCAATTTCACATACACTTCCATAGAAGGTGGTAGATTTTATTTATTTATATGTAATAGATAGACTCATAAAGAGTATTCTTCATAATACGTGAAGAAATCCAACTACCACTGATAGGCTGAAGCATGAATGCCTTACCATGTTCTCATTAAAGGTGGCAGAGGTTAAAAGAATGGATCGGGTGGGATGATCTTCAGGTGATGTAACCAGACCAGACTTTGTGAAGCCAAAGCCAGCTACAGCAACTTACACTGCCCCAAAACTATGGCTTTCACCAAACTTCCATGCAATGTTTCCCCCCTGTTTTTCAGGACCAAGGGAGAAGACCAGCGGAACGGGGAGGCTTTCCTTGCTGTAAATGTGGACTGATGAGGCCCAGGGGAGGCTGGTGTAGGGGATACGAGCAGGAGACCCGTGCTCCAGGCCGGGAGAGGAGCGCCCGAGCCTCCCCAGCCCCATCCCCGGGCATGCCCCGCTCCGGCCGGGCGCTGTCCGTGGTGCTGAAGCGAGGCCCCGCTGCTGGCCAGCGCCAGCCCCGCGGGACGGAGCTGAAGCCTCCCTTGGGAGCTGTTTGCCTCCCCCACCAGGCACACGATAGCTTTAATCCCAACTGAAATAGCCCCTTTTACTAACCCAAAACAGACTGATAAACCATTCTGCTCAAGGATGCAAAATTGGATTCAAAAACAGAGGGCAGACTTTGAGCGTCGATTTTCTTCCCATCAGCGGGACATCTAATAACCAGGCTATTTCGACATAAATACAGAGAGGGAGGAGGAGAAGGAAACACCTCGCCTGGGTTATCTTGCACAAAAACACTGCCAGGCATCTCTGTGGACGTGGTTTGTGGCTATGAACGTTGAGCACTGTCATGCACTCTTCCCAATCTTCTTCAATCCCCGTTTGAAAGGCAGAGTAGCAGAGCTTAACCTGTTCCTCTGTCTCAGCATCTCCTGTAAGCACCTACCCTGCGCGTCATGCTGCAAATTTCTCATCCGTGGGTGCCCAAATGGTATGCAAATGAGCTGTTCTACAAACATGCTAGCTCTTACCACATACTCCAAACTCTGACCTGAAACTGATGTAACTGTACAAGCAAGAGACTATGTCAACAGGCAGGGCTTTTTAGCTTTTTCTGAACCACTGCTGACCTGAATTCAGGAGGCTTGGAATATATATACCTGTGCTCTCCGCATAGACTGGGTGAGCACATAGGAACCCAGCATGAAGTAGCACATGACATTGTATGATGAAATGTATAAAACTGAGTCACTCTGTCTGTATCCCAGGTGTATGAATCTCATCTTTAGGACAGGACATTCTCCTTCTTGTATTGCCTTTTCTTTTTTTCCTCTCTTCTTTTTCTTTTCTTTTTTTTTTTTTTCCTTTTTTTTTTAATGAAAGGAATAAAAAAATGTGGGAACTCTGAAGCATAGTTATATTGCATCTACACATTCTGGCATAGGAAAAAAAATGAAAAGGAGACAGAAAGTCAGCACTAATCCTATTGAACAATAACTTCTCTAACACTACTCGAAAAGACAGTAGTATGTACTGAATGTATTGCAACTCGTCCTTCAGGATGCTAAAGACAGACACAACCTACAGCAAGTAGTGAAGCAACCTACAGCTGTGAAGACCGCTTCAGTGAACACAGGTCAAACACTGGACTTTAGCCACAAAAGAGAACATAAACATTATTTTCTTAGTGTCACAGAGCTAATTAGAGAAAGAAGATAGAACTTCTGAAGAAAGAAAATAGGTTCCACAGTGGTGTAGGAACATATTGATGTTAGTACTGCTAAGACTAGAGGACCAAATGATACGGATTACAAGTTCTCTTTCAACACAAGCAGTTAGTTGCAAGATCCCTACATCCATTTTCTTCCTCTGGAAATCAATAAAATATAAATTAAACTGAAATCCAATGACTATGGGATTCATACATAGGTATATATATTCCTCAAACAGGCATGAGCTCACATAGCTTCAGAGAAGACAGCCTGGAATTCAGAAACAAAACATAAAACTGGATGCCAGCCCCATGGTTTTGCTTTGCCTGTGTTTCTTCATGGCTTTGATTCTAATTCATTTTTTATAATTATTGGTCTCCTTTTCCACTTCTGTCCCTGCATGATGTTTTCTGCAAAGCAATCAGATGGCACTCATGTCTCCAGCTTCGAAAGGATGAAGAGCCTTCAAGATTCCAGCACTAACTTCAGCTGTCCTGCATTCCATGATGTTCTTTCAGTCTTTCACTATTTCATAGTAAAAATGTAACTAAAAACTGCTCCTGAAAACACCCAAGTCAACAACATGCCTGCAACAGGGACAAAAGCTGTCTCCTTAACTTTGTTTCTTGGGGAATCATGGCATCGGAATACACCTTTGGGATATTTTATGCATCAAGATCTCACTTCACTAGCAAACTGTTCAAGCCAAAGACACCAATTTGCTGTATTTTGAGATGAGTATGATCTGTTGATACTCAATCCACATCAACATTTATTATTTATTTTAGGTAGTTATTTGTTTCCTATAAATATCCTCTATTTGATAATAATGACTCACAAATTTAAACATTAAGCGCCATGGCAGTTACAGAATCCTTGTTATCATGTTGCTGATTCAGGACTTAAACAATTCTTAGAGTGAGACCACAAAGACATGACTGCTAGAGAAAAAGTAACTTTGGCCACGTCTGTTGTTCACACAGAAATGCGTAAATGCAAGCAAATCAGCATTCCAGCAGTTATCACCTCCACTGGAACCACCATTGCTTTCTGGCATATCAAAGGTCCCTGCTTACATCCATCATGCCTCTCTGCAGTCCTAACGCTCCTTTCCTTTGAAACTTCATAACTTAAAACTGTGTTATTTTTCCATCTGGACTGGAAAAGCATAGTGAAGTTTTTAATATACTCACTGCTTCCCTTTCATTTGCTTCCTTTTTAAGAAACCAATTCATCTAGATGAAAGTAAAGTATAACAATCAAAATATTTCAAATACTGGCTCTTCTCATATAAATACATCTTTAAAAACAGAACAAAAAAATTAGAAACAAAAAATAGAGAAACAAGAAGAAAAAAAAAATGAAACATTAGGCTGGAGTTTTCCCTGAATTGAGATGAAGGAGGAAATCAAAATACTATTTTTTGTGCAGCCCTGCTTGTGATGCAAAGGGCAGCTTAGCTGCAAAATAAAATAAAGCTTCTGCAGAAGAGATAACTGATGATTGCTACAAAGCACAGGAGGTTAAAACAGCTATGAGGCTAACAACCATTCTCTCATGTGATTCAGTGATGTTGAACTTGATAGCACCTTTTTATTAAAAAAAATATATATATATAATCCAAAGCACAATTCCCAAACTTTTATAAAGCATAGATGCATCTCATTATGTTCTCATCATATTTACATGTGCAAAACCTGCTTCCTACTAGCTGCTCAGACTGCATGCAGGCTTTATTTGTTTGCACAAGTTATTGTTTTCATAAAATGATGCATTCCGCTTTATACACTATTCTCAAATGTCTCATACTTGGTGTGTTGGATCTCAAATCAAAAAAGACACATACAGACAGACTGTAATTCCAGAGTATAGCATATACTCTAAAATTCAGCTAAGATGGTGACCTATCACTTCCCAAGCCAAATTTAGCTATGGTATCACTTGATTTTGCCTACTTCTTCAAAGCTACTTTTACCCACTTATTTCTTCCCGATTTGTTTTTTTATTTTTAAAGAAGACAGTATACAGGGAAAAATGGAAAGAAGCTGTTTAAAAAATTATATCATCAACATCACTGACATACTATTTTTAAGTTGTTTTATTTAGAACATACTATTTTTAAAGCATCTGCACTTAAAAGCAAATTTACTTAACTTCCATAGCAGTCATAAAATAAATATCTACTAAATTATCTGAAACAACACAATTAGAAGCCTACTTTTTGCTTGACTTTAGAAATATTTTTGTTTCATCTATTTCAATCTCTGAAATTATCAATTTTAAAAAAAGGATTTAGAATGATAAATGGTACTAGGACCTTCTATCTTCCTCTGAATCAGCTTTGAATAAAAGATGACTATTAATTTTTGTGTACAAGTCAATCACCTTTCATTATAGTTTAACACTTTGCACTTAAGGAGTGACTGCATCATTTGCAGCTGAACAGTCATGCTTAAAATTGCCAGCAAGTGATAGGAAATTGAGATATAATGCAGCTAAGCAGGCTCAGCCTGACAGATTAGCTGTTCTTTAAATGAACCATGTTCTTGTACTGGATAATGTTTTTCTCTGCATAGACATACAGGCATTAATTTTGAAGAACTCAAATATTTCACACTATGCCATTCTGCAACTACGCAAATAGCACACACATTAACAAAATTTCTGCATTTGCAAGCATCCTATTACATATTAACTGGTCAAATACACATGAGACTGATCTCATGTATAAACACACTAAAAGAGGAGTAGTTGATAAAAGCTGATTGAAAGTGATAAATGAAAAATAATTGATTTAGTAATCAGTTTTGTTTAAATTAAAAACAATAAATACGTAAATTCAGTGTTAAGTTTCAGATTGGGAGCTCATTTGTTTCCAAAATGTTAGGGATGTTCCTACAAAAAATGCTATCCTTCAAATATATGCTACAAATTTCCAACGTAATGTTGTACATGGTGCAAAGAACATGTCCTCTGCAAAGCTCAGGTCTGTAAAAGTAGTGATTTTTAGAAGCAGCTAATACAATTTTACCTCTTTTGGAACTTCCAAAAATATTTTTCCCCTCCATGAGTCCCAGAACCCATTGGAGACGATCAATTGTCTAACACTCCACACCTGCTTTTCCCACCTTCACAGTATCCAGCTGCACAATGAGATCTGATATTAAAGACATGGTCATGCATGTAACATTCTGTTTGGCAAATTAGCTTTTCTTTTACAAGGAACTGCTGCTCATCTAGCCATCAAGTGACTGGCATAATATCACTTAATAAGAGCACACAACAAAATTGCAAAGCTAGCCTATAGGAAGTCATTTATAGAAGAGAAAAAAACACAGGATAAATTAAGGGTTAGAAAATAATGTGTGATTTCATTTGTATCACATTTGATTTGCATATACAGCAACAGAGAACTCTACTGGCATGAAACTGGTGCAACTTCAGTAATTTTAGGAGATTTGGAAGCAATATTTGGAACACTTATTTAGTACACCTACTCTTCCATACATAGAGTTGTACGACTTGGGGAGGGAGTACAAAGCTGTCAATAATTGGCCTCTAAATAACATGTCCAGTTCTTCTGCTCTGTCTGCAACTTTCAGTAGTCATTAGCAAGTTTCCATGGGCCAGATGAAGAAATTTTGCTTAGCACCTCTGCAAGTTAGTGCACTTGTACTTAGGCTTAGTCATTATATTGTTTTAGATATGGACCTGCTAATAATCACCATGATCACTGCAAGAATAGCATGATCTCAAGATCCAACAAAGGAGATTAAAAAAAAAATCTTCCTTCAATATACTTCTCCTGAAACCAAAAAGAGGTTGTAGTGTTTCCTGTACTGAAAGTGGACAAACGCTTCTCAGAAGAGCACAGGTCACTGCTACAGTAAGGATCTTCTGCAAAACCAAAGAGAAAAGGCACAGCTGCCACCCCTGAATGAAAGCTCTGCTTATCAACTGACTACCTCAAGCAAAGGCCTTCACTCCTACCAAATAAATGAGAGACAGCTTTACTGCATCATGCTGATTTATCTATGATGTCAGTTCTCATCAGGATTCAGTGAAGACAACTAGTCAGAGGAAAAAATATTGTAGACCCAACCTTTGCAAGAAGACTCATTTTTTCGTTTTATTAAAGCACTGAAAGCCCAAACAAATAGTATTCAAAAGGACAAAAAAAAATGTAACTTGGAAGAGGGTATGTTTGTCAAGGTTGTACTTCCTTTTTCATGGTAACAGGTGTTTCCACTTTGAGAAACTGCGTTTTTAAAGACTAATATTTTGAGAATAAATGTAAATCAGTTCACCTTCACAGTAAGTTTCCTGTTTAATTTAATACGACAAATATTATTAAATACTACAGAAATGCAAACAACAGGAGAACTTACGTCCTTTCCCCCCCCCCAGAGGATGCAAGTCTCTGTAATTCTCCATATGGGTACAAAAGGTTTGTTTCTGACAGGATCTGAATGTGAGTGCAAATTTATGCCTCTCTCACAGCTGAGTTTGCTTCCAGCCTTCTAGGGTGTAACTCAGCAAAGGGTTAACAGCAAAACACAGCAGCACTACTTCACTCAACCTGACAGTTTGAACCTGATTCAATTTAAGACTATGGTAATCTTTTCACAGATGTAAAAGGACACTAGTCCTGAACTTTAATATAAGAATCCCATAAGAATGCTAATTCATGTCAAGCCAGGCAGAATGAAATAATTCAGATAGTCGTTAGACTCAGATAGGGTTAATATCTACATTTCTACATAAAGTGTAATACGCAGTTTGTACAGGGCCAATACCCTTCAATTCCCTCTGAGATCAAAGAGACTGTTAAGCAACACTGTCACTGCTTGAAGACTGTGCTGACCTGGGGATTAATAATGAATTTAAACGGAAGAGCAGCACCTATTTGCTAAGTGAACTCCGCTTCCTGAAGCACTTGGGGGTTTCATTAGCAATGACCCATTCTAGTTCAGGCCATAGCCAGTTCCTTTAGGAAACCTGTAGCCATTCTTCGCACATATGCAGTCCATATTGGCATAATGACAAGTTATTTTAACATCTAATCCTTTGGCTTTGGTATTTAAAGGACTTCATCTCTTTCAAGACCAGGGCAAATGAACAGAAACAGCATAAATATATAATTGTGAAAAAGACAAACCTTTACATGAATCATCCTCAATGGGCTGCTTGAAAGCCGTTATGTCATTGAAAGTGCAAAGAAATAAAACCACTTTATCCTGCTCATTTCGGATTGGAGCGATTTTCACAAAGAACCAGACAGGTGTTCCTGGAAACAAACATATCAAGAAGTTGGTCAATGGTAGACAGAACAGTAAGTGTGCTAGTTTAGATTTGTATACATCCAAATCAGCCTTCTATAAATGTTACTTGAATATTTTGGGTTTTTTTGCGAACACCTACCAGGAAAAATGACAAAGCAGCTGACAAGCGTTAGTTAAATTCTGTGCTCTACTTCTGATTAGCTTTTTAATCTTCAGGAATCACTTACTACTTCTGGGTTTCATCTACAAAGCCCATATGTGAACTTATGACATACTTTGAGATCTGATAGGAAAGTTTCCCTATCATATACCTACATATATGCAAGGGTGCATGCAGCACAGTCTTGCTAGTTCTATGCAACTCTTGCAGAGAGGCCAGCAATGCCTAGACCATTACCATAATAGAGTCCCAACTCAGGAACATGACCATTTTGGTTGATTTTAGACTTCTCTGCAACCAGGGAGCACCAGTCACTAGCAACTATGTCAGCTCTGGCTTTGTCTGCAAATCCTCCCATACAAGGGATATTCTTTGCAAGCTGACTTTGACTTTCTCATGAGCTTGCTCACAATCACTCTTAGCGTGAAACAGGACTCCACCAAATTCAGGAGAGAATAAGCCATCAACACCAGGCCATGGGTTGTGGACAGGAGTAGGATGTACTGCACATAACCGTACTTTTTTAATTACTTCAGTAGAAAAACTCCTAGTGAAAACTGCTTCAGAGATTAGAGCCTGCACATCACAGAAAAAGACGCTCCCAGATAATGATCCTTCAGATGCTGCTGTCAATTTTCCTTGACATCTGTCCACACAGATCACCTTGAGGAGAGAAACTGTCAGTCAGCCCTGCCTTTCTGTATTTCTAGCCGTTCTGCTGAGGCTGCTGGAAAGGCAACAGTGACAGCAATGAAGTTCCATTTATCAAGACTGTGTCTACCACTCCCATTTCACGGGAGTCACTACAGCAATGTTGGTAACACTTGAGTATAACAAGGTTGGAGGCCTCAGAAAAAAAAAACAGTTGTTCCCCCTCCTATCCTCCCCCATGTCATAACACGGGTTTCTTGAAGGCACCATTTTTTCTGTGTAGTCTTAACTTTGGTGTTAAAAAGATGGCTAATTGTACATGAGTTTTCAGACTGTCCCTATCCCCTCAGTGACCGCAAAGAAAAAATTCTTCATTGCTTTTGTGAACCTAAGATGTAAGAGCCAAAGAGAGGATTCAGGCTTGCTTGCTGTGAGCAACATTTCTCTCAAGTTTCCCTTCTGAACTAGACTTGACAGAAGGATCTATATACAAGGAGCCAATACCAGCTGTAAAAATCAGCAGGCTTTGACCATCTGGGAAAACCAGAACAAACAGCACTACATCTAATTTTTTGCCACTTGTGCAGGACAGACTATTTCATAAAGGGTGATCTCAGAAGACTATTTCTTTTCTGTCCTGACCACAGGACCCTCACCTAGGCTAGAGACCAGATTCTCTTTCACTTGAATTACTCGATATTTTAATGTGAGTACATTTAACAGGGTGTACGTCATGCAGTATTTATTTATTACTAGGGCCACTTGTGTCCTTACTGTCTAAGGATCACCAGGAACCCTCAGGTACTTCACAACTTACTCTTCAGCAAAGCAAGCAAAGGCAGCATTTTTCACCTATGTTAATATAACAGAGCATGTTGCTACCAGTGCCTCACCTGGCTGTTTCCCAGCCTCTGTTCTTAGCAATCTTTTCTGGCCATAGAAAGCCAGGGCATCTCCAAGACCCATGGAAAACTTCCATAAATGAAGCTTGATTCCCCACTGTGCCTGTATAGCACAGGCAATTTCAAAGCCTGGCTGCGCTTCCATGCCATATGTACAACCACCTCTATAAACAGCAGGGTATATGATGCAAGGAGCCCTCCACTCAAAGAGCAGAGAAATCCAAATGGAGTCACGGATGGACATTTCTGGAGCATGCCTGCACAACAAGAAGTATTCAGGGATCAATATTGGTGTGTGTGCATTTTGTTTTTAAGAGCCAGCATTCCTGAACAAGCCCTTCCAATAAAATATAATTAAACAAAAACGCTAAATGAAAGAAAAGATTCAAAAGAATAACTGTGCCAGCAAAATCATCACTAACTTGTTAATGAGCTTAGAAGACACTGCTGCAAAGCAGCCAACAGTAATTTTCAAGACAGCAATGCCCTTTACACTCCCCTTTCTCACAATTTCCTAAAATTGCCCATCTCCATCTCTTCTTGCCTACTTGTTCTTCCCAATTGCATATGTGAATTCTTGCGAGGCTGATCAAATCTGTACACTGGTTTTACTCTGACACTTTGGTGACCAATTACTTTTTATTTTACCCACTTCAACAACCTTCATTAACACTGCAACTTTTTTAATCAGCCAGAATCTCTGTCTACAGCCTACATGCTCTCACTTTTTTGATTAGGGATTTTTTCCATTCCCCAAAACATTTTGTATTGTTTTCTTACTTCAAGCTACAGCCATTCTGCTACAGGCTACTTGTAATATTAAGCCTATAGCTCTGAGGCCAGATTCCATACTCAGCTGCATCTCTGCTTCTCACAGCTGTATAAATTACTACCCTGCTTTTGAAGATGCTGTGCACATCAGAGAAACAGAAAAGATGCAATTCATCCTCCTATTCTGGCTATTTGTCAGATGCATGCAGTTATTTCCTCTGTGTGATTATGATACGATATGTTGCTGCATGACTTTTCCCATGTCCTGAATGCAGCAAAAGGAAAGACTTCTCCTGACAACCTGTAGGAGGCTGCTGCTGGGCAAGGGGCTTACAGAAGCAGGGTTCTCACCTTCTGACTCCTTCAACTCCCACTCCTGTGCTGCATTATTTCTATAAAAAAGGAAAAACACAACTCTTTCATCTAGAACCAAGTATATATCTTCACAATCTGCCCACTGGCAATGAGAAAGAGGCAGATATCCTTGCTAACTAAAATTAGAAGTTTTTGATAACTGTCATTATCTGGGAAACCCTATCATTTCCAGAGTGTCAGAGTGCCATGTACAGGATGTGTTGCAGGTAAGAGTATCAAATCAAGGCGGTACACAGGGTCTGTGTAAATCATCTTCCAGTTTGAGATCTACATAGTAACAAAGCAACAGCAGAAACAAGTAGATGGAAAATTCTGCCCAGCCATCCTATCTACCTCCCCCGACACTAAGCGGAACTTCTCCTTGCAGTATGTTCATCACCATCTTGTCAGTCTCCTTTGGGAATAGAAGACAAGTGGATACAAAAACAGATACATGAGGTGAGTGTTCACAGGGCTGAGCTACGTGGGCTTTCCACAGTACTCTGCAACCAGGACTTCATTCATCGTGGAACTGGGATCCAAACTGTGAGAACGCACCGAGAGGCTTAGCCGGTATGTGGCTGTGCTCAGCTTTTTCCCTGCATACTGGTTTAATTATCAAAAGAATTTTACTTTTTTAAACATTAAACAGTTTATTTAACTATTAAACAGGAAAGCTTGAAGTATAAACCAGTTATAAATCAGGTCGGAAACTAGAATTTCAACCTCCTACAGGCAGCCCTCATACTCTTGGTGTCAAAGCGGATGTCCTTGCTCAGCCAGACAATCACTGCTGGCAAGAGGCACAAACCAGGCTATTCTAATGAAAAATGTGATTTTCAGATTCAGTCCATGGGCTATTCAGGCAGTAAGAGAAACTGCAGCATGTGTTTCAGAGCTCTCATAGCAAAACAAGAGCAACTTCCCCTTATGCCTCCAGCGTGCCTTGATGTACAACCACTCAGAGACTGTTTACCAGCGTCTCCAACAATACATCTACTTTCATTTACATTTTGTGTTCAGTTCTGGCAAAGTCTCTCACTGGTGGAGTTCAATGATAATGCCAATGCACAAACAAAGAGGTAAACACTCGTAAGCCACGTTGGCTTCCGTTAGATTTGGAAGCAACAGTGAAAGAATCCAGAGTTTTTCTAATGGCATAGGACCAATCCTGCTAGAAAAGGAATGTCACTTCAAAGCTGGTGGAGAAGTAGTGAGAACAAATCCTAAAAGATTAAAATCTACAACGAACTCCTGACAGTGATCTGTAGCACCAGCCTGTCTTGCGGTACCCATATTACGTAGCTAATTAGAGAATTAACAGGTGCAGCTCGTAATGGTCTTCACTGGCTTGAGCACAGAACTTAGGGCGGTGCCTTAAAGGCAAGACAATTTTAAGAGACATGATTCAGGTCCCATATCTTCTCCAGACCAACATACACTAAATATCTCCACACCTTATCATTTCCCATCTGTAACACAACTACTAATGTCTCTTCCTTCTCTTTTCCAGCCCTGTGTATTTCACCAGTGATATATTCACCCTCCTGCCAGGAACACCAGCATTCGACATGCGATTTGACTTTGGTTGAGGTCCTTCAGAAACTCAATGCACGGAAGTGAATGAGGCATTAAAGGTCTATTCCTGCTTCTCCTCCTGAGCATACTGATGACCTCCCCACCCCTTCAGTTTTCCCTCCTCTCAAACCAAAATAGTTAATAATGAAAATCAAAATCACCGTCTAAACATGTTCTGCTCCATACCTTGAACCGTTTAACCAAACAGGTCAATTTACCAGCTGTTTTTCAAAACTACAAAAAACACATTGTTTAAATAAAACTGTAATGAGCAGTTTTTCTTTCCACAAAGTAGAATGAAATTAATTTATACATAGAATAAAAAAAAACACGTTTGACTATTCAGCTGATGTCTTCACCCTCCTCACTGAACGGGGCAAGTCTCCCCAAAGCAGTACAACTTCTGTATTAATTCATGTTTCAGTCAAGTGGTCATCAGACAGCTATTGCCCTGAACATAAACAGTCAAGCAGTATGGCAGTGAAAAAGCTAGGACTTGCTGTGTCTGCAGTAATTACTACGTGCAGTGATGCAGACAGCAGGACTTCAGTTATGTAAACAGCACAGCTGACCAGTACAGTCACCCTTTTTGGAGTTTCACTTATGCCCAGGTCACTGTGAGATTGTTTCTGTCTACCACCACAGACCAAATAGTTTGTCCTATATCAAATTAACACACAAGCTGATTTGGAAGAGTTTGGCAAGCCACTATATCCACATAGTTTTTAAACTAGAAACACAGAGGAGTCTCAGGCATTTGACCATGCAAGACAAAAAGCAAAAGTCTTCCTATAGACTTTAGCTTTCAGCAGAGAGTGTGCACTGAGTGAGAACAAACCAGCTCAGTATGTGAGCGCTCACCACGCTGCGCCAGTAATAGCAGACATTACAATACATTTCCATCACTTTAAAAGATATTGCCTTCATGGTTCCGTACCTGGTGTTGCTATGTACTGACAGCTAATGCTTCTAAAGGTCAGACCTTTACATGCTAAGATAAAGAAAATCAATTTCAGCCCCCAAAGGTGAAATCGCTATGCAGGGAGTTATCCTATGACACTGGAACAACACAGTATAAAAAGGTTCACCACACACCCTACTGCCGCCGTGTTGATATGGTTTACCTGTTCTTCAGGGAAATCAAAACCAGGAAGTGTGTATAAGGAAGGGTAAGACACAGGGAAGCCTGAAAATCTTCTTTCCATTTACTTCAGATAAAATATTTAAGGAGTACTATTGGAAAGTCTCACTGTACTGACCATAAAGGAGATGACAGCATGTCTTGTTTACCAACACATTTGAAGTCATCAAGGTCAATGGAATTTATCAGTTTTATGAATCCGGAATACTTTGGTTTAACCTTCCTGAGGGTAAGTGAACTCATGCAGATGGATTTCACAAAAGGATGCAGATGTGTATAATGTTTGAAAAATACGGAGCTAGATTTCAGTGGCAGGCTCAGGAGGCTACATGACAGTTTACACTGGCTCCCTTATTCCTGCTTCTAGTCCTATGCAAACATTAGTTTATCAATGTATATACCAAAAGTATCCATCTGCAGACACGAGAAGCACAGCACACACAAATATGAATTATTAAATGGTTTAAATCAATACCAGTTATGAGAAACTCTCCCTAGCAGTGGGCAATCAAAGGTCTACCACCCCCAAAGTGAATTTTGCTCTCTATAAATTGGAATGGGTTGAGTTGTTGTTTTTTTAACTTGTTTTTTTACCTCTGTAGAAAGCACTGGTTAGAAAGGTAAGTGCAAGCAGAATCTGCCAAATCACTATTTTTGGCTTATTTATCATTCTTTGACATCTAAGAGTGCCAAAGGGTACATGCGTCACAGGGATGGGGGAAGAGGAAAGCCATGTTTAAAAAAATCAACAAACAACAACAACAACAAAAAACTTTATGGTATTCAATTTCTTAAGCATTCACTAAAGATACAAGATGAAGATTGACCTGCAGTAACAACAACCTGGTTCACTTGATACTCTTGCTTTATTCTCCTCTTTTTTTTTTTTTTTTTTGCTGAAAGGAGAGATTGTATTGTTAAACAGCTAGAAGTACATTAATGTAAAGGCTGTCGAAAATGTCCCATTTATTCAACAGCACAAAAATGGAAGAAAAAAAATGCTATTTATCACAACAGTTAGTTTAAAGGGAGGGAGTGGACAGGTAAAGAACAATAAAAATATATTTCCTGGCTAATTTATTGGCTAATTTGAAGAAGAAAAATGGAATAAGTGAAGACTAGAAAGAGGGAAAAAAAAAAAAAAGAAAAGGAAAAGCAGGAAAAAAAGATTCCTAACAAAATTCAGGGTTCTTTCCACAGCCTTCAGAGTAGGCTGAAACCTATCATATTCATTGCCCAAGCAAGCAATTGCCATAGTTTCAGGCAGAGGTTAGGTGACTACGAGGACAAAGGAGACAGCAGTCTGGGTGCTAAAAGACTGGTAAACAAGACAGTATTTTCTGTGATGAGGTTTTTCTCAGAATAAGCCACAAGGACATCCCTCTTTTGCTACTACTCAGTTACAGCTCTCTAGTGTTATTAGTCAGTCTCTCTAACAGTAGTTAAGGTACCTTTAAAACTGGAAGTCTAACAAACATAAGAGCACTGTGTTTTGTTAAACTTAAAGGAAGCTCTGTGCTTTCCTTTTTCCCATGCCTGTGACCCTCCATGCACGCAGCAGAACCATTGCAGCCCTGCTTTTTGGCATGTCGCACAACACAGCTCCTGCACAGCTGGACTTTGTTCTAGGCCGCCTCTCCTCAGGGAAGCGCACAGCAGGGCAGGAAATATTCCTCACTCCACAGTTACCTTGCTTTAAATCTGCATAAAAGACAGAGAGGCCCCAGGCTGTACTACAGGCCATATGCTGCAGCAATGACAGAAGAGTAGCTGCAGAGCCTCTTGGTGCCAAATCACTGCTAAGAGAGAATTCCGTGTCCTCCCAGATCCCACACTGCAGCTTATTTACTTGGCTTTGGATGCATAGAGGTGAGCTGCATATGTCCCTACAGCCAATAACTGAGCTAGGAACAGAAATCAGCTCTAAGAAATAGGTAAACATTGGAGGTGGGTAGCACTGGAAGGCATGAAGCATAAAGCAAGGCCATCCAGACAGTGCATGCAGCTTTTCTAATGAGTTGGATTAGCAAAGCTGTGCTCCAGAAAAGCCCTGAGCAATGGCATCGTGTCACAGGCCACGATGCTTTGAACAGGACAAAAAGACTAGGAAACAGATGAAGACAAAATCTCTTAAGGACTTCTTTTTTCCTCTAAAAGATGAGAGAAACCAATTCCATGTACTTTGGCACCACCAGCTCTTGAAAGAGCAGACAAATTCTGATAGAAAACAAGCAGCTCCACACATCCACAGATGAGCATTACAGCACATACATATTGTCTTAGCTTTGTGAGTCCCTGTGGTTCTCTCTCCAAACTCCAATGACCATAGAACAGTCTGGGTTGGAAGAGGCCTTAAAGACCATCTAGTTCCAATGCCCCTGAGATGCCACCACTAGATCAGGTTGCCCAGGGCCACATCCAACCTGGCCTTGAACACCTCCACGGATGGGGTATCCACAGCTTCTCTGGGCAACCTGTGCCAGTGCCTCACCACCCTCTGAGTGAAGAATTTCCTCCTAACATCTCATCTAAATCTCCCCTCTTTTAGTTTAAAACCATTCCCACATCCTTGTTGTGCTGGGGGCCCCAGATCTGGATGCAGCACTCCAAGCGGGGCCTCACAAGGGCAGAGCAGAGGGGGACAATCACCTCCCTCAACCTGCTGGTCACACCTCTCTTGGTGCAGCCCAGGACACAGTTGGCCTTCTGAACTGCAAGCACACACTGCTGGCCCATGTTGAGCTTTTTGTACACCAGAACCCCCAAGTCCTTCTCTGCAAGGCTGCTCTCAGTGAGTTCTCCCAGTCTGTTCTCCTGTCTGCGATTGCCTTGACCCAGGTGCAGCACCTTGCACACTTGAACTTGTTGAACCTCATTAGGTTCACATGGTCCCACTTCTCAAGCTTATCCAGGTCCCTTTGGATGGCATCCCTTCCTTCTGGTGTATCGACTGCACCACTCAGCTTGGTGTCATCTGCAAACTTGCTGGGGGTGCACTCAATCAAAACTATGCCATTGATAAAGATACTAAACAGTACAGGTACTAAGACAGACCCCTGAGGGACACCACTTGCCACCAGCCTCCACCCGGACATAGAGCCATTGCCTACAACTTTCTGGGTGTGACTGTCAAGCCGACTCCTTATCCACTGAATGGTCCACCCTTCAAATCCATCTCTCTCCAATTTGGAGATCAGGATGTCATGTGGGACCATGTCAAAGGCCTTGCAGAAGTCCAGGTAGATGACATCAGTTGGTCTTCCCTTGTCAACTGATGCAGTCACACCACCATACAAGGCCACCAGACTGGTCAGGCAGGATTTGCCCTTGACAAAGCCGTGCTGGCAGTCTCAGATCACCTCCTTGTTTTGCATGTGCCTTGACACTGCTTCCACGCTCAATACTAGCTGGTCATTTCAACAGAAAGACCAATGGCTACATGCATAAAAGTAGGTGGGATTACGTTTCCTCAGAAAACTGTTCCTTCTGACAAAGAATAAGGTAGCAATTAGGTTAACTGTTGAAAATCGCATCATAGCAGTTTATGTGATACTATTATTGCTATACTTTCTGGTTAGAAACCCTGAGCCCACCACAGCAAGACTGATCAAACTGATCATCACAGCATCATAGTAATGGGAAGAAGTTGCTAGCAGGATGCTTCTGCAAGGTACCCTGCCCTGTACACAGACACTAACAGTTTCATGGTTAGAAAACAAAATCGTTAAGAGCAAAATGAAGGTAACAGAATGCAGCCTTTTAGCTTGACATTTGGCCAGCCTGAAGACACCAGTGAATTTGCACTTCAGGTCATATTAGGCAGATGAAAATAACTGTGCAATGCCATAGTCATGGAGTGGGGCAACAAATTTTGGGCAAGTATTCATCTGCTGACATGTGGAGTTACAGACAGACTAAAATTCCTAGAAAAAAGTCATGCTACAGTTAAGGAGTAGTTTTATGCAAAGCAAAGACAGTTTCATCACAAGACATCAAAAGGAAGTAGTTCAACTTCTAAAACAAAATATGGCATCCTTTTATTATGAAGCCATATCTAAACACTGGTTTTACTATATCAAATTTGAGAAAAAAATTAAAAGTAACTTCTCTGTAAGAATAATTGTTTGCATAAACCTAGCTTGGGCATTAACACTGCTAACGAAATCTTGAGTGTCGTCATCACACACGAATTGCTCTAAAGGTCAGAACAAATTAGAGCTTCCTCTGCCTCCATGAGTGACTTTCATCCCTAATGTTCTCATTTCTCCCTTGTAGATCAGCTGGCAGAACAGGGGTTTATTTAACCCTACGTAAAACACAGTACTCCAGGCTGGCAGACTTGTAGCTCGTGTTATGATTTAAAACAATTTTACACACCTACAGTAACGAACAAACCAATCAACTACTTACTGTTCTTCTTGTACATCAGGATTTCAAAGGAGTTCATCTCATAGTTCTCAAATGTTTGTCGGACCTTGTCAATTGTATCTTTGTCTGTCAGCTCTCCATACATAAAACTGCAAATAAAGCAAGGAATTCAAGTCAGATACGAGACAAAGACACAAAGCCATTTGTTTACAGTGTGAAAAGAACCTATTTAGAAATAGCCCTTCTTTGATTTTGTTTCACCTGAAAAAGCATATTTGACAGACGCAGCCCCAGGAGATAAAAGACAGAACTGGGATAAACAGATTACTGTTTTCCTCAAGCAAGAAGCACAACACTACAAGCTATTTAACAGAAAATAAATCTGTTCCCAAATACCTGCAGGTGCTGCTTTTTTGCATAACTTCTGCTCTGTGATATCCTGATAGCTTGCAAAATCCATCGTTGCTGTACACAATGGGCCAATCCACTATCTGGGCATTACCCAAGACAAAATTAGTATCTGTATGAAAGAACACATCAGTTAGACATTAGACAAGGCTACGGTTGCATCAGTAGAAAGACTCATTTTGGGATCCCAAACTCATTGCTTCCATTCCTGCATGTTTTTTTCCCGGATACTACTCCAAATGCAGTCAACAGGACTACTCCCTGTTTTAAGTCAATTTTTATCGTAAGAAAATATTAATTACTCATGCACAGATAAGGAGGATGATTTTACGCAAATGAAACACATGATGTTAAGCAGGTAAAATTCATGCTTGACTAAGGACAGATTCATCAGACTGGCTCCCCCTGTGCCACATACACTGATCCACCATGACACTCGAGTTTGAATGAGAAGCCTCTTCAAAGCCGAAACAGTACAAGAGGTATTTCTCATTTGAACATATACAACCTTCACTCCTGGCCACACAAGCTCAAATACTCCCTGCATGATGTGTACAGCACAGCACCCCAAACTAGACACCAGACAGCTAGGCTCCATACTTACAACAGCAAAAAGACCTTTCTGTTCACTGTACAGGCTAGAATGAGTTTCAGCCAGTAAGAAAAAAAAGAACGAGCAGGATTCAAACCTCCATTCTCACCGGTTCTTTGAATGCTACTTTTGTATGATTAATATTCCATTCAAACAATGAATATACTCAATCCTAGGCCCAGACCTTGCTTCTCCGCTGCACTGGCTCTTGTGCAGCCAACTGTCTACACCTGTGCCACGACAGACAGCAGCATTGGTGTCTGGGCACTGACATGCAGGAGGAGGAGATGGTGGCTCCTCTCACAGCTGCAGAGAACCCCCAGCTTTTGACAGAAGGCATAGGCAGCCACATGAGATTCAAGGCATCCATATCGAAGGGGAGCCTCTAAGGGTATCTGCTATGCTATCTGCTTTTGAGGATCTGCCCCCAGCTGCTCAAATATACATAGCTGTCATCAATAGTTCCTGCAACTGAGAGACACAAACAAGACTTTTTACCTATTAATTGCAAATAGTTTTGTTTATTTTAACTTCCTCTTTCAAAATGTTTTGTCCTGTTGCAAACTTCAAGCAGGTTTAAATAAAACATTCCTGTTGCTATCTAAATCCATTGCCCAATCCCATGAGCAAGATTAAGTGTATCTTTATACACTCTTTAGAATGAAATATACCAGTAGTATAACTTCAGGACAGCTTAACTGCTTTGTTTCTCACAGCCTCTTCTAAATACCATGGTTTTTGCTTGGTTGAAGTACTTTGTTCCAGAAACAATACATGTCTTTTACCCCTTCCTACGAATAAGTAAGCCAAGTCATTTCTCATTGCTAAAGCAAGTGCTTTTGAGTGTCTATTATAAACACTGCTCTGCACTGTTAGGATATTTTTACATTTTCATCAGGAAGTACAAAAAAAATATGCAAATATAAATCTTAGGTTGTGTTCTGCCCTGATCTGAATGGTGTTGATTATTTCACGCATTTGTTCCTTCTCACCATCTCCCCTTCTCAAAAGGTAATTTACCCTTCTCTCCACTTCTTCAAGAGCTCCTTGAAGAGCTTCTATTAACTGAAGCAATGACCTTCCTTGCACACTTAAATCTCAACATTGTCTTTAGATAAATAAGCTCATTTTTTGGTATTTTTTTACTAAAAGCTATATAGCATACTTTTCTGATGGCCAATACCATGCAGATCCTACTTTTACCAGAGAGCCCATGAGGTAGGACAGTGCTCATAACCCCTTTCTACAGATAAAAACAAGGCATTAAGTCTACACGGGGATTTAAGCACTGAAAGGCGAGACTGCTACAGCCTAGCCCCTAGGTGCCCAGCTCTCATATTTTAAGATCGAGTTTTTTTCCTCTCCTGTAGTTCTTATGATGCCAACTATTTTAATGTAAGACCACTTCTTGCAGATTTTATGTAAACCCAGCTCTCACAGATAACACCCAAGATTCTTTGCTACTATAGCAGGAGCTAAAGAATCACATTCTCACTCGCCTACCTTTTGGCCAATGAAGCCCGATTTTTTGGACCACCAGAGTTTCCAAAGATTGCTTAGAGAACATGCATACATTTTCCTCCCTCCTGAAAGCCTAGCAGCTTGGGTGTTCTCCTAGGAGATGTGGGGCTACCTGAGGGAAGTGAAAGCTCAGCCTCCATTTCAAGTCCTGAATGACTGCTCTAACCATCAAGCTGCTGAAGAGAAGGGATGCCAACATCCTCACCATTTGAGTTTTTAAGTCAGTGTGGCTTGATTGCTGTATTTTATGCATCCATATGAGGCAATCCTGTTAGCCTATATTGTGTGAGCCTTTCCAGGGAGGTGGGGGTAGAGTGCTTCATCTAAGAATCCAGGTTGGGTTTAGATGAGAGTTACAACCACACTGAGAGACCTTTATGTAACTATCAAGTTTCAACAGCAAAAACGCGTGCACTTATCGATTCAAGGAGCAAGTCAGAGGTTTTGGGGATCCCACTGTTTGATATGTGTCTCACGTCTAGCAAGTTTCCACTTCATGTACCTTGACCCACCATCTGTGGTCCAGGTCTTACATAGCTTTGACACAAACGCACAAAGTAAATACTGAAGCTGGACCAGCGCTCTAGAACTCCCTGTGTCGCTGGAAGCCTACAGAGAAGCCATTTGCCCAGCAGCCAGGCCGCCAAGAGAAGCCGTAGCACAGCAGCACCCAAATCGCTAGGCCGGGGAAGAGGTTTCCAAGCCACCTCTCTCTGCCCACCTTCCTTGGGAAGATACCAGGCTCAGGGTGACCAACTCCCTGTTCCTGACGCTGCTGTGAGGGGACAGGCAATCTGCACTAATGGTTTCCCAACCTCCTGCACCCACTTCTTTTTCCTTAGCCCACTGTGGCCTCACAGGCCCTAGCGTCCACACAGCGCGTGGAGGGGACAGATTCTGCCCTCACACCACACAGTAAAGAAGGGGTCTCAGAGACAAATAGGAGTTTCTTTCCAGTTACTCACTCATCTTCCCAGATCTCTTTGAAGACAAAACAATGATACAAAGGTAGTTCTGTGCCTACGTGGAGAACACGCCTGCATTTCTTCTCAGGCAGTGGTGTTTTGCCTGTGCGAATGCTGGCAAGACACAGCGTAAAACAAGGACTCCCACTTGTAACTCCCCTGCATAGTTTATTCTGACAGATAACCCGGAGGTAGAAGGGCTGTTCTCATCGCTATCATTTACATTCAATTGCATTGACATCCCTGACAACGTGCTGCTTGGAGACAGCTCATAATCTGCTAAACAATTGTTCCTAACATAAGAAAATATTAAATAACAGCCACTGAGGCAAATATTGCCTTTCCATCTGCAGGGACACAGGGTCCCAGAGGCCAGGAAGCAGCTGTGGCTTTGCTGCACAACAAGCACGAGGGATGCTCTGGTGAACTCTTGGAGCATCACAGAGCAAGGCCTCTACAGTACTCACAAGTGGGTCAACAAGGCCAGGCCAGAAGCTGATCAGAGGAAGACCACGAAGGAGAAATCCACTGCTAAAGTCTCTTCAAAGATAGGATAAAATGCACATGTGATAGCTGCTGTATTCAAACTATTTAGTGATTTGAGGTACCTCTCTGAAAGGACTCAAAGGACTCCCTTACCAGGAAATCAATTTCTAACACAACGCCAATTAGCTTAGCAGTATTGCCCAGCCCAAGGAGAAGCTGTAAGCCTTGCTGGCTCCTCTTATCAGCCCTGACAAGAGTTGAGCTCAGAGCTGGAGAGTCTGAACGCATATGAATAAGGCTCGGGGTTCTGGCTTGTGCTGCGCTTGGCACAGTCTGAGCCAGACACTTGGGAGGCACAGAAACGCGTAGAGGCGCAGCACAAAGCACCTCCTGCTGCAGAAACACCTGTACAAACTGCAGCATCTCACAGGCAGCACAATCACTTGCAGAAGTAGGGAGAGCTTCTGTGACCAGGGTCTGCAGCGCTGGCTACTTTGTGAAATGCCCCACTTCATATTCTCTAGCCTGCGTTTTCCCAGGTCAGCATTTTAACTCCTTCCACAATGTAAGGATGGATTTTGCTCAGTCACGAAACCAGTGCTTTCCTCCACTTGCAAAATGCATCGTCACAGAAGAACCAGAAAATGCCGTTCTGAATAACACAGATCCTTTACCAGCAGTGACAGCAAGCCTCTACAACATCCAGCCCCACCAAAACTTCTGCTATCTACAGAATTGTGTTGCTTTCTGCACTGCTCTATTTAATGGAAACTGTCCATCAGCTCTAAGCTCCAAAACACCTGAGGACAAGAGACATCTCACAGAGGCAGCCAGTCAGGACTAGCTCACTGAGGAGAGGTTGCTACCCTATCCACGGCGACTGAGGATAGAGGCGGGGGATACAGCCTCCTTAGTTACTGTTCTGTTAGCTGGGCATCAAGCAGCTTAAGCTTAAGCATGGGGGACAGGTAAGTTTCCAAACAATCCTGATACTTACAAACTTGTGACCTGTATCACCAGTAGTATCATTCTGACATGGGAAAGAAAGAGTTGGTTTTGTTTCTTGTAAGGAACCCAATGTGTGGAAATAGAATGCTGCTTATAAGTACACCTGTCAAAACTGCTACAGCCACGCAGCTCATACATACCATGCTTTTGCTTTAACAGTTTGCAAAGGATAGGTACGTGTGTATTGTTCATGTTTAGTCTTACCTTTTGGGGAAAAAAAAAAAAAGCAGCATTTAGTCACCGAGACTACTTATGTTGTTCAAATGTAACTTCTGAGGTCAAAATATGGCCCTCAATCAATACAAATTAAGTCAAACTGAAAAGAATTTCCACCACTTATTCAATCCTTTCTTTGCACCTACGTGATCCAAGGCTCACACTTCAGGGACAAATACACAAGACTCAACCAAATTTGCACCTTAACACAAGTGCTGTACCTGCATTCAAAGAAAGTACAAAGCTGCTCAAAGGCCCAAAAAACTATTCACTTAGTAGAATAAAAGTAATAGGACAAAATCCTGCTCTTCCACCCTCACTCTGCTATGGAAGTCAGTGGTGTTACATGGATACATACATTCACTCAGTACCTCCTAGCATTCATTTCTAGAGTAGGAAAGCATCAGTGTTCAAATATCCTATTTAAAAAAAAAAATTGATTTCTCTATAGAATAATGGTATGGAGGCCTCAAAATTGTATATCCTTAACATTAAGATCAAACTATTTTAAACCACAGCATCAATCTAACGTAAAACAATGTATTACAAAACCCTATAGATAAATTCATTTTAGCTTACACGTTTTGTAGAAGTTATAAATAACAAAATATGTATTTTACAGAAAAAAATATAAGATTTAAAAACTCTTGGCTGCTAGAACTTGAAAAAAATCCACTAATGCAGACATTATATTACTCTATTCAAACACAACTTACACTGTATGCAGAGCATACTGCAAGTACAGGCTGAAAAGGATTATTTAAAAATGTATCTCATCATACTTACTACAAATAACAGAGAGACGCCAACTAAAACAACAACTTCAAGTGACTCACTTTGAATCATTACAGAAAATGAATGCCAATTTCAGCCAGCAGTAATAGATAAAAAACTACTGGTTCCATCTCAAAATTTATTATTATGCATTATTATAGTAAGCATTTCACTGTATCCCTCTACCACGAAAAAAGTTTAAACTGAAAAGAATAATACATCCTACCAACATTAGTAGCTGTAAAATCTTCTAATTATCTGTATTATAAAAAAATAAAATAGAAATTAGAGCAGAAAAATGGAAGATGAATAGCTGAAATGGGAAGTGCACAGAAGCTGTCATATGTAATTTATGCACAGCATTGTTCTGTGCCTATCTCTGAAGTACTGACCATACTGAAAAATTAAAAAAAAAAAAAAAAGTCAGACAAAAGTGACGTTAGCATGAGATAATTTTCAGTAATTAGAAAGTTCGTCAGCTGTAAAAGTCATCCACTGCTCCATTCAAAACACTGTTTAACAGCACAACTTCACTGTTTAATTGGTCAGGTTTTCCCCCTCCAGTTTGATCTTGAAAGAAATCCAGGGAAAAGCATGATTTGGTTGCATCAATTATAGGGGTCTTACGTCAGTTTAAAAAAGCCCTTTGATTTACTGATTATAGCTACAGCCATCAAGAGCCTTAAAAGCATTTGACAAGACCTAACTCCCTGCTCACTTTTAGCTATACGAGTTACAAAAATGCATTAACAAATTCTCCAATGAATGGGTTTCATTAAGATTTGTTTTACGACCTTGTTCTAGGATTTAATGCAGAAATGGATTGATACGTTGAATTATCACAGTAGAACTTCTTGAGCTTTCAGAACATTAATTTTAAAGCACATTATCTATCATCTCTGTGTTGTACTTTTTTTTTCTTACTATCTATAAAAGTCATTTTAAGGAAATCTGGTTGTCAATGCATTTCTAAATGCATAAAGATGTGCACACAGATTTAGGAGCTTCTGGCCTAATAACAGCCAGCAAAGAAACATTTTATAATCAACTCAAGATGTACCAAGGAAAAAAAAAATGCCAATAGTCAATAGACATTTTGATGTACCGACGAGTTGTACAACAGCGTGGATGAAAATAAAGGTGCCTCCATAATTGGTAACTTAGAAAAGAAGGAAGATCAAGAAGAAACAAACTCCTTTCTTTTGTTTCATTCTCAGTTTGGAAAAATGTCCTTAACAGAGAACCTACAAGTTGTTCTCTTGCAGTTTTTGAAGGTTTGCTGCCTGCACATCTCGATGTCTTGTTTTAATCAGTGCCAACAGACAGACCCGCACTCGTGTTTTTACATGAAACCTTGGAAATGCAGTCTTGTAGGATTAGTTATGAAAGGGCACAGACTTGAGTTCAACCACTGGATGCCAGATTTGTAGAGGATAACATTCACTTTGCTTTGCATAGGGCAAGCCACAGTAAAGGTAAGAGAAGCAACATCTTCAGCTAACGCCACTCTGCACTCTGCTCTGCACTCAGCACCATCTTACCCAGCAGTTTTGCAGCCATCTTTTGCAAGGTTTGGCTTCGGCAAAGATCCTTCCATACAAGGTAAGAGGAGTAGTCTCTCGGCAGACCCATCTATTCCATTGCCATTTTTCATGTTGAAGTTAACCTACTGAGGTCAGGAAAATAGATGAGCCTTTAACTGAGAGCATGCAGAAGAAAGCCTCCTGGAGATCTGCTCCAGGCTTCCAAACCAGCTCGTTTGGGAGCCCTGACAATTAGGATAGCTTAACCTATCCAAGACACGCATTAGGAAAGCCTCAATGTTGCTCTTCCCTGCACCCAGTTAAGTTTGTCCATTTCAGTACTTTTGTCTGAAAAGTCTCTAAACTACATTTCCCTATTAGATAGAACCTCACTAGCTCACACTGGGACATAATTTACCTGCAGCACAAGGCTTCTGAGCTGGCCCTCTGCAAAGAATGAATTTCACCTAGTGTTGCTTGAAGACTCATTGTAAATTTTGGGAATTTATGAACTGGCAGGAAACCAAACATATTCTATCAGAAGGAAACAGAAAAACCTGCTCCACCCCAAAACCATGCTTCCTTATTTCAACTGCAGCACTCCTGTTCTCAGAATGAAAATACTTTCTTGATGACTGATGCTATTTACCAAAGGTGTTGTGGCAGTACAACGCAGCCCAGCGATACCCAGGACACGACTACCCTGGGCACATCGCACACAGAAGAGCGATGCGGAACGTGTCATGTCCGTACATACGTACCCTTCCAACGTAACAGCTCAGAGTCTGGAATTGAACAGGCTAATACCTAAACTAGTAAACCCTGCCTTTGGGGCAGCATGCCTGCACTGCTTCTAGACCCTAATCGGATGAGCTGCAGCCATGTCTCTGCCTCCAGGCTCATGGGTTCGGAACCGGAGGCAAGCAGCAAAGCCAGGCTGCAGCAGAAACAGTGCCATCAGGTTAAGGATCCTTTGCAAATATTTCATTTAAATAAACATTGTATTAAAGTGCAAAAATACGAAAATAAAACTCCGTTTTGTTCTTCATTCTGTCGTAGATTCCGTCCCATTTGTCTCTGGCTGAACACAAAAACAGGTTGTTCAGTTCCAGGGCTGTTTATAATGAAGTTAATTTCTCTCCTAGGTCTCGGGCAGCGGTACAAGGTTAGCAGGCCCAGGTTGCAGAATGTTTATTGTACTGGGACTTTTCAGTCTCCAGTGGAAGTAATGCCATAAATCATGGAAATACCTGTTATTCTCAGGATTTGTTTCTCAGGGTGCTTTTTTCTTTCCCTCTCCAGGGGACTCACTGCATTCCCCATCAAAGGTTTGCTTCCACACCTGGTCTCTCCTTAGGGTGCTCCCAGGGGAAGCAAGACTAAACCCGCACAAGCCTTATGCCCTCAAGCCTCCCCTTCTTCCAACCTCCTTGTTTTGTCAATAAATCAGAAAAGTATCTGTGACTTCCACTGAAATTCCTAAGCCATGGAAACACAGGGCTCTCTTTTGCCATCCTTACACGCACTAAATTCTCATGCAACAGGGAAGGACTGCAGAATCCAGCTGGTATTTATGTGAACATAAAAGTATTTTTGCCTCCAGTTATTGATAAAACATCAGAATATCACAGAATCAGTTCTCTCTATAACATGCCACGCCATTTGAATTCGGTGCCTTGGCCATGAACCAAGATTATAACTGTTATTGTTATAGTGCTTGTGTACTGGGGGTGTATTACATTACCCAAGAAAAACATTAATATCACATTAGCAGTAACCATCAGAGGCTAGCAATTCTTTACGTACTGCACTGTTTTATGGCATGGGCTCATTTTCTGTCCCATTGGGTGCTTGGGCCTTTAAATATTTCAATGCTTCAAACAAATTTTTGTCGACCAAGCACCACATGCAACATTTATTTTTCTAGAGCTACACGGCTAGTTCAGAAACACAGCTTTTAAACATTAAATACCGACAAGCAGGGTTGTAGTGTCCCCGGTCCTTATTTTTTTCCTCCAGACTTCCAACAGGAAGGATGTCAGAGATGCTCCTTTAAAAAAGGAAGAACTTTAGCGTTCACACTTCATCCAAAAGGTCTTGTGAGAAGAAATCACGGAGGACCAAATGAGGACCACAGGTCTAGGCTGATGACATTTCATACATTCTTTCCCATGTGTGCTATATTAAGGCAATCCTATCCCAAGATGGGCTGACAAATTCTCAGTTCCTTCTTTCCGCAGTTTGTGGAGTGGAGATCTTTTGCAGCTTGTAATCCTAGGATAGCGATTCTGTCTGGCGCTTAGCGGATGAGAACCCATCTCGGCTGATTTGCAACCTAAGAGGAAACTCTCATCCATAAAACTCATAAGGAGACTTCAGGCCATTGGAGTTTGAGGTGCGTCTTGCTACAGATGGTGTGATATGAACAAAATATTAACCCTAAAGGAAAAGCCCTGAACTTTCATGCATATAGATACTGCTGTTACCTCCAGCCATTGAAGGTGCATCCGCTTGCCAGTCTCACACCTAATATGAAAGGCTGTCCAAATAATTATTAAATTACTGGTTAAAATGGCATCCCTTGTGCTGTCCTTAGAGTAATGCTTCCAAAAGTGGTTGCATGCCAATGACTTTTTTGTTACCATAACCCTCTTTCACTGAGTTAAATCTCCCAGCACAACCTGGATCAAGAACGTATTTTTCTCACTTCACCTGTGACTGTAGATGCACGTCATACACAAGTGCCTTCAAGTGAAGCACTTACTCAGTTATACCTCCTTCAGTTCCATGAGCAAATTCCTCTCCTTTCAAAGGGAATCCCCAAATTAACAACATTGCTATATATGTATCAATGCAATATCTGTTGGCACTACTTAACTTGCCCACAGGTGCCAGCAAATAGAGTTTGACAACAAGCCCGGGGTTTATTTGGCAAATCCCAAAGGGGCTAGATAGTTTCACTGTGGGTCACGTTATTATCCAATCGAATGAAACCGAGAAGGGGGAGCCAAACCTCAAAGTTTATGGGCCCGTTTAAGCGCTCGTCCCGTGGGCATCTCAAAGGCCAAGCAGGCAGGCACCGCAGGACTGGGCTGTTCCCATGCCGTCCCTGCGCTGGACGACACAGCTCTGCCGGCTGAGGAGAATGGGGACACCGTGCTCGTCTCCTGACAGCCACGGACGTCAGAAGATGCTGATGGTCCCACGTTAGAACTGAATCATGCAGCGCTTGTATGTGACGGCATCGCATTACAGCAAGGACTAGAAGGCACATTACAGGAGAAATGGGCTGCTAAACCTGAGTCACTTCCCAAAGCTTCTCCTAATATGTCTGAAGGGTGCATCACTTCCTACCAGGCTTCATCTAAAAGCCTGTATTTATTACAGCCCGCGGGACTTGCTAAGCATTTGGAGATGGAGTGCTGTCATTTTACCTGTGCTGTCTGGCACCACGCTCTGTTACGGCACCTTCTTAACAATGGGGGAAAATAGGAAGAAACGGAGCAAAGCTTCTCCTGCACGATACCCCCATCTCCAAACCTCAACCCATTTATTGCACTTTGCAATATTTTATTTCTTGGCACTGAGAGCCAACAGAGAAATTTGGTTTTTAATGAAGGAAATTATTCCCGAACTCACGACAGTTTTGAGAAAAGCCTTAGCTAACCGGTGTTAGAAGACTAGAGAAGCAACACGAATCTGATGAAACGTTGACATCTCATTTTGTAAAAAGAGGGCAGGCTTCACTACGAGGACGGCTAGTATTTTTTCGGGAAGGCAGCTTCCACCCCCTTCTATAGGGAAGTTGCAGAGAAAGGCAGCCTGTAAAAATAGCCTCACGATTAATGCCGTGTGAAAACACGTTCCTACCAAAGGCGATTCTTTTTTTCCCCTCAATAATATCCCGTAATTGAAAATAATTGAAAATCACTCTTTGGATAATTTGAGGTTCTAGCTGCTTATCGGGAGGGTTAATTGTCTTTGCCTTATCAGAACCGACTGACTACTGTTTAATTAAGTCCTGTTGCCTTGTCTCGGAGCAGGGCTCGATCCTGCGTATTCCCGGTCGCACCACAAGTTCTTAACCCCGTAAGTCCGAGGCACCCAAGTCCAAGGGAGCCTTAAAGATGGCAGAACTTGGAGCCTCCAAAAACCGCCCGTGCCCAGGTTCAAGCAAGCACACAGCCGCCCGCACGGCCGCAAGGCTTCCCGAGGGTAAGTCCCGGAGTGCGAGAACCTGGATAACGCCAATGCATACCCGCACGAACGGCGAAATTCGAGGCGCGATTCTCCGAGGGGGAAAAAGAAAATAACCATCGCTGCCTCCCCTCAGCCCTCCAGACGCCCGACTCCCTCCCAACTCGCCGCCCCCCGCGGTGCCCAGCGCCGGGCTCTCCCCGGCGGGGACCCCCCCGCAGCCCCCTCGCCTCCCGGTGCCGCCTGGCCCCCGGCTGCCCGCTCCGGGGGCTCGGCGAGGCTCGGCGCCGCCGCACCTGCCGCCGGCTGCCCCCTCCGAGGAGCCCTCAGCCCCCGCCTCACCGTTAGACCTCCGCACGATGTTCTCCAGGAAGGTGTTCTGAGGCGCCACCAGCCCTCTCCTTCCCCCGGCCATAGTCGCTCTGCCGGCGGCGTGGCGCGGCGCGGAGGGCTCGGCTCGGCTCAGCCCCGCTCCGCCGCCCGCCCCATGCCTCCGCCGGGACCGCGGGCACGGCCGCGCGGCATCAGCCCTCCCGCCGCCGCCTCCCGCGCACCGCAGCCCCGCGGCCGCCGCCGCCGCCGCCGCCGGACCTCCCCGCGGCGCCCCCTGCCGGGCAGCGCCCCGCCGCGCCGCCGCCGCCGCCGGCGCCTCCAGGCCGGTGCCGCAGCGCCATCGTCCGGGCCCCGGAGCTCGGAGCCGCCTCAGAGCGGCGGGGAGCGAGGCCCAGCGGTGGCCCTGAGGGGGGCTCGGTCCCTCAGGGCCGGCTGCCCCGTCACCGGCCTGGGAGCTCGAAGTGCGCTGTGAAACACCTCACGACCGGCCCGGGGAGGCGGCTGGCCTGACACCCTCGACCCCCCGAGGCTTTGCCCGCTGAGCTCAGCCCCTTCCTACAATCATTTAAGGCTACTTACTACTACAGCTCAGTGGAAGCAATGAGATGAAATATTTAAATAGAATCATAAAGGTTGGAAAAGGCCTCCAAGATCACCTGGTCCAACCATCCCCCTACCACCAATGTCACCCACTAAACCACGTCCCTAAGCACCACGTCCAACCTCTCCTTGAACACCCCCAGGGACGGTGACTCCACCACCTCCCTGGGCAACCCGTCCCAACACCTGACTGCTCTTTCTGAGAAGAAATGTCTCCTCATTTCCAACCCGAACCTCCCCTGGTGCAACTTGAGGCCATTCCCTCCAGTCCTATCACTAGTTATCTGTGAGAAGAGGCCGACCCCCAGCTCCCCACAGCTTCCTTTCAGGTAGTTGTAGAGAGCAATAAGGCCTCCCCTGAGCCTTTGACATATATAACCTTTGACAGGTCTTAAACTCTCTGAAGTATTCAATTCACATAGGTTTTTCATTCAGGGATAAAACTACTTCGTTCTTTTCCCTTTACCCACCTATCAGCAAACAGAAAATACTCGGATCTCTTTAAACACAATTAGCTGGCACTGGCATTTGCTTGCTGTGACACCTCGGTAACTGCAGCACCTTCGGGCTCTGCAACTTAGGGCACATTTAAGACATGTTTCACATGATCATACACGTGTGGAAAAGCTATTTCCCACAACACTTAGCAAGTAAAGCAAGGCAATGATGATGGTCCAAGTCAGCCGGGCTTTTTAATTGTTAGCACTCCAACAAAATTTTGGTACTGACCTCTGAGCTCTCTCTTGGCAGTGCTTGGGCAGGGGCCATGGCATGGCCACAGATCACGGCACAGCCAGGGATCGCAGCCAGCTCCAGCTGTTTGGGAGGAAGGAGCACTGAGCTGGGGCCAGAGAGCTGTGCCATGGCCGCTTGGCCTCCGGGCCGGAGGACAGACCCCGGTCTGTTTGATCCAGCTGTGCCACACGGCCTGTGGTTGTCACCAAAAGGCAAAAAGCCTGGTCCTGCTGCCACCAGCCTTCTGCCTCCACAGTTTTTAAATCACGGGATGCATGCTAAGTACGAGGGGGAGCTGAGCAGCACAGGCAGGTAACAACGTCACTGCAGCAGGGGCTACAGGTTCAGTCCCAGAGCGTGCTGGTGTTGGCAGCCACAGCAGGCCCTCTCACAGCGGGACAGACGGGTGACTCCTAAAAGCCCAGCTCATGAAATAGCCGTGCCATGGGAGCCACTTCTACACTGTTCGTTAGCTTTCATTCATTCAGTACAATAGCCAGAAAACCAGGTTAGGAGAGCACCCGAAGTTGCAAATAGGCTATTAATTGTCCCTGAAAATCGTATTTTGAAAAATCCTATGGAAATGCTCATTACTATCTTTATATATCTGAATCTACCCCAACAACTGTACATACAGAGTCCCATGCTGTTCCATCCCTGCTAGCTTCAGCAGCACAGGACAAACCTGATGACCATTTCCCCAGAAAAATTGTAATGGTTACCTTTGACACTGAATTTGCACAACTCCTAATAACTAAGAGTGAGGTTTTGAAAAAACTCGGATCTCAAAAGACTTTCATTATTCCTCTAAGCCACTGTGCCAGAGGGCATGCTATCTGAGCCTCTGCAGGGCTCTGCAGGAATCTCTAGGTCTTGGAGACATCTGACAGCTGGCATACATTACAGAAATGTGGAGGCTTTTTTTTTAAAAAAAAAAAAAAAATTAAACTGAATCAGCAAGTACACAGAATTAGGAGCAAGGAGACACAGAGTAAGAAAGAAAAGCCATATATTTTCTGGAACTCCATGAAGTATAGCTGGCTGCAGTTTGTCTTGCATTTGTTCCCCTATCCATTCATTCATTTTACATGTAAAAATTTGGTCTAGCCCCTGATTATCTACCTCTGATAATCTAATTTTTCAGAGCATCATGCTGATCCCACAAATTTCGTATCAAAGATATCGTTTTAGCTGGGTTGGGGGTTACACCTACCTTGCCATCATAATGCAAATAAATTAAATATTAGAGCAAACAGAAAATTTCTCATTTATTTTCTGTCTTGTTTAGAGTTTCTCCCCATTGCAAAATATGATTCCACCTGGTGATATGAATTTTTCACCAAGGAGCAGAGGGACACTGTGCTAATGTTTCACTGAGATTATTTTGAATTCTATACTCATTTTCTTGCCATTAGCGGTAAATCTTGCAAATAGTACAAAGCTGGAAGCAAGGCCCCACTTGAAGCAGCACAGGTACACTGTCTTTCTGATTTCATTTTCAGATGGTTACCTGAAGGGACCTCTCTTGAGCTATCTTGTTTTTTTGAAAAGCTGAAAACTCAAATTGCTAAATTTGCTTGTTTGCTAAAGCCTATTGGATAGAACTTACTACCTGACACTTCTACATAAGGCTCATGTGATCAGCAAACTACTGACCTCTTATCACCCATTATAGGGGACATTCAGCTTTATATTATTACTGGGCTCTTTCAGCCTGTGTTTTTGTTTTTGTTTTCCTGAAAAAGCCTCTAGTTAGGACTTCTAGTACTCTGGAAAGGGACCATCCTCTAGCTGCAGAGCCTTAAGTACTTTTCCACAATCCCTTTGAGCAGCTGCTCAAAAAAAAAAAAAAAAAAAAAAGTGCCGATTTGCCTTCACCTAAGCTGTGCATATGTGTCACCCCACTTGAACTGAAAACCAGCCCGACAGAAAACCCAGCATTGGTGGTAAATGAAGAAAACCAGCTGAGACCTCCCTTTTTGGCAGCAGCCCATTCAGTAACATGACTGTAAGTTCCAGTGTCGATACACAAAATACCTCGAAAACTCTGCCATTAATAAAAACGTTAGTTCCATGTACTTATTAGTGGAATGCCACTAAACCCCATGGCACCTATGAAATAAAAATGTAAGCACAGAGGAGAGACCTTCTTTCATCTCTTCGCAAGGTTCACTCCTGAGAGATACTACTGTAACTTCCCCTAAAAACCTCCCATTCATCAGCCATACAGCGTCTCCAGGTAATCTGCTCCAACCCCTAGCAAATCTCAAGATAAGAAAGCTTTTCTTAAAATACAGCTAAGTCATTCAGTCTTTAAAGCTAATAAAAACTCCTGTGGACACAAAATTCACCAACCCTTCTGCAAGTTTTCAAATATGTGAAAAATTGCTATAATGCTCCTCTGTCTGCTGTTGCCACTTTTAAGTCTGAACAAACCCACTTCTTCCAAAGTTGAACAGGACTTTTACTGTGAGAGTCTATTAGCTCTCTGGGACTTGTCATTTCACCTTCACAGCATCAAATCAGTAAAGGAACATAGGATGGTTAGGAAAGTCTCATATGCTCAGAATTTAATTAATTTATACTGAAAATCACAGTTTTGATTCGAGGCCTTTTTAATTTCTACCCTGTTTCACATAACATAACATAATCCTTTGTTGAAAAAGTTAACTGTCAAAAAAATGTAACAATGTAGTTATAACAAATTACCACCAATCCTGAAAATATAAAGAACATTGGATGTTTACATTGAGTTCCATTTGCTACCATATGCCTTTGTTATTTACTGTCAAAATAAAATACATGCATTGATATGATAATGAAGCATAAAAGATAGTACACAAGTTACTATGCCATATAGATTTTTAAAAAAAAAAAAAAGAATAAAAACTGTAATAAAAAAAAAAGTTATTTGTATTAACTTACATAAAATCAACAAAGCAGTCATTAATCTACAAATTCTTACCCCCAGCGGTCTGTGGGCTAAGGCCCCAGTCTAACTACTCAGACGTGTAAGTATTTATTTACTCATGATTAACATTATTTATTATGTTATGAAAAGAGCAACAAGAAACAGAAGCCAGCCTTAAAACGAAGATGAGTCCATCGTATAACAAGTACAGGGATGACTATCAGAAGGAAAGAATTTGGGAAGACATATACGCATCTTACTGAAACTTACATTTATTTCTTCAACTCATTTTAACCAATGTGCTCCAGCCATTGGTGTGTTTCAGCCTGAGGTTCCTAAGACCCGATTATTTCTGTACTCTAAAATTAAATGAGACTTCTAACTCAGAGCAATAATCCAGTTGCACATCAGTCTGTAGACCTGAGAACCGAAAAGTGTTAGCGATCCCAAACAGCCACAATAAGTTTGTCAAAAATTAAATACGGACTTTTCCAGTTATGGAATTTCTGAATTTCCTCCAGACTTTTTCTGGGGAACAAATATGGAAAAATAACTAAAAAATCCTATGTTCTGAATGGAATAATTCTCAAAATAAAACTGATGAGAGAGTACACAGCCAGTCTTTTATTTATACATCCAACATTTGGAGTGTGGGCTAACAGGAAAGAACTGTTCCTTCTTAGAATAGCTCAAAAGGGCATCAATTTTTTTTCTCCATTTGGACAGTATGTCTATCTCTGTTTATTTCAACAGGAGCTGACACACTGTCCTTCTGGGTTTAGGAAAAAAGAAAAAAACATCCTGACTATGATATCAGATCACAATTCTCCTCATTGTAGGTGTCCCTACCAACCCTCTCAGCTCAACCCTGTCCTGCCCTGCCCTGCCCTGCCCTGCCCGTGGTCTCTTCCAGCCTCAGATCAGTCAGTGACCAACTGAAATGTTATTACTCAGAGGAGGAAAAGAAAACAACCATGGTTTCTTTGGCTTCAGGTCTGGCAGGTTTGCTGTTAATGTTCTTATTGTGTATTTCAGTTTGCTTCATATTTCCTGTGCCTGGCTCAATATAAACCAAGGCAAACCGAAGCAAATGAGACACGGCTTGCTCAAACTCCAACAGAATGCAGGGGCCCTCACTGAGTAATTGGAAAAGATTTCTGTTTGCATCCCCTGTCCACAATAAGCCTAGGAACCCATAGTTACAAACACGCTTGTGATAGCTAGCAGTTCTTCCAACTCCTGTCTCCACTTTGGCCCAAGGACATCCAGTTTTAGCCACTGCCCTTGATCCAAAACACTATTAGCTTTCTGAACAAACTTTGGATTCTACTGTACAACAATTTCCAAGGATCTAATGTAAACAAGAATTTCTAAATAATATGGAAACAGACTCCCCAAATTATAATACATAGCCTAAATCCTGTAGCTTAATTTAAAAAGCAATCTCAAAAAAGCACATTGCTTTTTCTCTGGACAGAAGCATCCTGTGAAACTGACAGTGGTAGACTGCTGGTTTCTCCTTTATGGTAGCCTCTCCAAGAAACACATCTCAAAGAGTACCCAGGACAAAACTACACTAAAAACAATGAATGAGTTTCTTGCATAAGGCTTGTAATTCATTGCTTCTGCCTTACATACGCTTAGAATTCTTTTTTCTTTTTTTGTATTTTTTGCTTTTGTTTGTTTTTTTTGTTTGTTGTTTTTTTTTAGTTGTATTTTTTATAAAGCTGATCTCTCACCTCAGAGCTTTACTGAACATTTTTGTTGCTCGTAGGATTTCAATTTAAGAAGGTTTGTCAACAGACAGAAACCAACAACTCTCAACCTCCAAATCCCCACACCAGGGGAGGAAAACAAAAAAAAAAACTCGTCTCGCTTCATTTCAAAGTCTTACTGAACCCAGCATTTCCTCATGTATTTCCCACTTACTGCTCTTTCTGTCAACAGGGTGGATTACTCACAGTATTTGCTTTCTACGTAGTTAGAACTTTGTCTTGTTCTTTGACAGCAGGAGGGATATGCAGAGAAGTAGCTAAACAACTCAGGAGCACGAGTCTGTGAGAAGAAAAAAAAAAAAAAACCACTTTGTAACTAGCTTAGTATCACTTTTTTTTCCTTATTTTTTTTTTTTTAATTTACAATGAGATTAGTGATTTTCTCATTCTAACCAATCTTGTACTGTTATCTTCTGCAGCTGCGCTGAGAAAAAAAAGAATCCTAATTTTGTAAGTTTGATTGTATCTTAATAGCATTTTTTCCAGGGCCTTCATTGGCACTGGAATCATACCTAGTCCTAGTGACTGATATCAAATGGCCCTAAAGTCTGATGGGCTATTGATTTTTGTAAATACATGGATACCTGTTGTGAGGGTTTTTTATTGCCCTTTCTAATTACGGTTACTTTTTTTAATGATATATTCAGCTCAAGCACTGCCAGGTACAATACTCATAAGAAACATATGTTTTACAGATGTTCACTTAGGAATATACATGCTCTATGAAAACAAAAGTATTTAAATGAACAGAACAGGATTCCTTCATGTGCTTCCATTGATTATTGTAAGGCAAAGACAACCGATACCAGTTAACTGATATAAAAGCTTGTGTGTAAAGTCACACAGGACAGTGAAATTTCAGGACATTCTTTAAAAAAAGATGCACCACAATATCCAAACCTGACTCCAGTCACCTAACCAAAACCCAGTATATGGCACAAAGGAAGGCAAAGTTAGGGAATGAATAGTTGGGCTGGAACACACATATTAGAAGCATTTATATATGGTAGAACAGCAGAAACATTGTCTATCAAAGATGCTTTTGGCAGTACCATAATATTTGTACAGAACTGATCTATCGCAGTGAGCTTAGAGTGCAACTCTGAAACCTGGATTATCTCTGTTTTTTCAGAAGATTAGATAGCTAATACAAAGGGACATCATAACAGGCTCCCAGACAGCAATGCTCCAAGTTTTCATTAGATAGATCCTTAAACCAAGGATAGAAGCCACCTTTATTAATAGGGATACAATGAAGATGAAAGATGATGAACTATATATGAAAAAGTAGGTACATCACCTGCTCCAGCGTAAGAGTATTTAGATGTTGTTTGAGAGTGAACCTGAGGTGGGTATTTTTCTAAAATCTTGTGTGGAAACCCAGCTGTAGGTAAGGTCCTAGTGCTATCCAGCATTTTCACCCTCAAGTTATTTAAGCATGATTTTTTGTTTTACCTCTTGGTTTAAGAATCACGCTGGTAGAAATACTGGAAACTACAGAATCATAGCATATCCCAAGTTGGAAGGGACCCACAAGGATCGTTGAGTCTAACTCCTGAAATCTTCCCAAGGAGAATTTTTCCCAGTGTAGACTAACTCTAAATCTATTCACCCATATCCTCAAATGCAAGATTTCAGTTTTATATTTAAGTATATCTGCATCAGACCGGAGAAGAGGAATCATTATTCCTGAAAGCATTATCTAATACAACCTGAAGAGTTTTCTTTAACAGAATAGAGATATAAGAGAAACATATTTACTTGTAGAAAATCTAATAAAGTGCTATTATAATAATAAATTTTCACAGAGAAAAATAATTCTTACACATTTCAGAAAAATTAATTAACAGTTTTATTTGTATCAAAATGGAACCTCTTGTTAGTCCCTCCTAAGCTGCATACCTGAACTATACAGATAATCAGCCAAACAATAGTTACAGTAGGAAACAATACAATGCATTAATAGCAATAATGTGTTGGCATCTACACAGTCCAGACATGCTTGGCTCCAATATTCAGCACAGCTCCATGACACAAGGATTGCTACAAAAATAGTATATACTTTTCTACAGAAACCATGAGACAGAAAACAAAAAAAAAAAAAAAGAAAAAAAAAAGTTCTTGTAACATCTCAGGAACCTTCTTTTGGTTACATGCAGTCAGTGCTATTTTCCTTTTTTTTTTTCCCTAAACCACAAAAAAAAAATCAGCAGGAGATGCCAGCATGCTGTAGCATTAAACGTTATTACAGTCCAAGGCCTGAGACACACAGCAAAACAAGCTGCTGCTACTTGTTACCGCGCTGCTCCTTATACTTTTACACACACTGATACATCATTTGCCTCAAATTAGGTCTGTAGTACCACTGCCTTTGGTTCTTTCAGATCTCTTGAGATTACTCCTACAATGACTCCATGCGATCCTGTCACTTGTTAAATAGGTGGGCAGTACAGAGTTACAGTACTGGTTTGTTCACATTAACTATTACTGATGTTTTCCAAAGTACCCCTTCCTTGTTTTTCCTGTTTGTTACAGTGACTGGATCCTTATTAAATAGTAAACTGAGAGGGATAAGATTCTCTTTTTTTTTTTTTTTCAGGATAAGGCACACAACAAAATAATACAGAGTGTCATTTTTTCATTCTAGAGTACATTAAAGGATATTTTTCTCAAGCAAGTGTTTGGTATTATAAACTGCAAGGAGAAAAAAAAATCATGTAATCACAGGATGGTTGGAGGAAAGGACCTCTAGAGGTCACCTTCTCCAACCCCTCTGCTCAAGCAGGTCCACCTAGAGCCAGTTGCCCAGGATGAAATCCTTCATAGTCTGCTCCTTTTGTACTGCTACTTCACAGAAAGAAAAGGAGGAGAAAAAACAGGAAGGAGCACAAACTTCATTAACTCACAATAAATGGCCATTTCTTCAGGTACAACAGCAACAGACACACTGGCAGGTAAGAATAAAGCATGAGTTTACCATACAGTTCACTAAGTGCCGGAAATCAAAACACAGCTGGAAAAAAATAAATAAATAAAATAAAATGGTGCCTGAAAAGTCAGACATCCCATTGCTGCGCAGAAGAAAGAAACGACATTTCTTAAGCAAGTTATGGGTGGACCAGATGATCTTGAAGGGTCTTTTCCAACCTTAATGATTCTATGGTTAATGATCCTAAGTCCAACATCTTTAAGTATCGATTTGTTGAGGGTGGCTTTTCAATGCTCAGTCCAGTGAGAAGCAGTTTAAGTAATTGTATGCAAAAATAAGACAAGACAAAGTAAACATCCGCTGGCTTACCAGAGAAATTATAATGCCTAATTTTTCTTTTTTTTTTCTTTTTTTTTTTTCCTGTGGGAAACAAATAACCCTAAACCAAAATTATTTGTAAAGAGAAGCTGCCTTTTCAGCCATGTGCATGGGCTATTAACAGGCAGACTGAGAATCTTCAGGCAATACAAAATGCCAGTGTTGTGATTCAAAGACATACTGATAGCTGTTACCAAAATGTACTTTGAAGAGGGTATGGACAAATTTAAGTAGCGAAATGATGCCTGACTTTCTGAAGTGACCTCTTGTCCCAAGTTGTCTATGTAACATAAGGCTAAGCCAGTTAAACTGAGGCTTTTCCCACAGTCCATCATGATAACCAGCTAAACCCAGAACCCTCTTTACTTTCTGTAAATGGGACAGCTTAACAGAGATTTAGGTTACCTGTACAAAAATGAAATAATGAGGCTGAAAGTGCTGAACAGGAACACCCGTCTCTCCTGTTGAGAAAGAGATGGTATTTGGAAAACAAAATCATTTTTCTATTAAAAGAAAAATAACAAAAAAGTCATCATACATTGTCAGTGGAACTCACTGCTATAGCAAGTCACTGAAAGAAGAATCTACAAATACATAAAGCTGGAACAGATACTTTCCTAATGTATCTAGAGGATTCGAAAATGTAATTATCTTTTTTTTTTCAAAAGATATCAAGCTTTACGCTTCAGAGCTTTAACAAATCTTTAAAAGACCAAGAACAGGCTTCTCGCCAAGGAGGAATGCAGATTATGGCATCTGCCCCAAAATGAATTCCTCCGCAGCCTTTGCTTTTAGTAATTGTCAGGATCAAAGTAATGAACAAGGAGGACATCAGTACTAACCCATTACACTAGCTCTTAGATAAGCCATCCCATAGTAAAATAAATGGTTTCAAAATACTATTTTTAACAGAGTGCGAAGTCCGAACATTTCCAGCTTCATTCAGCATAACCACCACCATCTTCCAACACATCGTAGCCTCTGATTTTGGCAAAGGTTTCAGAAGAGTACAATTTGATCGGCTGGTGGCAGGTATTTAAACACAGAAAAGTATTTATAATCGCTGAAGTTCTTAGACTTCTCAAAGAAACTGCAACATGATTTTCTCCATTTCCCACGAAGAAGTTACTGACTGTTCTTATTATACAGACTATCTATATTCTAGGATGCTAACTAAACTAAAAAAAAATAAAAATCTGACCGGATTTGGAGAGCAGATAGCTTTTGAAGCTTATAGTGGGAAGACAGCACAACAAAAATAAAGCAAACACAGCTGAATTCCCGAATTTCAGTTGGGAGATATTAACAGCAGCAAGTCAGTTAGCAGATGTTTTATTGCATTTCACTGGCCAGTCATAGAACAAAGTTTAACTTCTGCACTCTTTACTGATTTCAGCCTTAATAAAAATATTAATACTAAAATTCAGAAACACTAGCGAGTGTCCAGCTTGAGAGTGACGGCATGATTTTCCAGAGCTGTAGAAAACCCGTGGCTTCCAGTATCTTCCAGTGGTTCCACTAAAGCATGGAGCTGATGGAAAATTCAAGAATGTTGCACGTAACAGAGCAACCACCATCAGTCCGAAGAAGCTAATAAATCTCACCTTATCCACTTCTAAGCCTCCCACTTAGCATCCAGCCAGCTGAGCTGTGTTTAATATAAAAGAAACATAGTACTTGACAAGTAACACCTATACATTTTCCAGCAGAGCAGCGAACAGACTCCAAGCAGAGTAATTTATCTGAAATTACCTTGATTCCAGGCATGCTTTTCTCAATGTGCTTAGGGAGACAAAGAGCATACTTTTCTTTATGAAACATTCATACCAAAGGAAATTATAAATCTCTGCATTAAAGGACAAGTTTCCAGGCTGGATATTGCCAAAAGGGTTCCTGGTCATACCATTTTCTCCCTTTTTCACTCAACATACTCTATATTCACAAATCTTCTGAAGAACCAACACAAATTAATTTGACCTGTTTCAAGAGATCTAGAAACACACAGATTTTAAACTGCATAAAGTGACCTTCCCAAGCTGGGGAACTGTCAAGATACTCTTAGTAAATAAAAATAATAATAATAATGTATAGAATTGTGACCATAAGACAAAGGCCAAGCATGTGATCTGCAGTACTTCTGAGGTGCTAGAAATGTCAGAGGTGAGATGGACACAACATAGTAATAAAAGCATGTGCAAAGATCCAGTGTTTCAAGAAATGATTTTGTTCTGAATAGCCAGCCTTCCGTTTCCCACAACCGCCCCCCAAACAGTTAATGTTCTCATTATCCCTCAGTGCAAGGACATAATAATGAATTGCAGAAACCCACAATCTAAGAGCCTGATCTCAGACTGAGCAACAGATGCCAAGAACCTGCTCTAACAAAGATGATTACAAGAGGCCTCAAACCTGTGTGGAACAACCTCAAAAGCCATATGGGTTAGAAGAGCAGCTAACTCATGGCTAGTGAACGCTGTTTCCTTTGATCTCCTATTTCTGCTAATGCCTTTTAGCAACTCTGCTGAAAGGCGGAAGCGACTACTTCACCTTCTTCGTTTGCAACATTTCTTCATTCCTCAATTCCCTTCCTCCCTGTTGCAATCCGCTTTGTACTCCAGCAGTCCCTCCCCTCCTGCCCAAACACAACCTTTCCCCTCCAAACTATAACTTGGAGATGTAAGAAGAAACACTTAAATCTTCAAGATTCAAAAACTGGCAGGCTCATACAAAGAATCCTTTGACTGTATAAATATCAGTATTTTAAACTTTTAATTTTTCTGCTTTGGGAGAGGACAAAAGGAGGCCCAAGCCATCCTTTCTGAGTGCTTTGGCTTGATCACTATGCTGTCCTCTGTAGCCTATGTGTGGAAAGAAAAAATCAAGAATAAGTAAATACATGATAAATAGTCCTAACCAATTCCTTATGCAGACTTTCTACAATAAATGAAGGATCAACCTCGCAAGCAAGTCTGTGTTAGCATACAACATCTAAGCCAGGATTACTGAATGCGACAGAGGAACTATGGAAAAAACAATGGAAGGCTTCCATACAAGCAAAAGTATTTTAGGAGGCAAGGCAACTTTAAGATTGCATGGGAAAAAAAACTCACTACAGGTATTTGCTAACTCTTTAGTGGTGGACTTAGTGAATCTATGTTTTTTTTATGTCAGTTTTGAAACGTAGTTTTAACACCAGTCCTTTGGAGTAAACTCTTAAGACCATCCTCCTCCCAACCCTAGTGACAAGGAATCTTTCTTCTTTTCAGGTTCCCCTCACAATGTTTATTAACAATTTACTCACCCTGAAAGTTGCGTTAACGTATAATTTTCTGTGGCTTTATCAGTTAAGAGAACTGGCAGACATACACAGTTATAACTCCACACGTATGCCTAAATCTCACATCCTATCAAAGTAAAGCTAAAAAGCCTCAAATAGTCTGTTCTGGAAGGACTAAAATTAAAGCAGCCCACCTTCCTGCAGGTTTCTTTATCGATTTTACATTTAAAGTGTAAACCCTGGCTGAAGATTTTCCTGTGGTTCTGGTATTTGTGAGTGCTTTTTCTAATGTGAATTCTTTTGTGTATACTAAAATATGAGATCACATGACAGCTTTTTCCTCAGTTGTTGAGGTACTTGCAGGTACCCAACTACCTTCACAAAGCTTACGGGAGCTTAGTTATCTTTGAGACCTCTGTTAATTTTGGGTGGAAGGTGCAAACAATTCCAGAATTTCTGGGATATGAATGGCAACTGGACACACAGAGTGAGCTCACAAATCTGTCACAGGGAACTAGTCTTCAAGAAAAAAGATGACATCTTGAATCATCAGCAAAATTCAATCCTTTCATCCACATTGCAGACTTTTCTTCAATTACTTTTTCCTCAGTAATACTTGGTTCTTCAATGTTCACCATGGTTCTTCCAAGAAAACCTAGAGGGTGACGAGGAACATGGCTTTTTCTCATCTTTGGGTTTCTGTAGCCTTTTCTCCACATTCTCCTGATCCACAATTCTGCAGGGGCTTCCTACTTCTCCTTACCATAGCTTCCTTATTAACTCTTGGAGAGGGTGAACAGTAAGCATACAGGAATCAGAGATATTTTTCTCTCTCATTTTTAATTCTCAACTTGCAAAAGTTGTGACAAAAACAGTTCTCCTAAGACCACAATATTCCCCAGATAGGAAAAATCTTGGCAATATTTTTCTGTCATATTCTAGCAAGCACAAATAAATCAGAGATTTTTTAAAGGTTTCAAATTTGACCACAGTGGGCTAATTTCAAGACAAGCATCAAAAGACAGCTCCCTGCAAACATGGCAATCTACATCCCGTTGCGATCCTGTCAAGCACTAACAACACTTACCTAGTCACCTTTCCTTAACCTCACTGAAAGACAGCAGCTGCACCGTTCTAGCTAGCACTCCTTAACAATAATAATAAACTTCTGGCAGGCAGCTGCCGGGATGAAGTTTGATAAGAATGGCTAAAACGTGACAAAGTGTAACAGCGACTGCGCCAGACAGTCCGAGGCAGAATGAGAGACGTGACTGCCATGCAGAGCAGGGGCAACTTCAGCTGCTAAGTTTATGCTTTTTTAACTCACGAAATCAGACTGACAAATTGTAACTAAAGCTTTGTAAATATGGCCACGGTGACATTAAATGTGTACGTGTAGAAAGAAAACGCGACAAACACATCTCCAGGTTCACTGCCGTGACTGTTGCCACATCTCTAACTCAGCCTCTCTCTGGAGCTGGTCTCAGCCGCTTTTCTTAAAAACCGGTTATTTTGACATGACGTGGACGGTGACGTTTGGGAGTACACTCGAGCTACATAAAGATAAGAAAATAAAAATATTAAATAAGCATATTTTTTTTTAACAAAAAAGCACCACGCGCAAGCGAATCACGCCACCAAGAACTACCTGCCGAGCTGCCATTTCTGGATCCAGCCCCCCCCGTGCCCTCATTTCGCCTCACCCCGACCCGTCCCGGTACGAACCGTCCCCCCACACCCGCGGCAGCCCCCCCCATTCCCGCGGCGGCGACAAAAAGTAGTCCCCGCCCCCCCGCTCCCCCTCCCTACGGGGGAGCCCCTCGGCCGCTGTGCTTCGACTCGAATCCTTCCGCCGCCGGGGGCTCCGCCGGCAGCCCCGCCCTCACGGCTAGATCCGGCCGGGCCGGCGCGGAGGGATTCCCGGGGGGGTGAGGGAGTGAGGGGGCTGTGAGGGAGGAGGAGGGGGCAACATGGCGGCTCCGTGTTAACACCCCCCCACCCCCCCCAAGTGCTGCCGCCGCTTTTTTCCACACACATCTCCCCCCCGGCCCGTGTGGCGATGGAGAAGGGCCCGGAGCCCCCGTGGGGCAAGAACCGGGCCGCCCCCTCCTCCGCCGGGCGCCCCTCGGAGCCGGAGAGCGGCGGCGACGCGCACGGTGCGAGCCCGGGGCTTCCCCGTGCCGCCCCCCCCTCCCCGCCCCCGTGTGGCGCCTGAGGTGTGTGTGTGCGTGTGTGTGGGGAGCGGGGGGGGGCACCGCGACCGCCCCCCGCCCGCCGCCGGCCCCATTGTTCTGCCGAGCCGCCTCCCCCGACCCCCCGCCCCTTTCCCCGGCGGTCGCCGGGGCTTCGGGGGGGCTTGGGGGGGGGGGCCGGGGGCGGGGGCTCGGCGCTGAGCGGCGGCGGGGGGGCTCCCGGGCGGCTCCCCCCCCCCCCCCCCCAGCCGCCACACGGCGCTGGGCTGGGACGGCGCGGCCGTTAACCGCCGCCCCCCCCCCCCCCCCCCCCCTTGTGTTGCAGATGTAGGCATGAGGGTCGGAGCGGAATACCAGGCGCGCATCCCCGACTTCGAGCCCGGTAAATGGCTTTTTTATTTTTTAATTTTTACCTCTTTATTATTTTTATTTCACCAGAGTGTGTGTGTGGGGGGGGGGGGTGTCCTCCGAGGCTTTGTGCTGGGGGGGGGGGGAGCACCACATACACTTCATCAGCAGCCCTGCCGCGCTCCCCCGCCGAGGCAGCGCAAGGTTAGGCGCTTTTACCGAGGTTATCTCCTTTCATTAACCGCTATTATTCCCCCCAGCCGCTCCCCGGATCGAGGAGGCGGCGATCCCCGGAGCCGCCCGGCGAGGATGCGCTCGGCCGGCACCTCCGGCACCTCGCCCCGCACGGTGCTGCAGCCCCGGCCGCCCCCCCGCCCGCCTTCCTCGCCCTCCTCATCCTCCTCGGCCCCCCAGCCCCTGCCCCCGGGCGCTCCCGCCCCGCCCGGTGCCCGGTTTTTCGGCAGCTTGGCGTTGCCGCACCGGGCGGTGAGGTTTCGAGGAGGGTTCATCGGTTCTCGCTGTAGCGGTCGGATGAAGCCTATCTACTTTCCTGTTCTCCAAACAGGCTCCATTGGTGTCAGATGATTTCCCACCGGAAGAGGATTGGGCCAGAGCTGCTCACACAGTGCCTCCTAAAGCTCGGAGCCCCTGTTGATGGGCACAAGTCCCCACAGGCCAAAGAAAGGCCAGGGGAAAGAAAGGGGGAGGGTGGGATTAAATGGATGCGGGTTCTTGGCATAAGGGAATGCCTTCCCCCCCGGAAAGGAGAGCGTAGTCCAGGTCTCTTTGTTGATGAGACTAACCGCTTACACCTTCTCTTTTCACACTGCCTAAATAAAAATAAATAAAAATGATCATTTCTAATGTGCAGCCTGGGCTTGTTTTTCCTACAGGCCACTTAGAAAAATGCAGAGCGTTTGTTTTTCCTCTGATTAAAAGAGCTTTTCACCCCTTGTAGGATAACTGAGATTCTGTAGTTTCAATTTTGTTAACTTACATATACATCAGTATCGTTGCACTGATAACTACAGGACTAATTTTATCCTCTTTTATAACCAGGCATCTTGGGGCTTGAACGTGTTGTTTGGGGGGCTAGCATTCAATTGATGCTTCCTTCCCCAGCAAATGGGATCAATATATACTCTTTAGTTTATCAGAGCAGCTCCTTAATGATGGAAACTTTTCTTTAAGTCTTGTAGAAGATATATAATGTATAATATTGTTCCTAGTGCACAAATTTTGATTATTGGGGTGACAAGACTAACTTTCTTGGAACAGCTAAATCTTTTACATTAAAAATAAAAAGCTAAAAAACTTCATAAAGTGTAAAAATACAATACATACCATGTTATGAGATTGGTTATCTGAGGAGATCTCAGCAAGATCTCATGCTTTCATGTTTTCTTTCTGATGACTCTTGAGGCAGCATCTGTGAGAGATACTGGGCAAAAAGCAGCACTCTTGTTGTCTTCTCACGTAGGCACGTAGATATTTTTTCATGGCACAAATGATAGAATGGGCGTTCCATCAGGCATCCAGGTTTGCATATATGGATGCAGGCACTATCTCTAATTTACTAACTTTAATGTTTTTTCTTCTTGGAATTGTTTTAAGGCCCTTTTTTCTGACTGTTTACCAGGTATGTTAGAGTATATATTTATTTACAGTATTTTGAATGCTTCTTAGCCCCCTTAAAACAAATAGGTGGAAGGCAGGAGTCAGTGTCAGATGAAACTAGATATACAGTCTAAGGTACAAAGCCTGCTTCTGGTACACGTACAGAATACTGAGTAGAACAAATAACAAGTCTTTGGCCTCGCTTAGCCAGCATTTATCAATATTTGTGAGCAAGGCTTTGCAACAATATGTTGAGGAACAAGACATTCATGATTAAGGTTGACAGTAGTAAATTTGTTTTAACCCGAGTTCATGTGTGAAATAAGAAATAGTTTAAGAAAAAGTTAATCAACTGTTTGTCAGCCTCTTGGGGAGGACAAGCAATTGAAAGCAGCAACTAGAAGAAGTTAGCTTAAACATACTCACTCTTTCCACTTTCTACACACCACCCCCATTTTGCAGGCAAGCCTTCAGACAGAGCTGTAACAAATTGCTATTAGGTGTAATGACAATTAAAAACACTGAGATAAATTTGTTTGCTGTGAAAAATGGTTTTAATAAAATAAAACCCCTAGATCTCCATACCTAATTTACTGAGTTAATAAACCATCTCCTGCACTCCGGGTTTTGTTTCCTCCTGCTATAGTTTTTTATATTCTTGAGGTGAAATTGTTTCTGCCTCTACTTTCCGCCTCACCTCCTGCTGTAGCAGGATGTTAGGGAGCTGGTGTCCTTGTACTGCGGGCCATCACTGGGGATGCACCATGCTTTGTGCGATCCACATGAGATGTTGCTAAAGAAGTTTTGTTTTACTCAGAATAAAGAATGGCTGCAGTCCTAACTGCCAGGTCAGGAGTTCCCAAAGGCTTTAGGATGAGTTCTGCTCGCTTAAGACAGAAATACTTATTTCCCATTTACCCTGCTCTTGCGGGGAGGGAGGGTATTAAGAGGAGCATGTTGTAGCATTTAAGGTCATTTATGGATTCCATTTCTTTGTACACCCTTACAAATTTTCTCCTTCTAACCTCTGTATGAAAACAGACTTAGTTAAATTGAAATTATTAAATGGCGTGGTGAAGAATATACAATTTTCTGTTTGTTCCCTGCCATCTGTCCCTGATTTATTTTTTTTAAGATGTCCAATCCTTTAATTTCAAAGCTTAGTTCTTTCTCCTGCTAGTTTCTGTGGTTTTGTTCCTCAAAAAGCCTCAAAAGCTTCTTAAGAAGGAGATGGGACTCTATATGCTGGGAAACAGCGTATTTTGAAATTTCCAAGCCCCCCCAATGCCCTCGTTAAGTTGTATATGCTTCTAGGTACTTACTTTATTCTCAGTACTTGTAATCGCGTACAGAACAGCGTTTTCCAAGCATACCTAACTTCTATTAATGCTAAACTGAGATCGAGCACGTGCCAAGGTGTTGCCGCAGTGGTGGAAGCAGCTGGCGTGCCCGTGGGTCACCTCCAGCTAGCCCCATTCCCAACGGGGTGATGGCAGGGGCACAGCAGCCGCGTGCAGAAACCTTTTCTGAAGTGGCTTGGATGTGGGTGGGGAGGGAAGGCTGTGTCAGAGGTGTAGCTCGTGGGCTCTTATCGTCCTTAGCGGCATGCAGCTCTGCTCCTGTAGCCTACGTGGGTTCCTGTGTTGCCCGGTGTTTCCAACCTCTGTCCCCAGTAAGTCTTGCGGAGAAGGATCGCGTCACCTTTGGGAAGCAATGCAGCCTTTTTAGGGGTGGGGTGGTGCTGCTCGCTTGAATACCCAGGGCGCAAAGGACAAGAAGCATTTCTCATGAGACACATCCCAGGCTTGCTTATGGCACAGGGAATCCCTGTGCTGCAGCCATGGATACCCTGGGTTGAGGACAGGATGCCTCCCTACGAGTACCAACCTCCCTGTGCGCATCCCATGCTGCCTGTGTCACCTTGCTTTCCTTTCAGCAGTGTGGAGGTGGCACCTGAGCGGTGCAGACGTCTGACTGCTGCCGGAGCACAGCGCTGCTTCCCAAGGGTGCGCTGCTGGCGGCTGGCACCCCGAGCGTGGCACCGCACGCGTGATCTCCCATGGGTGCAAATGAGTTGACAAATTAAGTATTTTACCTTAGTACTTGAATACCCGATAGCTGGTTATATCCGTGATATAAACTAGTCTGCAGGTGTCTGTCTGGATTTTTTTTTTTTCCAAGGAAAAACTGAGGGTATGCTTACATTAGTCATTTTATGTACATAAATGGAAACTGGTAAACTCGTGTTTTCTCTTGTGGTCATCCTGTTCTCTACTCATCTCTTACTGAAAGAGTGGGGTACAGAGTAACTGTCATTTCCTTCTGATAAAAACTGACTGGATGAGAGAAGTGATGTGACTGTAACAGGTTTGCATCACTCTCCATGAAAATACTGCTTTCCTAACGATTAACAATTGCATACTTTCCTTATCTGAAGTAGAGTGTTATATTAAGGAATTTGCTCTTATACTAAACTTGGAAAGGTTGCTGCTTGTTTGTTTGTTTGTGGTGTATAGCTTACGCTTTGAAAGTGTTGTTTTATGGCTTCTGTGCATGTTCTTAAACTTGCTGCAGTTCCTTGTCATACAGATTTTAGGCAACACACGAGTTCTTTTAGCATTTCTGATTAACTCGTTTTCAAGTTCACAATCAGAATGAATCTGAAGACTGCAAAGATGATAGCAAATACAAAATGCTGCCAAGCTAAAGAGGGAAGAACAACAAAACACAGTACAAGATTAGAAAGCACTAAGTAGTTATCTTTTCAAAAGCACTGTTTTTTTGTTGTTGTTGTTCTTTTATTTCCCTCAACAAGATGTAGAACCTAAATATAAAGGGTGAAAGCTTAAAATGGAGTGAAAAAGTAATTATTTCACTGGGGACATAAATCTGTCCACCTCCAGGAAAGATGCAAGCTAGATTCTTCTGAGGTGCTTCCTCAAGGAGTTTATACTGACACTAGTGTAAATGCTCCAGTTGTTGAGCAGTGTCTTAGCAAGAGAAACTGTTGTAAACAAACAGACCGTAAGAGCTTTTCTGTACTGCCATACATTTGTAGAATATTCATGGAAGATAACTATTAGTTGACGCTTTTCCAATATTGGGTAATTTCTTTAAATATCTGTTTTTAAAATCAAAGAGACTGTGATTTAGTGCTTTTTACAAAGTTGCATTGGTATTGCAAAACTTGCTTTGTCCTCCTGGTAGGTTAGGTGGCTTAGGCTGCTTCCCTTGCTGCATTCAGGTGGAGGAGAAGCAGAAACAAACGAAGGCTCTTCAATCTGAATACTTTCTACAGCAATTTGGTTGGCTGTGAATATCAAAATTGCATGGCTATGGAAATCAAAACTGTCTGTAGAGATCAATGATAAACAGAATTGTTTCTGGAATCATTGGCATAGCTTTGTCCTTATTGAAAAGATCAGAGATTGGTTACTGTGTTCTACCCCTATCTCATAACTTTATTTAAGAAAGCCTAGCTTAACGTAGTAGATTCCATTACTCCTATGAGAGTGATAAACGTTAGGGTGCTGGTAGACAATGAGAATCCCTAAGAACTGTTCCAAAACAAGCACCTTTAAACTTGGCATCTATGCCAACTTTAGTAACAGGCTGTAATGCTCGAATTGTGGTAAGTAGGATCTTATCTAGACAGTCCTGAATGAACCTTCTTAGAGCAGCGTTCAAAGTCAGCTATTCAATGTCTTAAAGAATTAATGTGGAATTAGTGTTTTTTTTCCTCTCACTTTAGTTGGGCCGGACTTCTTAGTATGGTTGACTTTTACTTAGTGTAGTATGAATAGTTGTTCTCAGGATCATATTTATAAATACTAAGACATGCTTGTTTTCTTACAGGTGCCACAAAATATACTGATAAAGATAATGGAGGGATGCTCGTATGGTCTCCATATCATAGTATTCCAGATGCCAAGTGTAAGTCCTGCCCTGCTTAGGAATCTGAATGTTGAAATTAAACTAAGTAATTGTTTCTTGTATGCTTGTTTGCTCTTTGCTTTACACATAGTGAAATTCCAAATTAGTAAAGTGAAGTAAAAGAGAAACGTTGTTTTTATTTAGAGAACCATAGGGAAAAGAAAGATCCCCTTCTCTTACTTTGTAGTCAAGTCTTTGTTTCAAATCACGGTGCCTGTGTTACATGTTTCAGACCAGTGTCTGAAACCTTTTAATTATTAAGAAAGAAATAAAACACCTAAACATGAAGCACTTGTCACTAAATTTCTTAGAGAAGTAATTGCAATGGATATGTTCAGGAAAGATGTGTTAAGGCCCTGTTCAAGGGAATATTATTTTTTCTTTCTCATCAGGAAAAAACTGAGCATTTTCTCCCCGCAAAAGTGATGTGAAATAGTAGAATTATCTGACTAAATGTAATCAATTATCTGCTTAATCCAGTTTAAACCTGCCTCCTATGATAGGATTCCCCATATGTAGAATAGGGTAATAAACTTTGAGGATGCAGTCATGAGAATCTGGTCCTCAAGGCAGTTTCTACATATTACCAGTAGTTAGAGGTTTGTGCCCCTCTTCGCCTTTGAGGGAACGTACCTTATTCTACTGAAGAACAGTTAGAAATAAAATACAGGTCTGATTACTGAGCATTTTCTTCATTCATTTAGAGTGTGATTAACTCTTTGCTGCAGCAGTTTATGGCAAGGACATCTCTGTTTCATTTGAGTAATGAGGATATAATTATTTCCTTTTCTCAATTATGCTTCCTTTTAACTTAATTTAGTTGCCACTTAATTGTGAACTGCAATGGGTGAATGGGATGAGTTTGTTTCTTTAGAAATAGAGTACCTGTTGAAGATCAAAACTAGCAGGACTTCCATTAGACTTAATTGCTCAGTCATGGAAAATGTTCAGCTCAAAGCTGGGTCTAATATACAAAAATATGATTTTAAAAAATATTGGTGAAGTTAATGACTTCATTGGATTTTTGTGTTCTCTATTGAAAACTGACTTCATGTGGTGTTTAAAATTAATGATGGTCAGTGAAAATTATATTAGCATCAAGGATACGCATAGTTATTGATCTAGAATCTATTTACACTATTTTTTAACATTTGTCTGGGCACCCGCATTGTGTCTGTGCTCTTAGGAGAGGAGTGGATTCCAAGAAGACAGTCTTTCTCTAAACAGCTAGTCTCTGATTAGCTAGTGTATAAACTTTAATACAAAATTAAATGTATTAAAGACAGCGAGCTTCTTTACTTTGAATAAAGCTACAAATACATTTATTGTTTAGGGAGTCCAGGGCCTATGTAGTGTATTAAGGCATGGGAAGACTGTCTTCCCTTTTTAGATGGCTAATTCTGTGTGACCTTATAGCAGAACTCTAAGTACTAAAGAATAACTTTGACATTGCTTTGTTACAGTGGATGAATATATAGCAATAGCAAAGGAAAAACATGGATACAATGTGGAACAGGTAAGTGCCATGAAATGAGAGTGCTAATTTAAAGGATTTTTTAATATAAATGTATAACACGACTCTTTTTTTTCCCCTTGGTTACCATTAATTAACGCTGTTTCTCTTCAGGCACGGCAGCAAACACTGCAGTTAAATGGATCTGCATACAGTTGTGCTCTGGATTCTCTGCAAAAGATTGAGCTCTTTGTTTTCATGACATGCTCAGCTTGTAATGTGCACTTTTGAAAGGTTTGGTATGTTTCTTGATACACTGGGCATGTCATGCAATTGTGTGTGTATATTTAGCTAAAGAGTTTCTTAGGGAAGTAGCTTACAAAATCAGTGTTTAATATTAGAATGCAAATATGGTACAATTTTAAACCATTAATTGGGATAGGGACAGAAGTGGTAAGGTCTCGTGCATATTTTAAAAAAAGCAAAACAATTTTAAGAGTTTTTTTTTCTCCTAGAGGCAGGAAAACAGAATCAAATTCTGTGTTTGAGAGTAACAAATAAGATTATTTTTATGTTTTTTAGTAACTTTTAGTCACCATCCCATAAAAAGTATAGGTTATAACTTTGCTGGTCTGCACATAGTTCTGTTGCAGTTTTCTTTGTACATTAACTAACTTATGTAAAACTGAGACTACATATTATAAAAAACAAATAAAAAAACTTGATATACAAATAGGAACATGGTGTATGATCAACTTTTGGAAGATGAAACCTCATGGTAGCAAAGACGTATTAGTTGTCCGTCAATTGCTAGCTGAAGAAGATGCTGCCAGTGTTATGATGCCTAGAGTAGTACAGTTTGGCAATGTTTATTTATGGCTTGGCTTCTGTTAGGAGAGAGAGAATGGAGGGATCTCAGAATAAGTCTACAAAAGGACTAATTTTCAAAGCAACTTATAGTACAAAGTATTTTGTAGGCTGTTCACAGTGGAATAGAAATTCTCTTTGCAAGAGATGCTTGTTGGTTGCCGTTTTAACATGAGAAGAGGTTTGTTATGTCCAGGTTATTAGAAGATGTGTATCAGGGGGTCTGGAGAGCTGATGAGCAACTGGCGATCATGTCTGCACTGTATGGTTGAAACTGAGTGGATTGCATTTCTCAATTCCCATGCCAGACTTGATGCCAAGTCTGTCATTGATTCTCTGGCAGTAAGTCTAATTAGTCTAAAATTCTTTAAGAATATGAAGAAATGAAGCATGTAAAAAAATATACATTTAAATTTCCATTCCTTATTAGGTGCGTGTGACATGGGAGCGGTCGTGCTGTTATGTGTGGATTGGAGAGTTGTAGAAAGACCACTCTCACTTTGAACTTTCAGACTTGCATTTTGGATGATCCTCTGGCTGCTGAAAAGTATTTTTATTTTCTTTTTTTGAGTGGGCTGGTAATAAAGGCCTGAGGGCCTATATGGAACTATGTAGGTGATACATACTTGTGAAGGAAGAAAGCAGGTCAGATTTGAGCCTGTCAACCTTGTTTATGCTATTTCAGAAGTACTGCTGCCATGCCGACCTTAAATTATCTAGCTGTCATAGTTTTAATAAAGTACAGATGTGCCCACTCTTCACACCATCTCCAAAGAGAATTTTGTAACCTATAAGTACATAGCCAATAAATTGTAAATACATTTTGAGAATGGGTTCTGATAGTGAATTTTATGTAAAATAAATGCTTGCCTCTTTAATGTAACTTGTCTTGACATTTTAGAAAATTGACTAAATCCAAAAAGGGACTATTTCTTTTCAAAGGCTCTCGGCATGTTGTTCTGGCATAAACACAATATTGAGAAGTCCCTTGCGGATCTCCCTAACTTCACTCCTTTCCCTGATGAATGGACAGTTGAAGATAAAGTCTTATTTGAACAAGCATTTAGCTTCCATGGAAAGAGCTTTCACAGGATCCAGCAAATGGTAAAGTAAAATTTTGATCAGTAGCATTAAACAGTTCAGATGCATTTGGAACAAGGGCTCCCGTTGGGCTAAAATTTCATCTTGAATTCTGCACAGAAGCTTCAGGCACAACTTAGAATGTAAGATTTAAGTTCATTTCTTCGTGTCTCCTGGAGCTATAGCTTTTCCTCTCTAATAATAAAGTTCCTCCTTGTTCCCCCCCCAACTTTTTAAAAATGCACACAAAATGAATCCCTCGTTTCAATCTCATCCATGCATTTAAGGTATTTGGGTAAAGGTGGTTGTAAACAGAACAGAATTATAAACTTCGGTGGAATGTTAATGAAAAATTGTATTAATGTGTTAATGAATTCTTCTAGCTTCCAGACAAGACTATTGCGAGCCTTGTAAAATACTACTATTCTTGGAAAAAAACTCGCTCTAGGACAAGTTTGATGGATCGGCAGGCTCGAAAGCTAGCTAATAGAAATAATCAAGGTGACAGGTAAGTTTTGTATTCTTAAGTAGCTAACTAGAGACTTGAAGTCTTTCTGTGTAAAGATTTTTTAGTAATTTCCAGACATCATGCTTAAGCATGAACTGTACTTTTAGATTTGAGCATCTGTGGTGATGTCTCTGCTTTTAGCAAGGGGTTTGATACCTGTGCTTTAAGAACTATATTACTCTGGTCAGTATCACTTGTTATAACACACCTGGATACTTAATTGATAACTGTAAAAATGGGTTTAAAGAACGCAAAGTTTGGGAATGTGGTTTAGAAATAACACTTCATTAGGGAAATGTAACCCTATCTTTTATTATTTTACTGGGAGTAGTGTCTGTGGGTGCAAGGCTTTTTTTGTGTGTGGTTGGTTTTGTTTTTTAAACTAGGATGGAACTATAACTAAAAGCTCAACTGCTGTGAAGATCTGTAGCGATCAGAATGCCTAAGTACTGTTCTATAGCAAAACTTTAAAACATTTTTGTATAAATCTTATTTTCAGGAGACATAGAACTATTGTGAGTCAAAGGGAATCAAAGCTCAAAACAGTGTTAAATTGTCTTGGGTAAAGGGGAATGACATTTTACCTGGTTATTATGAAATTAAAATTACATTGCGCTAAGTATACTTGTGTATTATCCTTCACCTTTTTTAAAGTGGTTTAATAATTTGATTGTGTAAGTACCATAATCATGTTTATCAGAAGGCATGACTTTTAATGGATGAAACACTGACAAACCAGAGTAAAAGAGTGTAATTAATTATGCTAATGAAAAGAAAAACCTCCTGAAATTTAAAAATTCATATGCTTACTTTATGACCGTATAGCTGAAAAATCATGGAAGACAATCAATTTGCTTCTAATACAGCATTTTGAGGTTTTGTGATAACTAGAAATATTTTTTTTTACATTCAGGTTAGTCAGAAATGGTATTGTGTAAATGACTGGAATGGACTAGGAAAATCTGTTCTCTTTTCAATCTTTTGTCTTTGGATAAATACAGCAGATTGCACATTTCTCTTTCCCCTCCTAAGCTTTTAGTTCTTGAGCACTTTTAACCGGTGAAAAAATAGCCCTGTATTTTCCCATCTTACATTGTCCTCTTCTGCTCCCCACAGACCTAAACAAGGGTTTATTCATACATCTGGTGCAGTGATTGGAAAACTGCTCTGTTAAAACTAACCCAACAAATGAAAGGTTATTTCTAGCCTTGATATAGTTGACCATCTAAGTGTTCACGCTGGCACAAGTGGTTGAATTGAAGAAAGGTGACACCAAATTTCTTGGCAGTGGTACCAGTTAAACTATCTTACAAGTGGTTTTGAAACTACAGTTTGGGGTTGCTTGTTTATCGCAATAATTATCAGAATTTAGTAAGAGAAACAGGCTTGTAGAAGCTCTATTTTGAAAACTACAAGTACTGCTGAGATGTCATATAATGTGTAACTATAAAGCTTGACTACTTAGAATAGATATTTAGAGTAGATAATTCTGTCTTACCAAGGTACATGTCTGGGGTTAAAAATTTGATAACGTGACCAGCTTCTTATCTGTCTGCAGTGATGATGATGTAGAAGAAGCTCATCCAATGGATGGAAATGATAGCGATTATGACCCCAAAAAAGAAGCCAAAAAGGAGGTAACAGATAACTTAATGGTGAATGTCAGTTTGTTTGTTTTCTGTGACTGTGTTACTGTGAAGAGCATAACTTGCAGTAGAGAGATTTAACAATTTGACATCTACCTGTTTGCAGCCTGATGAAATCATGGGGTCTTTAGTTTATTGAGATCTTTATGACTTCGAACTGAAACTAAACTTTATATTTTTGTTTTCTATCTGTGGGCTTAATGTAGTTCTCAAACCTTTGCTATCTCCTGAATGGTCTTAGTTTTACAAGAGACATGCTATCGCTACCTGGCAAAACAACATGCCCCCTGCTTCTGTCTTGTTACTGCGTGTTTACAGTTTTATTGGTTGTGAATTATTGGAAACTAAATGTTTTCGTTGTAAAAGTAAATGACATTTTTTCTAAGAATAACTTTTTTTTGTTCTTTCAAAGCCACAGTGAGGTTATGCATTTCAACTGATCTGTGGCTTTATTGAGATGCTTCTTACCAGTAGATGTACAGAAAAATATTTTTGTCTCATTAAATGAGCACTTGCTGCTAGTTTTAGAAATAAGTGCTGTGTGTGGGGTATGTTCAGGTTATTATTTTTATTTTCATAAATGTTATTTATGAGCAAGACTAGAAAAGCTCAGTTACAGATGTAAACATTTGTTTTCTTTCTCAACTTTTATGTATGTGTGATTTTCCTAAAATTTGAGTGTTCGTGCTCCTTGAGAATGAAAGGACAGTGCAGAATTTCAATATCCCATCTTGAAATAGTATCTTCATAAAGTAGTGTCTAGGATTATTAATAAAACTTTGTGGTTCTACCAAAAATGATGCTGAGTAAGAGACTGTCAGTATTAGATTCCATTCTGTTTTCCATGACCTTCAGTGTACCATTTTTTCTCTCTAACTGCCTTAGGTAGGAAAAAAGGACAATTACAAAGACCCCTTTCTGTATAAGAGTTTGAGATTTTTATTATTTTTTTACATGCTTGTATATGTTTTTTAGAACTTGAAATAGCACAAGCTCTTTTTACTCTGCCATTATAACGATGTTCTTACCATCTGTTGCTTTGAGTTGCTGCCTAAGCCACTTGTCAATAATGGCTATTTTGTTCAATTTACTTATTGTTTGAATCACGACACATGTTCCAGAATGAAAGTAGTATGTTCATAGACTTCTAGGAACAGGACAATGAGTTTTGCAGTTCTGAACAGCTATTTCATCTACACTAGATAATTATGTGATCTAATATTTCTGGTGAGATTTGCATACTTTCACTTCCTAAGTAAAACATAAACTGAATGGGCTACTTGAATGCACAGGGCAATTTTAATTTCTCTTACCAGAGAAAGCTAAAACAAGCCAAACACTCTAGCCTGGCAGGACAGAAACTTGAAGGAATGTTTTCTCTTTAAATCTAGACTGAACAGCCAAGAACTGCAATTTCACACTGAAAGAGCAATGCTGAACCAGAAAACAAATGGTATAAATGGGCCAGAATTATGCTTAAGCTTGGGATTTTTAGATGTCTAAGGTGTAAGGTTTTGTATCAACTTTGAAGGTAGAGCAAATATCCTAAGTGCTTTTAAGTTAGCCTCTGTAAGTCTGAGGACTGAATTAAGATGTTACTTTAGCTGCGAAGAGGATGTGCCAGAAGGTCAAGCTTAGGACAGCAAAATACTGTTTGCTAATTTGTACTAACGCTACAGAACATGATAAGGGCTGTTGTCGCAGTTTGTGTTCTTTTCATTGTGATCAGTTGACCACCTGCTCTTATCCTGCATGGATGTCAGCAGGAAGGAGCAGTGGGTAGCTGTTCGAGGTAGGAAAAAAAGCCTGAATCCCATCTTTGTTTTGGTAGTCAGTGTTGCTCTGAACTGAAAAATCCTTACAGGGACAGTCAGTTTTGCTTTTCTGTTCCTGGTCTGTAGGTTGCTCTGTAGGTTACCCAGTTGCTCTACAAGAGTCACACAGGTGCAGACTAGCTGTTGTGCAACAATGCCTATTGAAGACAAAGCTGAAACTTTTAGCAAAGATCTCCTAGGCGTCCAAATATATCAAAAGAGCAGTTATAATGACTTTATCTCCTCTTTGCCATCCCTTTCCACTTAAAAGAAGTGAAAAACAAAGGTTTAACTTTGCTAAATTGCATGGATTTTTATAAAGACTGCAAAGGTAAATTCATTTTCTCTTCCAAATCTCAAATCCCCTCTCAAAACAAACAGCACTATTGCTTTCCAAGTTGGAGTACTTGCAGCAGGGAAAAATGCCATCATACATTCTTGCCAGTCCTGGTTGACTTTCACTGATTCTTCTCCCCATCTTTCACCTGATATCTCTGTAGCTAACCAGAATGAAATGTATAAATCCCCTGATTACTTGGTTTAAACATACAGTGTATATATTCTTTACTTTCTGCATACGTAAGAGGTTTGTGATTCCAGCCTTCTTTTACAGTATTGATACTGTGATTTCTTTACAGTTTACTGTGTTTTCATCTCTGTTCAAGAGGGGGAAAAAAAGATTGAAAATGCAAATGGCTAGTATGCTATGTTACTGCATCTGTGAGACTTAGTTTGGATACTGCATGCAGAGGAGGATGTTAGGTTAGGTTTTCTGGGTCATAAACATGACATTACAATGCTATGCAATACGTTATTCTTTAGAGAAATTGAATGCAAGTTACTGTTATTCTTTAATGATTTATTTCTTGTAAATTAAAGGGCAATAATGAGCAGCCTGTTCAGACCAGCAAAATAGGGCTGGGTAGAAGAGAGTATCAGAGCTTGCAGCATCGCCACCATTCTCAGCGTTCCAAATGCCGTCCACCAAAAGGCATGTACCTGACCCAGGAAGATGTGATAGCTGTTTCCTGTAGTCCCAATGCAGCCAACACAATTCTTAGACAGCTGGATATGGAACTAATCTCATTAAAGCGACAGGTACCATGGGTTATTGGTCTTGTTTTGTTTTCATCTCAAATTGTTCTTGTAATGATTTTGTAGATTATAAGATTATTTGTGAAAATTGTGAACCTTCTTTAATGCAAGCCTTCCAAATTTGTTCCACAGTTATCACCAGAAAAGCTGGATACTAGCTGTTCTTCGGTTTTATTTTTTGTTCACATGTTTTGTGGATAACATGAAACAAGATGACCCCCTTAAAAAGGGGAGGAGGGGAGTATGGCATGAAAACAGTGTTATTGATTTGGGGACAGGAGAAAACTGAAGTCACATTTATTTTTTTTCCTAACTTTGTTAAAAAGCATTTATGTGACAAGTGAGAATAAGACTAATGAAGCAGTGGAAGTTGTATTTGTTATGCTTAAAGTTGTAGCTGTTTTCCTGGACGTCTTACCCCACATCACGTGAAAGTATAAGGGGGAAAAATCATGGGCCTTGTTAATTTCTCTGTTTGAATTGGTGAGCTTTCTACTTCTTACTAAATTTAGAACAACTGCTTTGTAGTCTTCACATTTAAGAGGACTATTGCTTGCCTTCCTTTGCATGAAGAAGTTAACTTGTGGCACTTAAGTGGAAACACAGAATCTATTCAAATTTCTAAGGGTACAGCAGTATGTGAGTGCTTGCTTTCTAGGAGGGATGTGGCTACAAATTGAAGGCTTATCTCCTGGAATTTCTGCTTCCTTATAGACTGCTAAGAGCTGCCATGTTGCAAAGTCATGGAGTGAACAAAGGGTTTCGTGGGTTTCTTGCTCCCTTGTATTCTTTTGCAGGAGAAATATGCTTCTTTCTATCACAGCAGGACTTTGGGACTAAATAGCGTAGGTGGGTTTCACTGTTTAGCCTGAGTGTAGGTGAGTTACATCCTTGAGGTTGTCTTTCTCTTCTTTTCTTGCAGTGATCTCAGGGACACAGCCTTTGGAATCCTCCACTGCGTTGTCTGCTTTTGTGTCCATGCTTAAAGCACTCTTATAATAACTATGCACCATAGTTTGCAAAACTATGTTCTCACTGTGTTACCTTATGTGCATCACTGTCAGGTTTAAATGGTTAACAGATATGTATATGTACAATTTAGAAGTTCTCTTCTTTTCGTAGACTAAGGTATTTTATTTACATATTTTAAGTAATTTCCACGTTATGATGGTCTTAGATCAATAAAAAGCAGTCTGTCAGAAGTAACTAACTGGAAACATCTCATACTTTTCCATTTTTTTTCAAAGTGCTTTTTGGAGAAGGAAGAAATTTATGTATACAGTACATTTCACTTAGAAACCTAAGAACCATATATTCTGCATTCTTCTTCAAGAACATGTGTATCATTATCAAAACTTGCATTTTATGTCCTTCTTTTAATATTTCTTCAGACTGTTCTTTTGAAAGACTGGCTTAAATATTTTTCTCTCCATAGTGAACTGTGCTGTATCTTTTATTATTTTTTTCTTTAATGGTTAAAAGTAGTGAAGCCTTAAACCATAATATTTCTCTTTCTAACTTAGGAGGTACACTTGTGGCAATCCTAGTGAAGATATATGTGTAAAGTGACCAACTTTCTTTGTGGAGCTGATTAACTTTGTTGTTTTTGACCAAGGTTCAAAATGCTAAGCAAGTAAACAGTGCACTTAAACAGAAAATGGAAGGCGGGATTGAAGAATTCAAACCTCCTGAGGTAAATCAGAATAAATATCAGAACTTGTGGCCTTGCACTTACATTAGTGGGAAGCTACAGAAATATGATTTGCTGCAGCATAATGTTTGCATTTCAGCAGCAGCTTAAACAGGATCCATTGAATAACATGCTTTGGTGAGTCCGTCTGGTCTTTTTACAAGAAATTAGTAGTAGGCTTTTTTATGGCAACTGGCTGAATAAAGAAGCAGAAGAAACTGAAATGTTGTATCCGTTCATGACAATACGGAGCTGAAATTGAGTCCTGATATATTGTTTTTCTGATTAAAAGTAGTTTATGTGGATTGCTAGCAGTAAATTCTATGTTCTTTGTGAAAACATCAGTATATATAAATTTGGGCATTTGAAGTGAGTGATATATTACCACAGAGGTTCTGTTTTTGCTTCTTTTAAGGGCTTGCAAATGAAACGTAACACGAATGCAAAACACTCCCGACACCAAGTTTTAATAGTTTAGATAAATTTTACAGTTAAATTCGTATTCTGCCTGCATAAAGATCATTAGCTTGTGCTTAAGTTATGTTGTAGGTGAAGAGCCGTAATAAAGCAGAGGAAAAAGTTGCTATAGATCTAAGCTCAAATCCTTAAATGCTATGTCCTGTTCATGAAAGCAAAACTTTATGGCTTACAATCAAGAGATTTTTACTTATGTAATACAGTCTGTCGTGTGACTAAAACACATTCTAATGCTCAGATATTTTACAGCTGTTGAAACATTTTAATGATCTTTGTGCCATTTTTCTAATTTTAATAGTCTAATCAGAAAATCAATGCCCGTTGGACCACAGAAGAGCAGCTTCTTGCAGTACAAGGTATGTTAATAGTAGTAGCAACTTGAAATCTGATGTGAAGAATTTTAAGAGGTCTTCAGGCGTATGTTTATGTTTCCTTCTAATGAAAGATGAACTTTTATCTGGTCTTATAAGGAAGTCACTGAGAAAACAACAAAACTAGTGAGAATATTTAGGATATTTATTCAAGCAACATGACACTAGTCTTTCAGTTACCTATATTAAATCTCAAATAGAAAAGCTAAGATGGGTTTAACAGCTGTATTAGTACTGAAAAGTCCCTCCAATAGTTTTCTAAATAACCTTACATGAATTTCTCCGAAATGGAAGACTGAGGTAGTGGTTGAAGTAATAAAATTTGAAGCAAAAAGTTGTTAAGACATCTTTCCATATCCTTAAAGTAGCAAAAAGGCAGAAATAAAATTGCTTTACAGGAAATAACATTTTTTTTCTTTCTCTGCTCAAGAGGGAATAAAAGAGCAGATATCTAGCCAGCCTTTAAGAGTCTGAATGGATACTGAACTAACTGTCTTATTGGAGAAAAAAAAAGATTATTTTCTAGCAGGCTACTAATACGGCTAATTTGCTGTTATTTCATTTCTATGAAAGAAAATGGACTCTTGTCCTGCTTCTGTGTGCACTGCCTAATCAAAGAACATGCAAAGGAAATTTCTGGAGAGCCTGTTACTGTTTTGAAGTCGTCATATGTTGACTGATTTCTGTGGATCATCTTTTCTAAGATAGTACAGATCAGCTTAGTTACACGTATCTACAGTATATCCCTGTATTCTAGACATGCTTTAAAATGACAGACTGAATTTTAGTACCAAACCTTCAGTTAGATCAGGATAGGAGTTTGAAGTTGTCAGGCATGCCGTACCTGGTAGTCATCTGCCAGAAGACTGATCCCGAAGTTAGGCTTATTTTGAAATGTGAATAGAAATACTGAAGAGAATGGTGTGTCTGAAGTCATGCCTTTCAATTTACATGACTCTGAGACCGGGATTTGCATCTCCAAACTGTTTTCTGTCCCAAGTTCTTTTTCTCAGTATTAGTAACTAGCTCACTTTTTAATTTTCTGAATGCAACAGAAGGAGGTGCTTACCTTTAATATGATTGTCTAGTAGGTAGAATGCTTGCTGTAGAACTGGGGATAATCCAGGTTCATTGTGCCTGCCTTAGGATGAAAGGATTCAAATCATCGTGCATTTTCAGAGTTTAATTATCAGAGCTCTAACCAAGGAACAGTTTGGGAAGTGATAAGAATGCGCTGAGCTTTTATTGAGCTATGGCACTATGTAATCAACAACGGAAAAGAGAAAACTGGAGCATGGAGAAAAGAGAAAGAGGATTGGCGATTGCCTGGAGAGGAGTTCTAGCCTTCTGGCCTCTCCCTGAAGGAATGTTTCATGTCTTATAAAGGTAGTCAGCCTCAATACTTATGGGTGGGATGAGAAAGCATGCCTGCTGGAAGAAAACTATTTTCACTGAACTTCCATGAGCTTCTTGTGTATATCGTTTCCGTTTTGGTCCCCTTCCTTGGCCACTGTATAAAATGGGGATGGAAGAACACCTTAGCATGAGGGACAAAATATTCTTATCCCACCCTTACCTTTTGTCTGGTGTTAAACTCTCCCTCCTGACATGAGTGTTGTAGGTATTAAAATCCCATCCCTTGTTTCAAAATAATTATTTGAATTAGTAGCCTAATATATGAGAGAGCCATGCTATCTTTTGCTCTGACTCTGCTTTTAAAAGAAGTAGCCATGGCTGCTGTACTAAAAGCCACTGTAGTGTGTGTTAGGCTTGAACTTGCCAGTTGACTTGAGCATGGGGACATTTAGTTTGTATGCTTAAAAAAGATATAGTTCATCAAATACTGATTTATTTTGGCATGTGATTTTAATAATTTTACAGAAATCATAAGCATTAATCAGGTAGGTGGCATTTCTGGGATTTTTTCACTGTAATTCAGATGTTAAATCCTACCACGGAATCAGAAAAATAACCTGCAGTAACACAGTTTTGGTACTGTTTTTTCTAAACGTGAAATAACTCTTGTAGTCTGTGGGCCAATCTCAAGAGATTGGCAGTAACTAAAGAAGAGAGGTAATGCAAAAAAGACCTTAAGATATTGCTGAATGTGTAATCTTAAAAGTAGCATGGCTGCCTGCAGTGGGGTTGTGAACTCAGACTTATGATCTCTGAGCCAATCTTGTGCAGTATAGTTAATCACGTTACTGTTCAACTTTGACAGTTCGTCATATGAGGTGTTCTTAACTTACAAAGTGTATTTGTGTATAGAAACCTGTGAGCGCAGTCATCTTTTCAAACTAAGATTTCAGCCATTTGAAAATTGTATTTGCAAAAATGTTTTAAGGCATGTTCTAAACAACACAATTTGAATCAAAAAGCAGGCATGATTTTCGTATCATTGCAGTGGAAAACAGTTGGAAAAAACAACTCTACATAAGCTAGTTGCCAGGAGCGCTATAATCACACCCCAGTGGAACTGCAGCTGTCATAACCTGGAGGTTGTGGTTAACTGTTTCTGCCTCGTTGTGGTGCTGTATTGTATTGCTTTGGACTCAGGCTGATGTTTTTGTGCGCCTGTCAGTGTGTGCTGTGCTGCACGACATCAGACAGCAATAGGCAGTGTAAAACTCAGGCTTACGAGTTTCCCCTAGTTGCACATCTAAGATGAAATACTGTAATATTGAGCAAGGTTAAGTGCAGCTCTTACCTGGGCAGAGTTTAGAGGAGCTTGAAGGGTTCCCATGAACAGGACTATTTCCATCTGAGCCAGGGAAAGGGCATTCGTGCCTGTGAAGTGAGGCTGTGCAGCTGTATTTTGAATTGCACTTGCAGCAGCCTAATAAAATTATTTAATAACATATTAAACACTTTGGAAATAATTTGGGTGATGTTTAGCACAGAATTTGTAGAAGGATGTGTATGTAAAGCCCGCCAATTTGAAGGGGATGATGAGTTGGCATGAACTCTTACAGGTGTGCCAACACGTGTAAAACTCTCACAAACAAGGATTGAACTCCCTCTGTTTCTGATGCAGCTTAAAAATGCTTTACTATATCGTTGTGTATACGCCATTGTGGTGATGCTATAGCAGTACTAAATAACACTCTGAAAACAGTCCAAAATGATAAGTGCTGTGTGTAGCTAAACTGATGAAACTTGTTTTTCTTTAGATGTTTCTCGTCGTTGGGCTCTCAGTGAAGGCGCGATGCACTGTTTTCCAACTGTCTGCTTGGAAGTAGGCTTTAAGACCTTGCATCTGCCAGCTTCAGTTCAAGTTAGCTAACAGGTTCAGCTGTTTTGCAGGTTAAGGGGAAGGAAGAAATACGGAGAGCATAATAACAGAAAATCCTGAAATCACTAAAAGTCTGAAGTAGTTTTCAAACAAAAATGTGCTTTGTTCTGCTGGGCACTTTGTTCCCTTAAGGAATTCTACAGGATGTTAGATATGTTGCTGTAGACATTTAACGGCCATCATAAATTAGTAAGGGTCAGAATGGCAGGGCAATCAATATTAAAACATTGGCGGGAGTGCTCTGTGGGCATGTGCAGCTGTTAAGGGGTTTAGCTAGTACTTTGAACACCTGAGAATGAAAAGCCAAATCCCTGTATTTGCCTTGCCTAGATATGTTCTCTCCCACAAGGCTCTGCTAGCTCCTTTTGTTTTCTTTCCAAGGTTCTGGCAGTCAGAGAGGTTAGATTCTTTTGTATGCCCAAGAAAAGATCTTAAATAATGTAGCCAGGCTCTTGACAGTTGTAGCATCAGCTTCAGCTACAGTAATTGTTACTCTCCTAAAGCAGAAATTTTCTCTTAAATGTTAGAGAGTGTACATGCCACATCAGAAAGGCCTATTAATGAAGCAAGTAGAAAATAGCAGAACAAGATGAAGATCATACTCTTAACAGTTAAGTTGAAAAGAAGCATAGCTTTCGGATTTGAAACAACTCTCACCTTCTGAATCTTCCGTTTCACTTTCTGAAGCAAGACGTGAAATTAGGCATGAGACAGGGTGCCTGTCCTCTAAACACTGTAATATATTCTGAATGAGTTCAGCTATCAGGAGCTTCACATAAGGAGTCAAATTGTAATTCACTCATGCATAGCTGAGAGGAAAAATGAGTCTTCTGTTTATTGAGCCTGGAGTGTGCCTTACAGTACCACAGAGTACAACCATGTAATGTTTTATTTCTCTAGGCTCTAAACCTCTGGCCACTTATGATTAAAAATAGACTTTGTGCAGCTGTGTTCAAGGATGCTGGAGAGCTTCGGGATTTTCTTCTTAAGCAAGAGAGAGGAGTAACTAGACATGTATCCTAAATAAAACAGAACCAATAAAGTTCAGATCATAATTCCAATTTTAGGTTTAAAATTACAAAAGTCTGTAGACCTTTTGTTGTTGTTGTTATATGCAAATGCCATTTTAGAACTTTAAAAAGCCCGTATTGGTATTTTTGGAAAGGTTCAACAGTGTTTTCTTTTGGAGTGTGTGTAACCTACCGATATTAATGTGAAAATGAGTGAAAAGAACAATGCAAAGATCTTCTGTCATGCTGCTTCTTACTGGAGAATTTGATCCTGGAGGCTTGTGCTGGGCTGTCTTAGAAACAGACACCAATAGCTTATATTTATTTACTTTCCCCTAGGTGGTTGTCCCAAAACTCCAGGTTTGTTTACCCAGCTTGAATGGTGAACGAAAGCTTTAAAAAGACTTTGTCCAGTGAATGCTGGCCAGTTACCCTCGGTAGCCCCCGTAGAGCATTCTACAAATGGAGGAATGAGCCGTGTATTGTGGCTTCCAGAACTGTGCCCCTGTGCGTGGTCCGGTGGCTGCTGCCCTCAGTGCTCCTGCTGGCCAGCTCTCGCACAGGTGGTGGGCAGCTGGCACGGAGGGAACCTATCGAAGCTGTCAATGTTTGTTCCTTGGCATTTCTGACACCATGTCTTGTTACAGCTGTACGCACTTGTTCAGTCACCCTCCCTCTCCCATCTTGAACTTAGCTTGGGCTTCTGCCTTCAGTCCAAGCACACTGAAAGATTTACTGCATTTGTCAGAGGCCGGATCTCTGTGGTTTTAGGTTGGGAGGCTTGGTGAGTAAGCCAGGATCTTTAAGAAGAGTGGGTAATGACCTTTTAATAAAGTTCTTCATTTATATGTTGATAGCTATGCAATTAAATTTTTTTTTGTTTTAATAGAAATTGAGGCCTTCTTCTAATTGAGAAGTCCGCCTAATTAGTGAGTCCTTGGTTTGCAGGTCCCGTAGGTTCTCTCTATAAATACATCACACGTAGCTGTGTCTGACTGATTCTTCACAGCTATGTTATTTACTTTGCCTTCCAGGTGTCCGCAAATATGGTAAAGATTTTCAAGCTATTGCAGATGTAATTGGCAACAAGACTGTTGGCCAAGTGAAGAACTTCTTTGTAAACTACAGGCGTCGGTTTAACTTAGAGGAGGTATTGCAGGAATGGGAAGCGGAACAAGGAACCCTGGCTTCTAATGGTGATGCTTCTGCTTTAGGGGAGGACACAAAAAATACTTCTAATGTGCCATCAGGAAAGAGCACTGATGAAGAAGATGAGGTGTGTTTTGTGTACCAGATATAAGTAAGCATGGGTTGAGGAACAGCATTTTATTTAGTGATATAATGTAAGGTTAACTGGTGTGGAGTAGCAAACCACATTCTAAAGAATGATGATAAGCTTGCATAGAACTTCAGCCAATGTCGTTAACCCGCTGGGAACAGGACTGCACCTTGCATAGTGACGATCACGTTACTGTTTTATTGTTAAAATACAGTTCTTGTTCTAGAAAGAAGACTCTTGCTTCATAAATATTTTTAGTTCTGCTGTCTATAATATTTTGGTTGGCGATTTCTTTTCAGTAACTTCTCAGTTTTTCGGTTTTGTTTGATAAATGCTGTTTCCTGTATAGTGGACAGTGGCAACCCAACGGCATGGCGTTCCGGCTGGGACAGCTGTTCACGCAATCTTGTCTTTGTCCTTTGTGCAGGCACAAAGCACTCCGACCACTCAGTGTTTAGGCCCTTCACCTCCAGCACAGGCATCTGCTCCAGCACCTACCGCTCCCATGGCAACTTTAAATCAGCCACCCCCGTTACTTCGACCAGCGCTTCCTGCTGCTCCTGCGCTCCATCGTCAGCCTCCGCCACTTCAACAACAGGCGCGATTTATTCAGCCAAGGCCAACTCTAAATCAGCCCCCCCCGCCGCTCATCCGCCCAGCTAATTCCATGCCTCCTCGTCTAAACCCAAGGCCGGTGTTAACCACAGTTAGCGGCCAGCAACCACCCTCGCTTATTGGAATTCAGACAGAATCACAGTCCACTCTGCACTGAAGAAATAAAGCAGAATTATGCTAACTCCTACAGCTGAAAAACAGTATCAATGTACTTTTTTTTTTTTTCCAAATAATGAAGGGGAGAAAACAGCAAGCCTTCACAGGTATCAGACCAGTTTTACAGAGGAGCGAGATAATAACCAGAAATGGAACCACGTGAACAACCACCTGTATAAAAATATTTTTTGTAGAAGACTTGTACAGCAGAATAATGCCTACAATACAGCCCTCCTCTATGTGAATAACTGTTGAAGGAAGCTAACTTCTTACATGAATAAATGTTCAACACACCAAGATTTGGTTTAACTGATTTTTACTCTATTTATTTTATTACAGTTCTTTGTAGTCAAACATCTAATTACAGAAAAGTAGTCTGGCAAACCTAGGAATAAGTAATATTGTAGGAGACTTAAATGTAGCGTTATTTTTGTGTGTGTGATTTTTGTTTTTTATTTTTTGTACTTTTTAGTGGACAAAAAAAAACTAATGGCCTTAGGTTCAGAATTTTTGGCCCTGTTTAGGTAACGGTAGTAGCATTTCATGCAATTGTAAAATGTGGGTGTTTCTTCTCCATGTTTTTCCCAGAACACTTTTTTTCTTGTTTAAAAAAAAAAAAAAAAAGGTACGGTCTTATTAAATAGTCCTCTAAAAGAGTGTTCTAAAAACTCAATGAGCTATTGTACCAAACATCATAAATCTCATGTGTGTTCTAATCATAGAAGTTATCTGAAAACAGGAGTCCAGTGTCCTACTGCAGTATCACTCGTAGGCTGGGGTAGAGAGAAAGGCAGCAACATCCATCACCCAGGGCGATTACAGGAGAGGAACTGTTTAGCAAGAGCTATTCATTTAATTTGTTATTCCACGGATTCTTCTAACTTAAGTACAGTAGAATTTCATTCCTCTGAGAATGGCTGTTAGCAGTTCATATGCATTAGCTCATTGATCTCTTGTCTAAAAATTCATTGTGAAAGTACAGAGGCTGATGGTGGTAGCATACTGTGGCAATAGGGCTATCTGCTGCCGGCCCAGTCTGAGTGTTGAAGGAGTATCTCTGATTTCTGCTGTTGCCGGCAGAGTTGAATAGCTGGGTTGAGGCTATCGTGGCTTTTTTCTTTTGTTTTGTTCACTACCTAAAACCTGCATTTGGTTATTAATTACAGCTTCCAAATTTTAGGAGATTAAAAGGTTATTATTTTCCTGTGCATTTGCTAACTTTTTCTTGTTGTCTGAAAACCTTGATTCATACCCAGCAGTGATTTTTTTTTTTGTATTTTTTATAATAGATGCTTCTACCTTCCAAGGAAATCAGGCTTCAATTTGAGTAGCAGTGTTTGAAACTGTGATCTGAATCAAGCTATTGAAAAACATTGCATTCTTGACTGTGTAGAAACATTTGTGTTGACTGCCATACTGTTCTATAAAATTATTTTTGTTTATAACTGAAGTGGTGTTTGCAAGTCCTTTTAAATCCATTCTGTTATTAACTAGATTTGCCCTTGACTAAGATGAGACTATATTAGAAAATGGAATGTGCTCTCCCTAGGCTTTTTCACAGATAAATTGAATGGTCTAACATTCAGTTCAGCAGTTGTCTAAGGTTTTTCATTTGTGCAAAGGGAAGTTCTTACAGCCTCAGATCATGTTTCCTTTTTAAATCTTGTATTAGAGTTTGATATTTGTGACATGAATTGAAATTAAGGTGCTGACCTGCATAGTTTAGTTCTTCACTCAAATATATTTCCAGATCAAACTTGATTTTTCTTTCTGAACAGCTATCACTAGTGTGGTGAGGTCCATACAAAAAAGGTCCTTCTTAGGAATGTTCTTCTGCATCAGAGTAGGTTCTTAGCCACTATGAGAGCATCAGTTGACCTCTCTTCTAAGAGAAGCAGCATCATAGAACAAGCACCGAGGAATTTGTGATCACTTTAACTTTTGTTCTGGAAGTCCTGAGTGTCCCCTCAACAGCTACACACAGGTCTGATCTGGCTGCTGTCCAGAATTCCAAACTGATACGAAAACCTTTTTAATAGCCTAAGTATCTCAGTTTAATTTTTAATAGTGAAAGGATAAATCATCAGTATTTCTTTCTCTCTTTTGTTTTCTTTTCTTTTTTTTTTTTCTTTTAGCATTGAGTCTCCCAGGTGTGCGTATTGTACCTTTGCTAATTTTTGTCTTGTCTCTTGTCGATAGACTTCAGTATGCAGAATGTTGGGTGTTGCAGTAGAGTTGGCCACCGCCAACTGCTATAAAACTGTTCAGTACATTGTAATTCAGTTTAATCTTGTTTAAATATTCTATAACTGGGCGAAGGTGCTGTATTTGAATGGGGGAGGGAGGGTCAGAGATAGGTAGTATTTTTTAATTTACAAACACTGTAGCACACAGTAGGGATCTCCTAGCATTTGTAGTACTAAATAAGTATGTACATAGCAAAATGTCTTTATTGTGTGCTTTGCAGAGTATGTGCATACAGTTTGCACGTCCTGTTTTTGGGGGTAGGGTTTGTTTTAAGCAGTGTTTGCCTGGAGAGTGATATGCTTGCTGCTTAATCAAAGGATTAAAGTTTCAAAGAAATCTGTGTCTTCTATTTTTATGTACCTTGTAATGGTCTAATATGTTAGGGCCCTTATACTGTGATTCTCTTCTAAATTCATTTATATTTTTTTAAGAATTAGAAATAAAATTATACAATGGTGTTGATTTCGGTGGGGAATTTCTTTTGCCATATCTAGTCTCCTGTTTTTGTAATGTAGTAATGAACTCTGACTTCAAGGTTGGCTTAATTTTGTCACTTTAAAAAATGTAAAATGTTTGCACACTAAAGTTTGGCAGAGAACGTGTATCCTACATTGTTCAATGCTAATGTAACTCTACAGCTTTTTGTACAGTTTATTTTAGTTAATAAAGCAAAACGGTACTAAAAAATGATAGGTTTTACAAATGCGAGGCATAATTTGAACTACATGTCTTCTTAGGAAAAACACTTGCAAAATATGGATGTACAAAAATATCAGATTTAATTGTTGCACTTTAAATCAGAATGGGTATGAAGTTAAGCAGGTGTTTCTGCATTAATAAAAACAATCACTAAACATTGCACATCATAGTAAAGCAGTTTAATTTGTTTTACAGTCGATCACGAGCAAAAGGAATTATAATGACCTGTGTCATTAGGTTTTGGTTTTCATCTTTGTTGTTTTTTCTTAAGTCATACACCTCTTATTCTGGAAACCACAGTCCACAGAGCTTGAGTATGAATTGACAAGAATTACGAAGTTGAAGTATGAGTTTAGGATGAAGGTTACTAGACCAGTGTTGAGCCTCTTGCTAGCAAAGGAAGAGAATAGGCTGAAGTGAGAACTGGCGCTAGGCAGAAATGTAGTTGACAGAGATGAAAGCAAAGCCAGGGCAAAGAGAAACTTCTTGAAAGTGTTTGCGTAGATTTGCATTTCAAAATGGAAAGGAAACCATAGAGAAGCTATCAGCTGTTAGAGTGCACCATTTTGCACTGTAGCTGTAAAATGTGCTGAATGCAACTCAGTAGTTTTAATAAATGTGGTGAACCTCCAGTTCTTCCTGAGGTTGAAATAGCTAAACCTCAGAGTTTACCTTTCTCGGAGTGAGTTAAAAGCAGGCACCGGCATGATAAGAGATCTGCTTTAAGGTCGTAGGAAGTTGTATGTGAAATACAGAAGAAAAATGTAAATTCTTTAACACCATTTGTAGCCTGTTAGTGGTGAATTAAGGACGAAAAAAGCACTACTCCAGTAGGGAGGAGAGAATAAAGTATACAAACAAGAGTATCTGGACTATTTAGTAAGCAACTAGCCCACTTATGTAATGGACATCCTAAAAGTGATACTGAAGTAGAACTTTTCAATAAATCCTACTTGTGTAGTTTTGTACATCAAAATAATCATAGCAGCAAAATAAAGCCTCATTGCCGTTACTGACATGGAAGGTTTCCTTAGCACTATCACAAAAGTAGCCTCAGAGATTCAGGGATCACAATCTGCTCCAGGAACATGACTTTGTCCTAATGGAAAAGAAGCCTTGTGTTGCGCTCACCGAGTATCAAGAGCTGCAATGTCAGAAGTAAGGTCTGCACCCTGATACCTGATGGTCCTTTTGACAGACCCTCTTTGTCACCACGAAGCTACATTCTGGGGGAGTTAAAACATTTTGCAGTAGGCTGAGGATTGTGAGCACAGAAAATGTCCGTCTTGGGAACCCAATCCCACCTCCAAAGAAGCTATTCCTTTACCTTTATATATAAATACTGGCAGAAATATAATGCCTGCTGCTCTGACTGATGTCTCAGTGAACTTACCAGAGAGGAAGAACCCAGACTAATCAGGATATTCATAAAAGAAAAAATCCTCAATGTTTTGCAAGGGGGAGTTCTTGGTAAGTTCTCAGTTGCAGCACTGGTCTCTGCACCTTTGCAGAACTCCCGGAAAATTAATGCAATATGGACAGACACACGTGAGTGGCAAGCCCCAGCCCTTTCATTCATAGCATTAGAAGAATCTTTCTGAAACTTTTTATTATTACTTAGAGCATGCTCTTAAGACAATTGAGGTAACGGAGTCTGGTTGGTTTTCATCCACCTTCGTGCTTTTTTGTTCCTGCGCTAGGATGGTATTTTCCTTAGAGACTGGTTTTCTTAGAGGCAGTTTAATCCTAGAATCATTAAGGTTGGAAAACGAAAAAAAAAAGGGGGGGGAGGGGGGGTTGTTACGAAAAAATGTGAAAGAACGAACTGCAGCATGAGGCGATGGGGACCTTGTGTGGAAATGGCTGCACTGGTCCCCTTGGCTCGGGAATGGGTGCGTTTCTCAGTTCGTACAAATTCCTTCGGCGTGTCTTGAGAACACGACACGCGGCAGAGCTAGTGGCATCATTCCTGGCACTTTCGGCCCGGCCTTTGGCTACCTCGGCCCTGTAGATGCAAAGAGCGAAGGAAGCGCGCATCCTCGGGGCAGGCACCGAGGTGCGCGCGGGCTGCCCGGATCCAGCCTTGCCGACCCTGCCCGGAGGGCCTGGAGCGGGCTGAGGCGGCGGCGGCGGCCTTCGGGGGGGCTTCAGGGGCCTTCGGGGGGCTCGGAGGCGAGGCGGGCGAGCAGCCGCCGCCCCAGGCCGGGCGCGGGCCGCGGCAGCCCCCCGCCATTTCGCGCCGGGGGCGCGGCTGCGCGCTATTTCCAGCCTGCGCGCCCCGCTCCGCCGCCGGGCTCTCCGCGCCCCGGGGCCGCCGTGAAACCGAAAGCGGCTCCCGGCGGCGGCACCGACAGCCACGGCCGGGGCCGGCGGCGCTTGCGCTTCCCTCGCCGCGCCCCCCAGCCCCGCCGCCGCCGCGCACGGAGCCGCGCCCCGACACCGGCACGGAGCCTCCCGCCGCCACCCGCCGCCACCGGCGGCCCCGGCCCCGGCCCCGGCCCCGGCCCCGGCCCGGCGGGCAGCGAGCTCCGGGGCAGGTGCGGCGGGGCCGGGAGGCGGCGAGCGGCGGGGCCCGGCAGGTGCCGCGGTCGCTGAGGGGAGGGGGCGGGGAGCGGGGCCGGGCGGTTTGGGGGGGATCTGGGGGGATTTGGGGGCCGGTCTCCTGCCGGTAACCGGGACGGGAAGGCTGGGCTGGGGGCACCGGGGTGGGCTGCGGCGGGGCTGGGGTCAGAGGGGAAATGGGGAGCCCGTGCTGCTGCCCGGCGGCTTGGCTGCTGGTCTCATCTCGGCCTCCCGTTATCTCCACGAGCAGGTGCCCTCGTAGCTGGCGTCTGGTAGTTGCGGGGTGACCGGCAGGCTGCGGCTGCACGCTGAAAATAGCGGGGTGTGTCGGGGTCAGGCCTGTTGGGGGCTGGCGGCGGTAAGGCAGCGGGTGTTTTAGAGCAGCCCCGGCCGACCTGGCACGGCTCGCGTGCCGAGCGGAAAGCCCTGGTGCCCACCTGGCCCCGCATCGCGCCTCGTGTTGGCTCCGCCGGCTGCGTTGCGTTGGTGCCTTTTATCTTCGCCCGAGTCGCGGTGCTCGTCTGTTACGCAGAGCCTGACGCCACCAGAGGAGCTTCCTTCGCTGCCAGCTTGATCACCTCGTGCGCTGCTGTCACGGGGAGAAGCGCTCGTCGGGGCCAGGAGCGCGGCGTGCGAGCACAGGGGGGCCTGCAGCTGGCGTCAGGGCAGAGCAAGAGGGGCCCTCCAGCTCTCCACAGCTCACCAGAAGGCAGCTGTTTGCAGCTGCTTGGCAAAGGAGGTGTGAGGTAGAACAGATGACTAACATTCCTCCGAAACACCTGCCCTGCCAGTACGCGCTTGCTCAGGTGTATGACGGTTAAGCAGCGGAGCCTGGTATCGTCATCTGGCCAGAGGTGGTGATGGAGCAAGTGGAGGGAGGCTGGGCTCTGAGAGCCTGGAGAGGAGAACAGGCTTTGAAAGTTGGGGTTTTGGTGCAGTGGAGAAGTGAGAGGCGATGTGGTTGTAGCTGTAGCTTAGAAAAATGATCCCTGAACCATCCAGGACGGATAAATAAGAAGTACAGATCACGTTACAGGAGAACCAGGTATTTGGAAAGCAGGAGGAGGATGAGAGCATGGACAAGGCTTTTATGTGTGTAAGTAGACAAGAAATATTCTGTTGTATGTAGATACGAAGCAGAAAAAGTTGGTGAGACACTGTGGAGATCTAATGCTTTAAGCTGAGAGAGAGAGAGATGAAGGTTATGAACCCAAGAGTAATCCTGGCTGGTTGTGCCAAATGCAGGTACCGAGGGACTGGGCAGAAGGGGGCCCGTGGGGAAGGCAGTGGGTTGCGTCCGAGCTGGCCATCATCCCCGGCACAGATGCTGGAGGAGGGACCCAGAGTTCAGTTTCTGCAGGCAGATGGTCTGCAGCCGTACGGTGAACTTGCGAGCAGTTGGCAGGAAGCTTTGGCTAAAGAGGTGTTAACTGCCTGGAGAGAAGTCAGGTCAGGAAGGAAGAAAGAAGAGCTTGTGGCACTCGCTGACGCTGCGTAGGTCATGGGAAGATGCACCAAAGTAGTAATTATGGAGTTTAGAGAGCATGAGAAATGACATCCAGGAGAGAACAAGATTTTAAAGCTAGGAAGCTGTTGTTGGAGACACTGACAAAAGGAATTTCAAATGAATTCAAAGAACAGCAGCCAGACAGCTCATTATTTCACCCACATGCTTGCTAAACAGTCTCCTGAAGACAGGAACATAATTTTTGCGTAGCCATCAAAAGCAGAGAGCTGCAGTCCAGGTCAGGAGCTACAGGTCATGTCACAGAATCACAGAATGGTTGGGTTGGAAGGGACCTTAAAGCCCATCTACTTCCGACCCCCTGCCATGTGCAGGGACACCTCCCACCACACCAGGCTGCCCAAAGCCCCATCCAGCCTGGCCTTGAGCACCTCCAGGGATGGGGCATCCACAGCTTCTCTGGGCAGCCTGTGCCAGTGCCTCACCACTCTCTGAGTGAAGAATTTCTTCCTAATATCTAATCTAAATCTCCCGTCTTTTAGTTTAAATCCATTTCCTGTTGTCCTATCACTCCACCCCCTGACCAAGAGTCCCTCCCCAGCTTTCCTGCAGGCCCCTTTAGGCACAGGAAGGCCGCTGTAAGGTCTCCCTGGGGCCTTCACTTCTCCAGGCTGAACAACCCCAACTCCCTCAGCCTGTCTTCATAGGAGATGTGCTCCAGCCCTCTGAGCATCCTCATGGCTTTCCTTTGGACTCATTCTAATACATCCATGTCCTTCTTGTGCGGGGAGCACGAGAGCTGACCGTAGGGCTCCAGGTGGGGTCTCATCAGAGCAGGGCAGATGGGGAGAGTCACCTCCCTCACCCTGCTGGCCATGCTGCATTAGATGGATGCTGTTGGCTTTATGGTCTGCAAGTGCACGTTGCTGGCTCATACTGAGTTTTTCATCAACCAGCATCCCCAAGTCCTTCTCGTTAGAACTGCTCTCTATGTTCTTGTCACCCAGCCTGTATTTGTGCTTGGGATTGCCCAGACCCAGGTGTAGGACTTGGCCTTGTTGACCAGCATGTTGTTCACACAGCCCCATCTCTCAGGCCTGCCCAGGTCCCTCTGGATGGCATCCCTTCCCTCCTGTGAGTCAAACACACCTCACAGCTCGGTGTCGTCAGCAAACCTGCTGAGGGTGCACTCGGTCCCACTGTCCATTTCACTGACAAAGCTATTTAATAGTCCCAGTCCCAGATAGGGCAGAAACTATTCGTTTTGTGCTCAACATTGTTTGAATAACTGCAAAAACGCTTTCAGTGTGCAGCTACAGACGTGTTGGGTGCTTGATCTCCCTGGCTTTATTTGTGTCCTTTCTTTAAGCTAACGTCTAGGCCTTTATCTTTGTCAGTTCTTTTTTTCTGAGCCTTTGATTATAAAGAGATAGAGGTGATTTTTCTTCAATAAGTGGTTGGCTATGGAGAGAGCATTTCTTTCTCTGGCACTCCAAGGAGTCTGTATGAATTTGTTGGGTTCTTAATCTTCTTGGTAAGTGCAGCGATAGAGGTATTTTCTTTCACCTTGTAGGCATCCCATTCTCTGCAGTGCTTAGTGGCCTGCCAGGAGCAGCATGCTGACACGTCCAGTGCCCCCTTGGGTCTGTGCCCTGATCTGCAGTGACACTGTCAGAACCTCGTTTTGCTTTCTGGCCCTTTTCTTCCCAAGTTTCTTGGCTCGTGACCGTGAAGAGTTAATGTTCATGCTGTTAGTCGTCCCACTCTTATCTGCATTGGTTTGGGTTGTACATGCAGTTGTTCCACCTTCTTCCCTCAGCCCAGGAAAGAGGCTAACCTCTTTACCCTGGTGCGCAGCACTGCTCGGGAGGGTAAGGAAACTTGAGTCATGCATATTGTTAATAAAAACGTAGCAAAAATTTCCATAGTCTCCATGGCTCAGCCTTGCAACAAGTAAATAAGTATGTGAGAAACTGTCTGCACCCTAAACCACAGTGGTTTTGATATGGGACTGCCCAGAGTGCTTCATAGATAAGCGTATTTGTCTTTGTGTGGGGAACTCTTAAAGCAAGCTTATGTTTGTAGTATATTGACGTCTGCATACCATGTTCTCTATGCTGCTGTGTCCGTATTTTGTGGAAGGTAATACTGAAATGCAAAACCTATTTATTGTTGTTACGCAAAGCCACCTAGCGATGAAACAAGCCTCAAGGAGAGGAGCAATCTGCAAAGTAGTCTTGCCCAAAATAGTTGCTGTGAGGTCTTATCATTGGTAAGCCCGTACAGTTTTCAGCCTCATCTGCTCAGAGGCTGTTATCAGTTTCTGACACAGAGTTTCTGCCCTAAGCCAACAATGAATCCATGCACTTGAAACTGGAACGTGGTCCTTACTAAATATGAAAGCAAAATCAGAGGTTTCATTTCTTAACATTGTCCTAGAGACAGCAGGTATCAATGGTCACCGGAACACTTATTCAATGGCAGACATTATGCAAGGCTACTGGGCACTATCTGTGGAGAAAACTGGTCTGTTTCTTTGTCATTGACATTAAACCTCGTGTCAGGGCAGTTGTTCCCTGAGGAATTACCAACATTGACCTTGGCGATGCATGAGGCACACCTTAAGGTCGCTAAAAACGCAGTGATGCTGTTCAGTAAAATAAAGCTAAATATATAATATATATAATATATATAATATATATAATAAAGCTAAAACTTACATATATATATATATGTATAATAATTATATGATATGTATAATAAAGCTAAAAGTGGTGCCAACAGCAAGAGCGGGGCTGAGTGCCACCCTGAGTGTGTTAGCATCCTTACATGGCAGCTCACCTGATAATGGGCTGTGCAAGAGCACCTCTCCATCTCTACCTGTGCAAACCTCCGGCGTGTCCTGCTTGATCTCATCAGGACTTCTTAAGAATGTGTCCTTTCCCCTTTTTTGTTTTTAAGAAAAGACAATGGTGACAATCTCCATTGTCATCACTTCCCCAGCAGCAAGTTCATGGGGTCACTGCTGCCATTCGGTTTCTGACGTTCGTGATTTCCCTATCAGTGAGGACTGTGGCTAAGAAACGTGTATCTGTATGTCATCAGATGCATGTGTGTATTTGAGCAAAATCCACTGGGCTCGTGAATTCCTGCAGCTGGGGTGAAAGAAGTCTTTAACACCTGGAACTAGTGAGCATTTGAAAAGTGGGTGGCCTGCCAAAATCTCCTGTGTCCTGGAGAACTTAGCAGAATTTGATTTTGTCCTAATAATTCAGAGAGATAAGTGTTGAATTTATTCAGATTTCTGTGTACGTGCTGATTAAGTCACTCATTAAGACCAAGTCAGATGCTTGTGTGCTCGGAGAATTAAAACAAGACTTCTGTGCCTTGAATAGGTACTAATGGCCGCAGTGACTGAACGGTGTGTGACTCGTGGCGGGGAAGGAGAGGTAATGTTAAAAGCTTCTTGGGCCTAGTCATGCAAAATGTGTGGCGGCCTATTATTTGTTAGGGAAAGTGAGGACTTCGCTTTGGTTTTGATACCCTTCAAGAAAAAAAAGAAAAAGAAAGTTCATTGTCTTGCTCTCCATCCCTTACTGTTACCTCATTTCCGTACTTTTTGCTTGTTTATGTTGTTCCCGCATCTTTGTTTCTTTCCCCTCATTCCTAAATGCTCTTCCCTTCTGTCTTTTCACTTACTGTCATCCTGTCATGAGTGCTCTGTGCTTGCTGATGCTCCTTGCTGGTTCCTCCTGCCGTGGTCAGTCCTCAGCACTGCGCTTAGCACTGGAGGAAATCGAGGGGTGCCCATGAACAAGACTGGCCCATCGCCTGCTACTCATCTGCAGAGTGAAATTGTTTAAAATGAAGATCCTGCTCCTACTCAACTTCTCCATTTGGGGTTTTCCCCAAAGCTTCCCAGAAGCAGATGGCGCTTCCTGGAGCTGCGCTCACTGCGTTAGGCTCTCTGCAGCGCTGCCTCCCGACGGCACCGGCGGGACGGGTGCTTCCTCCAGAGCTGCCCGTTTCAAGGAGAATCCCCATGACAGTTGTTTCACTCTCCTGATGTCAGCCTGCAGAGGCTGTGCCTAGCCAGCTGCTCGACCAAGGCACAGCCTAAGGACATTGCAAGGACGAAACGGTACCTGCTGTTTTATAGAGCTTAAACACAGAAGTGGGCTTAGGCTATGTCTCGAAATGCATCTTGGATCAGTTTAATCGATCACATAAAGAAGAAGCAGGCCTTCAAATAGATGCCTTTCATTTTAACAGCGTTGTATTGACCTCAGCGATGACACAGCTGTTCCAGGGCTTCAGGGAAGGTTCGGGAAAATGTGGTAAGCTGAAATGCCACCTGGAAGGGGAGATAGTGATTGATCCAGGTTAGAAATGCTCTGGGAGCAAGCTTAACTAAAGGGAAAAGACTAAAGAGAGTATGTGTGGCGTTTGCTATGAGACAGAACAGAAGCTTTCTTTGGAATACCCGAATTTTAAACAACAGGAGTGCTCAAATGTTTTGCTTTTATAGAAAATAAGATAACTTCGCGGGGCAAGTAATTGTTATTACTTTGCTTAGTTAGGGGCTTATCTAACTGACCAAGCCAAGGCCCAGTACTCAAGCTGATGGCTTTCTTTGTAAACATACCAAATAAATTAGGAGAAGAGACCAGAAAGCCAGTGGAGGGGCTAGAGATGGAGTCTGTGGCACTACGGGAGGGGAAGTGTGGCTTGGTCAGGGGAAAGGAGGGTGACGTACACAGTCTGTGGAGGTGAAGGCTGCCGGGAATGCTGCAAGTGCAATTAACTTCAGGCTATGAAATAATTAGGATGTATGGCCACTTTAGTTATTGCAAATCTAAATATAAACATTTATTTTCATAAAAGTCATTTTATTTCACTTAGAAAGTTCAGTTCAAATGTAAAATGCCCATGCAGCCTTGAGCGTAAGTTCCTGTATATAGCTCCGTGTTCAAACTGGTGCAGTTTCCTCGGCTTCCAGGAGGAAGAGAAAAGTTCTTGGTAACCTTATGCTACTCCAAATAGTAAATTCTGCAGTCGCTACATCAGTGCTGCAAGGGAAAATACTTTTCAAGGGCTTGCTTCTGTCCTAGCACCTCTGAAACTGTTTTAGCCGTGATCTTTTCAAAGCTACACCAGGGGATTTCCACTCCCTTGCTGTTTTAAAATGCTCGTACTGTTGTTTTAACCACAAAGCTCAGACTCGTGTGCACTCTCTCACTCTCTCTCTGTCTCTCTCATTTTCTCCCCATTGAGGATCAGCTACAGTTTCCAGGTACAGTCCTACCAAAACGCGTCTCGTTAATGAGGGCAGGAATTTAATACTGTTATAACCTTTTGTCATCCTTAAGTGGCTCTTCAGGTACTAGCTGTTGCAGGGGGATGCGTGGGTGCTGCGTGGCTGCGTTAGGAGGAGGCTTCAGAGTCTGAAAGATCTCAGGAACGGCGCTCACCCGCCACACCGGCACTGTCGCGCTGAGTGCCGGGCTGTAACGGCGGTGAGACTTGCTGGCTGCCTTCCTGCGTGAATTTCTGCTGGTGCTCAGGAAGACGGTAAAACATCCATGTGTTGATGCAGAAGTGAATGTCAAATGAAAGAATTGCTCAGTTCTGCAGCACGGTAGTCTGATAGAGAATGACCTGTACAATATTTTCTTGAGGACCATCAGGGTTTACTGGCTTGAAATGCAGCCACTGGGGGGAAAAGAAAAGTGTGTTGTGTTCTGTTTTGTTTTAATTTCTAGGTTATAGGGTAGTTTCATTGATTTCTTCTTCTTTTTAATGACTTTTGAATGCAACCTCCAGCAGTGTTAGGAAGAAAATTAATTCCCAGCAGTGAATGGGATTATTTTAAGACAAAAGTCCATATTACTGTAACATAACATTGTGTTGGTTAGATGGAGAGAGATTTATTGATGATATAAAATTAATGAATGAGTGATTAGGAAGTCCAGGGAAAATAGCAAATAAGCAAGCTGGCTGTAAAATCAAAGCTACTTCAGCACCCGATATGGTTTGTTAGTTGTATGAGTGTATTTTTAATTTTTAAAGTGCTATCTGTGTTGTAATATATGCCTTAAAAATAATGAAGTCAAGTGTTTTTTTTTTTTTTTTTTTTTTTTGTAATGCTTTGGGATTTACTGTAATGCTTACGAAAACCATACTGCCTTACTCCGCTTAGTGAAAATTTGCCTTTGGAGGTTAGCAAATTGATGCTTGCTTAGTAAAGTTTTATTGTGCTTTTAGAATAAGGTGATACTGGAATTTGAATGGGATAGTATTGCCTAAATACAAATGAAATCAAATTTGATTCTGCTGCCCTCTGCAGCAACAAGCTCTATGGGGCCACAGGCACATATCCGATAGGAAATGATTGTTGTTGGAAGTACTCTTTTGTGGATACCAGTTGGTCACTGCACTGTAATTTTTAAGCAATTAGGACAATAGCAGGATAGCTTTGGGGGTTGATTTGCTGCCAGGTGAAGAAGGAGTGAGCCCTGCTTATCAGTGGTGAGTCTGTGCTGGATCCTTTTCCTCCGTGACCTCAGGGCTGAGAGGCCACAAGTGGTGCAGCCAGGCTCCTTCTCCCTGCAGGGACTCTGCTAGTTGTTTTGTTATCAGCGGTCAAGATACTGTAACTCTTCCCGGGTTAGGAGGGACAAGGATGATCCAGCAGTGATGTCAGGTGGCATCATCTGCTTTTCTTTCTGTGGTTCAATATAATCTGCTGTACCTTCAATCAGTATGTATTTTAAACGTGAGTAGACATTAATGGTAGTCCTTTAGCAGACCGTTACCTGTTCAGATGTGTACATTAAGAGTTGGGGCATATCTTTGTTGTCTCCTGTTTTTAAGGAGAAGCCTTCTATTACTAGTAAATCATATAACTTGGTTATTTTAATTCAAAAGTACAGGAGGCAGCTAATCTACCTAGTTTATAAGGCAGCTTGGAGAGGGTCATTTTAATGCAAGGTATGTTCCCCTCTATCATTTCTTTGTCAGCTCCCAATGAAGTGAATTGATCTTAAACCTCTAAAGTGTATTGATTTTTACAAAACTTACCCTGTCATGACTAAGGCAGGCTTCGAGTTCTGGTAGGCCGTATAAGGTAGATAATCTTCAGAGGGAGGGACACAGCATCCTCTAAGACCTCTCCCTAGCAAGCATCTTGGGGCAAAGCAATAGAGCTGAACTAGAGCTAGAGTGTAGGAATACAGGTGTATAACTTCTTTTCATGCCCTATTATATGTATTTCATGGAAGCATGATAGGTAAGGAAATGATCACGGTGTTTTTTACTGAGCAGTGCCGCAACCCTGGAGCATAGCTGAGCATTATCCTCCTTTACACAGTGAACCTGACTGAGACTGTGCTCTCAGCTGGTAGCGCCTCTTACTTGCTAGCCAGCAGGGCCAAGCATCCTGTGTTCTTGTCCAAGCTTAATGACCAAACCTGTGATAATAATTCACATACTTGCCCTTCTCCGTCTACAAGGCATGGTGGCATTTGGTGCCTGGGCCTTGGGTCTACAAGTCTGGACATTTTGGTGCAACAGCCAGCTGTGGTGGCTGATGTGCTCGTAGCTTGTGTGGCAATGAGATAACCTCTCTTGGGAACTTACTCTCACGTGAGAGAAAACAGGAAAAACATACTTTCTTAAAAAAGAACTACCGCATTGCAGGGGCGTTTTTCTCTGTGTGCAGTAGGTACATGGCTAAAAAAAATGTGATAGTTCAATATCAGTGCTGCACACTGTGTCTTCTCCTTTCTGACTGCTGGTGACGTGGACAGGCAGCATCACTGCTGGGGGGAACTGCTTTAATGTGGGTTTAGAAATGTTAATATAATGGCCATATGATAGGAAGTCATCCCCATGTTGATTTTTCTTCTTTTGTTCTGCGTGTCTTACTCCTTTTCTGAACAGCAAGATATGCCAAGTGTGGACCATTTTTCCAGAAATGCTTGGCCTTCATCTGGTGTGGTGGTAATTAAAACTGGATAGCCCCCAATTAAGAAATTGTATTTGTGTTATGAAATTTCTCCATCTTGGATTATTTCCAGTGAGATTAAAGCATCTGCATGCAACACAGTTACATATAGAAGTTGTTCCAGAAGCGTTTTGCGTATTCTGCTGTCGGTGTAGGTAGGGCTGGGATGCTGAAACGACATGGGGACGTGGCAGCGAGCTCTTTGTGCTGTGCTGCCATTCAGCTCCCACCCTTTGGTACCTCTTTGCAGGACTTGGGCTTGGCTTCAGGTGATTCAAACCGCTTCTCTAATGTGGGGTCAAAGTTAATTCTGTTCATTTTGTTGTATAGAGATCCAATTTTGACATGTAGATTTTCAGTGCCTATAGATTGTTTCATTTTTTGGGGTGCTTTTGCAGGGGGGTCACTTTGTCGTGCGTGGCTGCTTCAAGAGCATCGCCATGCAGCACGGGCGCACCAGCGCTGCGTATTTTCAAACGACATTGCACTTCACACACACGCTAGAAAAACTCGCCGCATATGCAAAGAGAGGATGCCTTCGCTTTGTTCGCGGCCGTGAGCAGGCAGAAGTGAAAGCACACCTCAGCTCCAGCGTGGGCCGGGCACTGGCGCAAGCAGGAAGTTGATTCAGTCAACCAGCGGCAGGCGCACACGCGCAAAATGTGCTTTTTCCCCTGATGGTTTCCCACTGGTTTCAGCTCAAAGAGAACAGGCGTGGGCTGGGAGGGGAAGAAGGGCTTCTACAGCCAGCCCAGAGCCGCTGTGGTGGCGGTGGGGATGCATCACGCTGAGCATTGGCTGGTGGCAGGTATGTCACCCAGGCATCACCTCAGCCTTCCTCGGGGCTCGCCTAGGCCAGTGGGCCTGGCTTTGGCATGTGGCAAAAAGTGCCCCTTTTCTGAGTTATGCCCAACATTGCTCAGTCCCAGCCCTATGGAAGAGCTGATCCTGGGCTGAAGGATTGTGCTAGGAAATGACAGGAAGATGCTGGGCCATCAAGGGGCTGAGGCCACCCTGGGGTCCTTAGTGGGGCCAATGCATGTCGTATGGCCCGTTTTCACACAAAAGTGCCCCACATGGCCCCTTTTTCTCACAAAAATGCCCCGCATGGCCTGTTTCCTGACAAAAATGCTCCATGTGGCCTGTTTCCTCACAGAAACACCTCCTGTGGCCTGTTCCCTCATAAAAATGGCCACCAACCCTACAGCAGTCATAAAACAGCTGGCAGCGATGGTAAATGTCCTGAGTTGTCTGGGTGTGGATGGGTCTTGGTGCAGACCCTTAAAGGCAAAAGTTGATAATCGTGGATTTTTATCTTTGGTGTGATTTTTACACAGTGCAGCATCAACTTGTTAAATCCGTAACACCGGACAATGTGAGTCCTGGAGTGTGATAGGACTGGAGAAATTGGGTGTTACTTAAATGGGAAGGAGCATTTGTAACCAAGAGGAGGGAAATATGTTTTGGGGTTCCCGCTGAGCAGTGGGTTCATAGCAGATTTGTCTGCAGATGGCTCATGCTGTACAGGTCACCGTGGCCATCACTCACCTGCCATGGAAGCCCCCTGCCACTGGGCTGAGGCACAAGGCTGGTAAGCCCTTTGGGCTGCCTCTTTGGGTCCCCGCTGGGCACGAGGAGAATCAAATCACTCCTTAGTAAGCACCAGGGGAATGGAAACCCTGTTTTCAGAGGAGGAAGGGTCAGATGACGTGATCAATGGTGACTGACAAGCTTGACATCCTGTCCTGTAGGTTAGTGGGTGGGCACCCCACAGAGCCTACAAGGAGGCTTGGCTCTCTACCTTCAGGATCTTCTTGCCCAGAGTGGGATTTCGAAGCAGCAAAGAAAATGCACATTGCTTTCTGAACCCCAGGAGATGCTTGAGCTCCATGCTGCACCACACTCATCGCTGCTTTCTTAGGCCAGCAGCCCACAGCTAAACGCGGCGTGCCAGCGCATCAGCACTTGGCGTGCTGCCTCATGCCAGCTGTGGGGTTGCTGATGGTGATGTGCCAGCCCTGCTTCCCCGCTAAAGCAGCATGCACCCTCTGTGACCTTGCAGGAGCTGAGTCAGACCTCTCAGGGAGAAGCTGCTGCCAGTAAAAGTGACTCAGGTGACTGACAGGGAGGGTGATGTGCCTGCAGGGAAGCAGTCTGCTGAAGTGCGGCCGCAAAATCGAGCACCTCCCTGTGAAGCGTCCTGAGAGCCAAAGCTCTGTCGCAGGGTGCCTTAGAGTTCACGCAAATAAAAAACTTCTGCATCGCTATAACCCTACAGGCAGTGCTTTAGATGGAGGGTAAGTGTTTTAATTGCCTCATTGTAACGCCTGTTCACAGTGAGTTTTGTGCTGTCAGGAATGAGGTACAGACACACAAGCCGAAGAGCAAACTCTTGAGTTATGTTTTTTATTTAAGAGGAGGTGGTTGTGGCAGGCACTGCGTGTTTGTACACATCCTGTGAGTATAAATGTATTCTGAATGCAGAGCTGCAAGAAATGAAAACCTGAGCAGCTCTAGGTCTTGGGCTACTTGCAAAAAAGTACTGCGAGATTGAAGGACCAGGGCAAACATTAAGGTTTGTGACTATTAGGACTGGAAACAAATGTTGCTGGTTTTTCCTATTAGAAAACTAACATAGCATTCATCTGCTGTCTGTGAGCTTTTACTAAGTTGAGTGAAAAACTTATGTCACGTTTCTGACTGCAATCTTCCTTTTTTTTTTTTTCATCACATCTTGCAGGCAGGATTAATATAGCCGAGAACTTGCATGTAATTAAGTAAAATTTTGAAAAAATAGGAGTATAGTCTACTGCTATGAGTGATCAGCTGGAAAAAGAAAGATGTCAAGTTAAGAGGCTTTGACTCCTATAACACCTAAACTGAAGGTAAAATCTCCTTGCTCCTTTTTTTTTTTTTTTTTGTATGTTCCTTGCCATGAATCACAAAGCTGTCTTCTGCTTGCACCAGTGCAATGAATTCGGAATACCATGTGGGAGGGCTTTACATTAAACGTAGACTTTCCTGGCAAACATTAAGGTCACGACTAGGCCTCTGCTTTCCCCGACTGCACCTCTGACTGTTTTAATTTTTTGAGACTACCAGATGCTGCAAAAAGATTAAGGAATTAAGGATTATTTTTACTCTGTTCTGGGGAATAGTTTTCAGATTATGAAGCTTCTTATAAAGTGTGTTTTAGTGCTTGTCATGTAAACACCGTCTTGTGGTCCTCTGAGCCTTGTGTTGTTCTTCTATAGTCGATGCCCCATTTCCCTCTGAAATCTGTTGGACCTTTCTGCAAATGAAAACCTTCAGACGGGTGGCAGTCTGCTGTAAGCTGTAGCTGAGGTGACGTGACTGACTGTGAGCATTTAACGGGATTCTTCCTGTGTGTGGTTTTACAGTGCAGCTTCCATGGCCTGTGACGAACTCACTGGTCTCTCAGGCATCTTCACACGCCAGAACTCTGCCAGTGCTGTTTCTCTGGACTTCGAACCTGATGCTGACTACAAGTTTGTGGAAACCTTAGAGGACCGGTACAAGTGTGCCTACTGCCACCTAGTCCTTCACAATCCCCACCAGACAGGATGTGGTCACCGATTTTGCCAGCAGTGCATTCTTACTTTGCGGTTAGTACAGACTCCTTCTGTATCTACATGCTCCCCATCCTCCTGTTCTGAACAGAAGTCAGGACCTTTCATAAATCAACAGTAAATACCACAGCAATAGTAATCATCTGATAATATGTAGGAGTCAGTGGAAACTGTTGAATTTAATGACTGCACACTCAGTCTTTTAAAGATATCTCTAACGACCTTACATGGTGCTGGTAAGGAATATGGGATTGCTTTGGTAACTGCATGAAAGTCAGCATAAGGAAATTTTTGATGTAAACTTAAACTTTATTGAGAGAGACACTGTCTAGGTCTGTCTTTCTATTATTGTACTATTCAGGTGATTTTTTTTTGAATTATTTCACATTATTGGTTGGTACTGGTGGTTAGATTAAGGTTGGTTTCATTTGCTTCCATATCACTTCTTTAAAGAGGACTGGGGCATGCTAGATTGGATTTTGTATTTCTTGCATTGATTTTTAGAATAGAGTAGAATAGGTCAGTTGGAAGGGACCTTCAAAGACCATCAAGTCCAAGTGCCTGGCCACCTCAGGGCTCCCCAAAATTTAAAGCATGTTACTGAGGGCATTGTCCCACTGCCTCTTGAACACTGAAAGGCGTGGGGCATCAACCACCTCTCTAGGAAGCCTGTCCCGGTGTCTGACCACCCTGAGGGTAAATAAATATTTCCTTGTGCCCAGTCTGACCCGCTCCGACCCAGCTCCATGCTGTTCCCGTGCATCCTGCTATCAGTTCCCAGGAGCAGAGCCTGGCACCTCCCTCTGTGCTTCCCTGCCTTGGGAAGCTGTAGGGAGCAGCGAGGCTGCCCCTCAGCCTCCTCTTCCCCAGACCGGACAGCCCATGGTCTGCATCACGGCACCCAGGTGCAGCACACAGCCTTCTCCTGCGCTGAGCTGTGTGCTCTCGGTGGTCGCCCAGAGCTCCAGCCTATCCAGATCCCCTGCAAGGCCTCTCGTCCCTCCAGGGAGCCAGCAGCACCTCCCAGTTGAGCACCATCAGCCAGCCAGCTGAGGACGTGCTCCATTGCTGCACTCAGACCATCGGCAGCAGCGTTGAACAGATCTGGCCCTGAAGTCGAGCCCTGGGGAGCACTGCTGGCGACATCCCACAGCCAGACGCGGCCCCAGTCACTACAACCCTCTGAGCTCTACCATCGAGCCAGTTCATCGCCCAGCCAAGTGTGAACACATTTCTCTCTCAGTCGGTTGCACTGGCAGCTCTGTGGTTTCCTGGGCCTTCTCTCATGCCCAGTTTGCAGACGGGTGTAGTGCTGGCTGCCAGTCAGCAGGGACCTCCCTAGGCTGCCCCGACCTTTGGTAAATTGTTGAGGGGGCTCCAGCTGTAGCGTCCACTAACTCCTGCAGCTCTCTGAAGCAAATCCTGTCAGGCCCCAGAGACTTATGAACGTCAAGCTGATACAGCTCTTGCCTTACAATTTTGTGACCACAGATGGAAAGTCACTGCTCCCCCAGTCATGATCCTCCAACTCTAAAGTCCAGGCTACCCAAGATCTCCCATTGCTATTAAATAATGAGGCAAAAAAGATGTTAAATGCTTCTGCCTTTTCCTCATCCTTACTTGTTAGGTAACCACCTGCTTCAAGTACCAGTCCATGTAGCAAGACTGTTTTCGCTTGTATTCTGTACTACCTGGCGCTTGTGCAAAAGCCCCAAAATGTTTTTTGAACATTGAAGGTATGCCTGGTTTAGCATTCTGTTCTAGAGCTAGTAAATTAACAGGACCGGGTGTGTATTTCTTGGATAGTTTAACGAACTAGAACATTAGTGATTTCACAAACAAAGTATCGCTTTGGTATAAAGGATCTTTTGTGATGCTTTGTTAGAAATGTGTCAACAGATGGAATGAAATCTTGCAATAAGAGATACTTAAATTCAGACTTCAAGGTATAGCTGACCATTTAAAAGGCTTCATAAAAATGGAGGGAAATCCTCCCTTTTACCCTTTGCCATACTGAAATTCAGCCATTCACATTATGTGAGTATTCTGCCTTGTCACTTATGTATCTAGTACTGACTTCTGCCAGGCAGATTGTAGCATAGCCTCATTTTATAAAATAAATGAAATTTTCTGAGGGCTAATGCAACTTTTCTTTTAATCTAGAGAACTGAATGCAGTACCCACCTGTCCTGTCGACAAAGAAGCAATAAAAATGCACGAGGTAAGTGGCTGTAGTTGCAGTTGCTTCAGCAATGACCATCTGCTTGGAAAAAGTAAGACAGATGAGAACGAGGCGGATCTGCGTCTTTTAGTCCTCAGGGGAAGAATAGTTTTTGTCGTATGAAACAATGCTGAGTGCAATTGTATATTCACTGATGTTCTCTCAGAAAGGAAATCGGGATGTACAGCTAAAGCTTCATTTTACACCTCACGTTCTGAACTTATTTCACTTCAGTCCTCTGTATTCCAGTAAACTGTCAAGTAGTTTCACAGTGTTTTAAATCTTCTCTAGTCTTTGGATGTTTTTTATAGTGGAGTTTTATATTTTATAGCGAGAGTTTATTGACTTACTTTTTTATCCCCGAACTTGCTGGGGGATCTTGTTTACTTAATTGTCTTTGATTTTTGACTTGGTTCTAATTTGCTGCCTTGATTATTTCTGTAATATCTAATTAATCCAGCAGACTTAATTTGCTTTTTGGTAACTTCTTAGAAGAAAAGACAAGTTCATATTTCTTACTTTGCAACCTATTGAATATTTGTAATGGATGCATTTGTTCTTATTTATATGCCAAAGCTTGAAAGTATGCTACATACTTGATCCTGCCAAAATGAATTTCCCAGTGAAATCAAATGTTTCCTTCCCCTCTCTCTCTCTTACTCCTCAGATGAAATTGTGACTGTCCATGTGATAGTTGTTTTTCACTCGCTATCTTCTACCCTGTGGAAATCTTAATGACATTAGCAGGCGTCAGAGCAGCTGTATAATGGTCTGTATAGGTAGATCTCTAAATAAGACTGAAAGTTTGCTCTGAGAGCTTACTTTGCTTCTGCTTACAGAACTGGGAACAGTGCTGTTTCTCAGAGCCTATATAGATGGGGTGTGTGAACATCGTCGCCATCCCAAAGGTGCTCTGCACTGCTGGAACAGTACACACAGCTGACTTGGTCTTCGGGGCCTGTAGCTCTGCCCACTTTCTTCTGCATTCAGGCACTGGTTTTGTAGCTCCTGAGCTACTAATCCTGCAGGCTGAGAGGTGGATTAGCACCTGTGGAATAACTACATGGGGAGAGAACACTGTGTCTACTAGAAAATTCACAATATAAGTTTTAGTTTGTGTTTTTAACGGTATTTTTAGTAAGAATTACCAAGAACCATACTGACAATTACGGAGTCTACACTTGGGTGCTTAGAAGATTTGTTGCAGTTTTTTTTCGACATGGACTTTTATCTGTTACCAATATTTGTTTTTTATATATTTTATAATATCCCATATAACTATATATGAAGGCTGATTTAACTCCTTTACAGGTATTCAAAGACAACTGTTGTAAAAGAGAAGTTCTGAACTTGCATGTGTTCTGCAAAAACTTCCCTGACTGCAATTCAAAAATAATTCTGGGGCGATATCAGGTGAGTTTGCTCAATCAAATTTTGAAGCCTTTGATTTTCATGCAAATTTTTGTGTATTATAAGATAAATTTCAGTGATCGTCTTCAGATTTCAGAGTTTTTGTAGCAATGTGGTTTAAGTGCATAGACTATCACTTAACATTTGTTACTCACAGTGTATAGCCATGCTTAAAATGTTATGGCTGTAAGCTTATTCCAGCTTTGCCTTGGTGGTTTAATAAGAACCATTTGCTTTATGTTGCTATGAATGCATCTATCATTTTGCAAGTTCAGGAGGATCATATTGGGTCAAATTCTGAGGGTTTTCTATGCAATAGTGAGAAACTAATAATGTGAGAATTTAAAAATGATAAAAATAGCAAGGATAACTCACATCAGAATGTCTGTGCAGTGTGATGCAGCATCAGGGAGAGTGACACAAAGGAGATTAGTGGGTTGGTGCTCAATGTAACCTCCCTGCCATGCTGCTAAGCAGGGCCTGAGGCCAGGGAAATCCCAGAGCCATGACAGTAAGCCTCCTGGCTCCAGCTATCCAAGGAGTAAGCTCAGAGATAGCTTTAGTATATCCATAGTGTCTGTACATAATTTCTGCACACTTAGGCACAGTGGGATAGTTGATTCAGAAAAACTTGCCAAGGTGTACTGGCCATTTTGATCTTTTTGAATGAAAAGTAGAAATCAAATACAGGACTAAATTTTCAGGTTTGCTGTAGTTTTAAGTTCACACTAGGAAGGTGTGCACGAACTTTTATTTGTTACCAGACTGCCAAATATTTCTGTGTGTCTGTTGGACAACTGGAGATGCAGAGAAACACACTGGGCTTTAATTTGCTGTTATGTGTTGCAGGAGCATCTTCAACAGTGTTTGTTTGAAAGTCTGCAGTGCACTAACGATGGATGTTTTGATCAAATCCTTCGAAAAGATTTGAAAGATCACTTGAGTCAGCACTGTAAATTTCGAGAAGAAATGTGTCAGTACTGTAATAAATATGTGATGTTAATTAATATAAAGGTAAGGTTATAAAATGTTCCCTGGAATCCATAGCAAATGTTTTACCTCCTAATAGTTCTGAGTAAAAAATTTCTAACACTGCAGTGGGGATTTTCTACTCATGAAGCAAAATTTGGCTGAGTAGCTGAAGGAGAAAGCATAATAAATTTGCTTTAAATGATACCAATTACTGTTGCTCTCTTAGGACCAACAATGTGATATGGGGCTTGTACATGCATGTTTATGATTACTTAATAGCTTTCCTTATGTATACTACTTTAGAAAAATGCAAACTGTTGTGTTGTTTTTCTTTTTCCCCAGAATCACGAGAAAGATGACTGTCCTGATTATCCTGTGCCTTGTCTCCAAAACTGCTCACAAATAATTCTAAAAAAGGAGGTACTAGTAGTTCTTTCACATACTGTGATTCAGTAAATTGCACACTTCTATGAAAACTGAAACTTGCATCATAGACGCAAGCATTGGCTTGCACCAATAAATCTTCATCACTCCAAGTATTTTCTTTGTTTGGTGTAATCGCCTGTAAGTGATATGTGTCCCACCTGACAAATGAGGTATTTGGTCATGGCAAAGCTCTGGTATTTAGCAGTATGGGAGAACACCAAGCTTGCTTATTGTCTCTAAATATTCATTTTCCTCTTTATGTGATCAGTCATGATATTGGCCTTTATTCACCCTTCATGCAAGTATTCAGATTTTATCAGTGCAATAAGTAATTTAATATTTATTTTATTACAAGTCTTTTTGTTAATATATACAGATTGAGAAGCATCACGCTGTGTGTCCTGAGACTGAAGTGGACTGCCCGTATAAGCAGTATGGCTGTCTTATAAAGGTACTGGTTTATAAATCTTTGCTTGCTTTGGGGCTCCAAACCAATCAGAATAATTAATCAAAATAACCATTTTTTTGTACTTTCACAACCGTTTCTAGTATTGGCTAAGATGCTACCACAGAGAACCAGTACTGCCATTCCCTGACTTCCAAATCACAGAGGGGATGTTTTAAGTGCTCGCATCAATATATTTTTTACCCACCAGCTTCACAAATCTGTGCATCTGATTATTTTATTCTTTCACTTCTCCCTCTGCCTCACTAAGGTTAAAAGAGGAAAACTTGCTGAACATGAAAATGGTGCCCTGAGGGAACACATGCTGCAGATTTTAGACAAGAACTCTAGATTGGAAGAACAGGTAAGTCATATTTAATGAGCATTCTTCAACAGTTCTTGGCTGCTTGGAGGACGATACGAGATTTTGCATTTGTTGCCTATTTTAGCTCAACTATACTTTAAAAGACTGTTTTTATTGTCTTTGCACACCTCGGAAGTCAGAATAAGCTCTTCTATTGAAGTCAGGCAATTAGATGGAAACCTCTTTGTGCTCAGGCACGTATATTCTCTGGCAGGCACAATGGGAGGCTCATTGCCATTGCTCACCTCATTTGCTTTCAGCCTCTTGTTACAGTTGCCTCACGGTTTGCAGATAGAGCATTGTAAGGTTTCAGAGGCCAGTCAGATTGCTTTGAAAAGGAGCCCTTAGACGCCCAAGGTGTCCCTTCTGTAGAGGAAGTACAGAGCAGTGCAGAGCCTCCTGCCTAAATCCACATTAACACAGTGGCTTAAAAATCTTGCTTTGTAAGCTGGGCAGCAACTGGTCAGGTTTAAGGTGCAGGGATGTTCAGTATTTGCCAGAGCTCATCCACAAAGTTTGAATTATCTAGCTAAACTAGAGACTTTGCATTATAAACCTTTCTTCTTTTTCCTGTACTATCACGTGTGTTTCAATGCAATCATTGGGCGTTTTGTTATGTTTGGAGTTTTTACACTGTATTTTTCTGTTTGTAGATATCTGACCTGTACAAGAGCCTGGAATCTAAAGAGATTAAAATCCAGCAGCTAGCAGAGGCCGTTAAAAAGTGTGAGAAAGAATTCAGACAGTTTACACAGCTGTTCGGTAAAAATAGCAACTTGATGGTAAGCACGCAGGTGAGACATTGATTTTACCTTTTTGGCCAATTGCTTTCTTGCATCCTGAAATATGTGTATCCAGTTGTCATTAATAGCAAGACAATAACAAATACTGCTTCCCAGACATTTCACAAGCCCTTCTTGGTTTGTTGTCGTTGCTGTTGGTTTTTACAGTACAGTATTGTCTTCTCCTTTTAACCAATAAAGAAGTCTGGATATCTGATCCCGGCAAAAACACTAAATAAATCCCCATGGTTAGATCATAGTAAATAGGAAGGTGTAAATTTGAATAAGTAGTTGAATGAAGTACTGCAGAGTGAACGGACCTGAATGAGGGATGGTTTCTCAGTCAGTAAATGCCGAGAGGGAACATTTGGTTACATTCCTAAGGCAGCAGACTACTTTTGATTGCACATTGTAGCTGGTATTGCTGACATATTAAAGACTTCTCTGTTGCAAATGGAATGGCTGATTTTATGAATGTCTCTTGTCTCTACTTCCCACCCTCTTCCAATGGCATTAACTGGGAAGGCTCTTGCCAGTCACCTGGATAAATCTGCACGTCTGGAATCGCAGGTGAAACAGTTAATACAGATGGCAAACCAGCAGCAAAGTAAATTAGACTTGCGACCCCTGTTTGACACAATTGAAAATGTAAAACAGAAGATTGCCCTTATGGAGTCATATGATCAGCGCTTAGGTATGCTGGGACTTCTGTCTCCTTTCTGCGTGGGTTTGGGATTTTTGCTGATGTTGTGGTGGCTAAGTAGAGGCTCTGGTACTGCAGTCAGTCAGTTGCGGCTCTTAGCCAGAAATAACTTGCTTATTCTTGCTTTCTAAGACCAACCTGTGGTTGTGTGTGCTACATCCTCCCACCTTCCCCTACTCCACAGTGTCACCGCAGGGCCCAGCTCCTGAATTCCTGAGGCACTGGGTTTGGTCAGGCTGGAGCACTGTGATGTTAGCAGTGGTAGTGTCTGTTGTCAGACATTAAATCTGGCTTGCAGTCATGTTTTACCTTGTTCGATTACCTGCTGCAATTACAGTAATAATAATAATTTTTAAAAGTCAACAGCTGTAGTGCTGTTAGCATTAGTTAAGTCTCTACTCAGTATTGTTCTTACGTATTGTCAGCTCCAGTCTGGTCGCTCTTTGTGTTCTGACAGTGTTCTGACCGTTTTATTTCACTGAATATTTCTTTTTTTTCCAGTTGTTTTGGAAGGTCAGTCCAGCAAACATGATCTCCAGATCAATATTCACAAAGCACAGCTCAATAAGAATGAAGAACGATTTAAGCTTTTGGAAGGCACGTGCTACAGTGGGAAATTAATTTGGAAAATCACGGACTATAAGATGAAGAAAAAAGAAGCAGTGGAAGGCCGTGTGCTCTCTATATTCAGCCAGCCTTTTTACACCAGCCGCTGTGGGTACAGGTTATGTGCGAGAGCATATCTGAATGGGGATGGCTCAGGCAAGGGAACGCACGTCTCGCTTTACTTTGTAGTCATGAGAGGCGAGTTTGACTCACTGTTACCTTGGCCTTTCAAGCAAAAAGTTACGCTTATGCTGTTGGACCAAAGTGGGAAAAAAAATCACATTGTGGAAATCTTTAGAGCTGACCCCAACAGCAGCAGCTTCAAAAGGCCGGATGGAGAAATGAATATTGCCTCTGGATGTCCGCGCTTTGTGCCGCACACGGTTCTGGAGAACACAAAGAATACCTATGTTAGAGATGACACGCTGTTCTTGAAAGTAGTTGTGGATTTAACTGATCTGGAGGAATTGTGAAAAAAGCACCCAATCAATATGACTGCTTTAATTATTAAGAAATGCTTTCTTTGTGACTACCAGTCATGCAATAGTGAATTGCCACTAGTCGAGCTACTGATATGTTTTGAGGCTTTTGGACTACGTAACAGATAATGAATTGCCAAAGTGTCAGGCTTTCCTTTTTTAACCTTTTTTCAGGGCTGCGGTTTCAAGGCAGCTATAAGTCAAATGTGATGTGAACATGCATTCAGTCCAGTGCTTTGACCTGGCTTAGTGCAGGCTGGGTGTGAATGCTTGGCTCACATCACGAAACTGGCATTCGGAGATGAAAATCGTCCTGAAAACCCTGTGGAGCCCAAGCAGGCCTGTGGGCTCCTGCCACTCTCACACAATGTGCAAGTGCATTGCACTTGTCTGAAATGGAAACATTTCAACATTAGCTCATTTGAATCAATGTATCATGATCCCTTAATCTCCTGGATTTTTGAAGCAGTGAGAAATGGCTTCAGCCAGACATTTGTCAGGGATCTTGCATTCCTTTTTTGTTTCCATTTTCCTTCAAGGAAGCCCAAAGGAAGATGCCAATGCCTCTTACTTTTCTAGCCTGATATTTCAACTATATAGGAGGTCACAGCAGCTTTGTTAATGTCTTTTCCATTCCTGCCTAGTGCCTTGGGACTGATTTCCATTGGTGATCAACATCCACAGTCCCCACCTGAAGTCAAAAGAAGCCGTATGTGCTTCTCACCTCTCAGGACATGGCCATAAGTGAGGTGCTCAGCCAGCCTGCCACCTTTTGGCTGCACTGCCAAGGGGGGACAAATCTCTCATTCTTGCTTCTTCAGCTGTGCAAAAGAGATGCTTTCTGGCCTACCAGCTCTACAGAAGGCAGGAATAGCTTTGGATATCTGTTAGGGAAAAAGACCACATAACATGCATCGTTCCCCTCTGCTAGAAATTTGGATGTTTGGGAATGAAGGGGGAAATGGATTAGGGAATGAGGTTTGGGACTGAGGTTGCCGTAGGAACACGGTTCTCACAGGTGGTAGTGCAGCTCTAGCATTTGTTGAAAGGAGAGCTGCTGAGCAATAACTGCTAGCTGTGAAGTACTTCTGAAGATCTTCATTTTTATCCCAAGTTCCCACCATATTGCAAGGGAACATGTTCATTGTATGTCGTTTATTGGAGACACACTAAAAATGCCAAGAACAGGCACCAAACAACAAGCAACAAAGTATTTATGTGCCTTTTTGTAGCCTTTTAGGTGCTTGTAAGAGGGATGTAATTTTGCACACTTGGTCATTTTGCTGTTAGAAGTGACAGAATTTTGTGTCCCTCAACTCTTACAGATCAGGTAGCAAAGCATTGAAATGTTATCCATTGCTCCTGCAGTCCAGTGGCAGAGCAAAGCTGAAGCTTTTGAAAAGGATAATATGAAATCATGCTGGGTTTAGAGTAAGACTAAACTAGGCAGGATAAAAATCAAAATGGGGCACAGACTACAAGGTATAAGGTAGAAAATTCAAGAGGGCAAATGTGGCAAAATCAGAAATGCCTTTTCTGTGCAGAATATTAGTATCAACTGAAATAGTACAATTGGGGATTGTCAGTAAGATGAAGGCAAAATACCATATTTTATACCTGGAAGCTCACTGCTAGACATTTACTTTTCCACACAGTTTCTAAGACGTAATTCAGACTCATGTATTTTCAAATTTGAGGGGTAGGGGAGGAAAAACCTTAGTTATTTGTATGTCCTGGTAAGATAGCGCATCTAGAAACTTTGTTTTCGTTTAGATGCTCTTTCTGTTGTACAATGTCAGTACATGCTGGGCCACTGTTGGGGTTTTCAGTGTTCCCAGGAAGATGATGAGGGCCAAATTTTATTCTTTTGTACTACCATGACTGACTTTTACAGTCCTTTTTGTCCGTACAGCAGAGAGAATTAGTCCTTATGTCCTTAACACTTTGTTACAGAATGAGTAAGCTTGTTTTTAAGATGTTGTGGCATCTTAGGACATCAATTCTGAGCCTCTGATGTGGACTTCATGTTAATTGTTCCTTTAATATTTGTCATGTAACATCCAAAGTGGCACAGCTTGCCTAATAACCACAGATGGAAACACGTCAGCCGCATTTCCTAGGACTCTCCAGTACATGAAGTGTAAAATTAAGGAAGTGACAAAGAACTTGGAGAACTGAGGCAAGAGGGAAAGGATGCGGTCTGTATCGTGGCGAATTACCAGTCCCCTCTGCCTCCACCACCCCGAGCGTAAAATGGGGATAATAATACTTGCAGAAGTGTTAGGACTGTTTAAATGTTTGTGAAGAATTTTGAGCATGAAAAGAGCTAAGTATTATTAAAACTCCATTTCTAATTGTTGGAATTGGTGATGGTGTAGTGATGTGGGTAAGTGTTTGGTGTGTTGCTGGACAGAGTTTGAAAGCATGTTTGGTTGTAGAAAGTTCATACTGCAATCTCTCTACTTACCAGTAGGTTTTATTGTTTGTCATGAATATTCCTTTAAAAATTTTGAAGCACAAACAATTCATCCTGGGTGATGGAAACACCCCTTTTGAAATACTGCCTGTTTTATAATGAATTAGTTGAGAAAATCGATTTTTTTAAAGACAACCTTATTTAAATCAGTTCATTTTGTTACAGTGGTTGAGAAATGTACGTTTAAGATTTTCAGCAATTTTTACTACTTGTACACTGGATTTTAAATTTCATCCCATTCCCAATAAAGAAAAGAAACAATGGTGTATGAGTATTCGGGAAGAATTTTGTTGTTGTGTGGGGAAAAAAAAAAAAAACAAAACTTTTCAATAATATTGTGCGGAGTAAGTAACGGAAGAGCGTATGGTATTTCTACGTGGGCACACGGTATGTTTTAATGTATTTATTGACCGTTTGTAACTGAGTGTCTCTTCCTACGCCCCGGGCCTTTCCCTAGCCGGGTGCGGTGCGCGTGGCCCGGCGGCTGGGCCGGGCCAGCCATGGCGGGGCTCGGCGCCCGGCCGGGAGGCGGTGCCGGGCCGGGGAGGGCCGGGAGCCGCCGCCTCCCGCCTCCGGGTCGCCGCTGTAACGCTTCCGGGTCGGCAGCCGAGGCGCTGAGGGGCCCGGGGCAGCGCTGTAGCGGCCCCCGGTAAGTGCGAGGCCGGGGCGGGCTCCGTGAGGCGGCGGCGGGCCGGCCCCACGAAATGGCGGCGCCCCGCGGGGCCCGCGCGCCTCCGCCTCGTCCGCGGCCCCGTCAGGCGCCGGCCGCCTTCGCGGTGGCTGCCCTGGCGTGAAAAAAAAAATTAAAAAATCTCGTCGTGTTGGTCGAAGGGGGGCTCGGGCTGCCGGTTCCTGCTGCAGGAGGGTGACTGCCTAAAGTTTTGCCTCACAGGGGTGCGAGGCATGCCCTTTTTCCTCAAAGGCTTTTGGAGGTGATGTTGCTGAACGTGGTTTTGTCTCGTGCTAGATATGGATAACCAGAAGGATGAAAAAAGCAGGACGCTCTGTGCAACCTCACAGGAGGAGCTGAGAGGCCGAGGTAGGTGCTGTTAATCGGCTCCAGTGCAGCGGTGCTGTCAGTGTTATGCGTTATCCTTCGTGTCTGCTACTGTGTTTGGCTGTAACATGTACCATAGTCACTTGCTAATGACAGTACCCTGTGGCACACTGGAAAGGGGGGGAACTCATCAAAATGTCAGTTTACTGTGTTAAATTTCTGTAAGAGTCATCTTTGTAGACCATAGTTACTAGCAGGAATGTCACTGTTGCCTCCTGTCTTCCTAAGGTAAAGAAAAAAGGAAGCGAAAACGTAGTAGAAGCAGATCATCATCTGTTTCATCCACATCATCTTCTAGTACTGCATCCTCTTCTTCTTCCTCCTCATCATGCTCATCGTCAAGGTCGTCTTCTTCAAGTAGCAGAGGTAAGCTACCGACGTGTATACCTGATGTTTACGAGTTTTGACAGCACTCCTGGAAACATTTAAAGCTTATTTTAAATATGGGTAAACCACCACAAAGTGACAACGAGGCTGGAAGAGATATGGGTAAAATGATAAAATTGGTTAGGTCTATCTTCACTAGGTAGATGACTTTGGTCCATCGTCCCTTATCCACTGATGCAGTCACTCCATCGTAGAAGGCCACCAGATCTGTCAGGCCAATCTGATTTGGCCCTGGTGAAGTCATGCTGGGTGTCTCAAATTACTTATCTTTCGTATGCCTTAATATAACTTCGTGGAGGATCTGTTCCATGATCTTCCTGAGCGTGGAGGTGAGGCTCACCGGTCTGTAGTTCCCCCAGTCCTCCTTTCTACCTTGTTAAAAATGGGAGTGATGTTTCCTTTTTTCCAGTCACTGGGGACTTTGCCTGACTGCTAGGACTTTACAAGTATGATAGAGAGTGGCTTGGCAACTCCATCAGCCAGTTCCTTCAGGACCCTGGGTTGTGTTTCTTTGGACCCTGTAGACTTATATATGCTCAGGTTCATCAGATGGTCTCAAATCCAATCTTCACTCACAGTGACTTTGCTCCCCGAATCCCTGCCTTGAGGTTCAGGGACTTGAGAAATGTGGGAAGAGTGACTGCCAGTCAAGACTGAAGCAAAAAAAATGCTGCGTAGCTCAGCCTTCTCCATGTCTGTTGTCACCAGTTTGTCCATCTTGCTCATCAGAGAGGGTATGCCCTCGTTAGTCTTCCTTTTCTGGCTAAGGCACCTGTAAAATCTCGTTAAGATTCTTTGCATCCTTTGCCAGGTTCATCTGGTGTTAGGAAGAGACTGAACGTGGTGATGGAATTACAATTTTCATTGTTTCTTCTGACATGCTTGTGATGTATTTGTTGTGAGGAGGCCAGAAGAACAGTGCTTGGGCAGCCAGCCTTACCTTATCCCTTTTTAACTTTTGAGCCTGGCTGTGCTCTGCTGTATTCCTATAACGTTACCTTTTGTCTGGAATTTCTTACAAAGGAACTGCGGAGCGGGTAGCTTGGAGGCAGTTTGTTGGAAGACTAGCGGGTTGTTTCACTGTCTTTCTAGGTTTACAGTCCCATAGTCAGAGCTGATGCTTCAAAATCAACTTCCTTACGTACCAGTCGTAGTGTAATCTTTACATTTATGATCAGCTTATAGAATGCATGAGTTTCAGCTTTACAGAAACACTTGAAACAGGAGCTGAGCAAGTAGGAAAAGTTTTTCATTTGCATTATACTGTGATAATGTTTTCAGGTGATTTTCAGTTTCCATGTTAGACCAGTAAGTGGCAGTAAGTTGATGTGTTGCTTTTCTCAGGATTAATTTCAACCAGTATTGATATATTCAACTGAATTAAAGCATTTTTTTCTTATGTTTTATGTATCTACATGCCTTATCTGTAAAACCAAATGCCTTTTACAGAGTACTAACCCTAGATAGTTTTTTTTTCCAGATTCTCCTAAGTCTAAATCAAAGAAAAGGAAAAAAGAAAAGCACAATAAAAAGGTAAAGTTTTGCTAACAATAATGAGTAGTTAACAAACAAGTAGTAGTGAGTAGTTAACAAACAGAAAATAGTTCTTTGTGTTTTGGTAACCCTAAATATCGTGTAATACTTACTGGTTTTGTCTGTGGCTATGTAAATCTCAAGCATACTTTTAGTGCTAACAGGAGATGAACTGATTAAGCTGATGTACACTTGACTGTTTACCAAAGAAGAAGTAATTTATGGTGCCTTTTAAAAGTCGTTGCAGGTCCTAGAATTTAGAGTAGTCTCTGAAGAAAAGAAGTGGAAATCTTGATAACTTCATAGAATTTGTCAGAAGAAACTGTTTATAGTCAGAGTAACAGTTTCCTGCTGTTGTATTTTTTCTTTTCTCATTTTTATATGACCTTCTGCTCAGTGATTTTATATATTGGGTGGTGTACGTTAAAAAAAGAGAGAGAATCAGGGATCGTACTGTTCCTGTTTCTTGAGATCCAAAGGGTTGCTAACTTTTCTGCATTATATTCTGCATACTTCACATAGGACCTATTCAGCAGTGATGAGAATAAGCAGTAGGGGCTGTTTAGACTAGCCAGAGTATGAAAAGGCTCTGTGGGTTTCCTTTTTCTGCACTTGCGAATCTGTAAGCACTACAGTATGTGTCTTGTTCTAACAGAAAAGGAAAAAAGAGAATAAAATGAAAAAAAAGAAAGAAAAGAAGAAAAAAAGAGAGAAGACAGGACCTGTCCAGCTTTCTAAGGTATGCTTGTTTAAGTCAAAATTCCCATTGTATCTCTCGCTTAAACAATGTCTTGTCAGAAAAATGTTTCTAACAGCACCAATTTTGTCATAAAAAATGGGGATACATTTCTATTTTTTTAGACATTTAGGAAGTATAAAAGATTATCGTCTAATTTTCTTTAAGATTTGTAACATGATAAAATAAAGCTTTTTTTCCTCATGTGTGATCTCATTTTAGTTCTTCAAAAACAAAAAGAAGAATGAAAACTACAGCATGATAACTGGAAAGAAAATTAAGATGAAAATAAAGAAAACTAAGAAGGACAAAGAGGTAATAGTAAAAACAGTCTGTGTATCCCTCGTGGAAAATATAATCTCTTTTTATATTTTTCTAATAGTGCTCTTTAGTAGAGGAGTAGATCTTACAGGTTGTAAATCGGGTGTAGCATTTAATGTGGCTGTGATGCCACCTGAGAAATGTAAATACATTCTTTTGTCAGGTTTTGTTAAATGTGTGATCTTGGAATACTTAGGCATGAATAGATAAACACATGTAGGTTCTCAGAACCATAAGATGTGGCTGATTTGTGGCTTTCCCTGTTGATTTAGCTTCTTCTATTTTTGATCATCCTCTGCTTTTTCCAGTCTCCCATGATCAAATGTGGCAATTCCTGCTTTACTCTATTTTTTCTAATGAGTGTGAGACTAGCCATTATTTAGAGAGGAAGAAAAAAAAGATGATAGTATCCGGACCAAGTGCTTGTGCATTCTCTCAAAGTGGCCAGGGTGTTTCTGCTGAGATACCCGGGCACTAGATATCATGAACTGGTAGCATTTTCTGCTGTTGCTGTGGGTGTTTAGACTCAGCATTTAAATATTGTCACTCTTTTCAGCAATGTCTGTACCTTAGAGTGATCTGCAGAGGGCTTCTATATGAGTCAATATATTGACTTAGTTAAAAAGCTAAAAAAGTGGTACTTTGCTGAGGTATCCCGTTCGGTAGGTTCTGACTTAACCATAACTGTTTGTACTTTAGTTCTATACCAAAATAGACCTGAGCATTTCAAGTTGGATTTGATCAAAAATGCATTATCTGCTTTTTGTGGCAGTAAGGTTTACCTTAAATTACGCTGAATGCCTGCTAGCCTTCTCCCAGTAACCTGCTTGCTTCAGTGTTTGCTGTCAAATATTTGACACTGGTCTTTTTTTGATTGGTGGCCCTAGTCATGAACGTGCTGAATTGAACAATACCAGTTATTCACAATATTTTAAGAATCAACAATCATTTCATAAACTGTGATTTTAAAAACACTGGAAACAAAGTGTTCTGACTGTTTGGGCTGTCTCTCATGTAAAGCAAGAACCTAAGTTCCTGGTTCCTTCTGTTGTGCTACAAGCTGCTGCTTATGCGCAGAGAAAACAATGCTTCCCAGAACGCAAGACTTGCTGTGTGTGCAGCGAAAGTTGCTTCAGACAGCAGAAATCGCATCTGTTCCGCTTGCGAGTTCCCTCCTGAGCAGGCTGTGAGCTATGTGATGGCAACCCAGTGGAGCCTCCACAGGGAGCCACTTAGAAAATATATCATGGGTTAGCGGCGGTGACAGCTTGGCTCCTAAAGTCTGTCTCCTGAGTACCCGTTGCCTTGCGCCTCCTGCAGGCACTCACACCTACCTGGGAGATTGTAAAACCCCGGTGTTCGGATGTGGTAGCGTTTGCTGTGCAGGGCGCCAGCGTGTGAAGGCCCCACCAAAAACAGGGTTGTGCAGCCTTGGCCTGCTGAGTACGGGGCTGTTGATCTGCTGCCTCTGCTTTTCTGCCCTGCAGAGAGATCGGAACCGCGCAGAGCTGCTTGAATTTCTGAACTCTGCCTTGTAAGGGGAGGAGTGCTGACCAAGGACTTGTACATACACCAAGCCAACGATCGTCATGCCTAGCAAAACACTAGCGGGAAACTCAGGGAAAAGGACGCCGAGTTCGACAAGACCAGACAGACTCTCCTGCTGTGAAGACAATCAGGATGCCCTTTTTTAATGGCAAAATGAAGAGTGACTGATAACCTCTTAATGAAGATCCGTGTCCTCCTTTTGAGATCCTAAGGTAATAGCCAGGCTGTGGTGGTTTAGAAGAGCCTAAGAGTGTGTCACTGACAATGATGAGAAGTGACACGCTGAGGTCCAATAATGTAATTTCTATCATAACTGCATGCAGAACACACTTTTAATTTCAAATGTCTTAATGTTTCTAGTCGCTTAAACAAAGCAGAGTATTTGTAAATGTCTATTTGAAAGATGAGACATTTCTATATGTATATTTTTTCCAGTAGTGGTTTTACTTGTCCTAAAGAGCAGGTTGACCTTTGTAAATAGAACATCCTTTTACATAAATGATTTTTTGACAGTTCATTCATTAATATATTATATTCTTTCAGTGTGAGATACGGTCCTTCTCTGGACAGTTTTATTACTCCTTGTCACTAGGAAGCGTCAACAGTAAAATATTCTGGAGCAATAATGGTAGCTGAATAATTTTTATCCCAAAATCAAAGCAGGAAAGGTCTTTGGTTCTGTTTATCCGGATCAGCTGTTCAAAGGCAGCACACCCTCCCAGTAGGTAGTTTACTCCCGTATCTAGAGTTGCAGTTCCTAGAGCTAAAAAGCCTGAAGATCTCGCCCGCCTTTCCGATCCGGTATCAAATCCTCCTCTGTGTGAAGTGCCGCCGGGCACACACCACGCATCTTTAGTTAAGGGAAAGAGAAAGAGCTGTAGGAACGGTGCTGAGGCAGGCAGTGACGGTGACCGTCCAGGTGTGCTGCTGCCCTGTGGTGAGAGTGAGCCAGGCCTGGGTGTGCAGCAGGAGCACAAGCCATAATTTGGGTGCACATGCGTGTATTAGCCTCGGTAGTCTCAGCGCTCGCTTCCTTCAGAGCCCTGGCAGCAGGCCCCGTGTACGTAACCTGGCTGTGGGAACTCCACAGGAATCGCTTGTGTGGGAAACGCTCCTCAGGAGCCACGGTTCAGGTGCGCTTAGAAAAAGGAGTCGGGGCACTGGGTTTTGACAAGAGTACCAGGCATACGGTGGTCAGAGTGAGGGGAGTTTGTTACAGAGGAAGCAAGTAGAAAGCTCACTGAGCCTGTGTCTAGCGTGGTGTTTTGAGTAAATCTGAAGATTTGCACCATTGCTCAAGTTTTAACTTTTTAATTGGAGTAGTGAAATCTTCTGGAGATGCTGGAATCCTGTCTTTTCTGCAGCTTTTTTTGTTGTGGAACATTTTGCAGTTGTTTCAGAGAGGTAACTCTTTAGAGACTAACGCCCTGATTCAGCAGAGTGAGACCTTTTATCCTTCTGAAAATAAAACATGAAAACGCATAGGTAAGAACTGGAGTTTCCTTGACTTTCAACCTAGTGGTGGAAGCATTTTTGGAAGCAGTGTTCTGAAATGTCTCTAGGGGAAAACAAAAGAATCCAACTCCGCCTTTGCTTCATGGGGACTGTGCTTTGATTTATGCTACTATGCTATTTTCTAGAGATGCCAAAGCGTCATGCCAAGATAAGCAGCTCTTATCTCCTGACTTCTCCTAATGAGGTTAATTCCAAAAAATATTCTAACATCCTTCTCATTCCATGGGCTATTATATGTAAAGACAGTATCATTTTCTGAAAATTTAGGAGAAAAGAACGTAGAAATTTGGAAGATAGTCAGAAAGAGAAAACGCTGAGATCTCACTTTGTAAAGAACTGCACTGATTGGAGGCTTGGGACTTATTTGAAATAATCTGCTTTTTGCATAACTTCTTAATAGCGCTTCAGATTTCCGTTGTGGCAGCTGAGCCCGATGTGAAGGTTACGACAGCAAGGTAACAGCTGCGGAGGAATCTGGTGAAGTACGGATCTAGAAATCTGCATGAGGGAGCTGCCTAGCGGCGTGGGATGCTGACCCGATATGCAAATGGCAGGTAGACAGCCTTGCCACCGGGTCTCAGAACAGCGCTCGTCGTAGGGAGGGCTGGAGGCTGGAACAGTGGAAGAGGAATGAGGTGGGGATGGGGGGAGGCTGCGGCTGTCAGAAGTCATGGCGGGGAGGCAGAGGCAGGGCGGTAAGGAGGGGGATGCTGAGGCCCACCTGGCTGGACAAGGTGAGGTTCTAGCTAATATGCTAAGTAATGGGAGTCTTTCAGATGTGAAGCCTACATTTTATGTGCGTGACAGTCTTCCCACTCTCTGTATCCCTGCACCATTTTCCATTCTGGGAATCATGCAGAACTTGACTGATTTATTCATTTTTACCAGAAATTCCAGAAACTGAGTCACTGCTGGGGACAGGGTGGAGGAAGATGCATTCTCTGAAGTGCTGCTGCCGTGCCCTTCCTCCTTGGCTCTGTCCTTTTTAAGTATTCTGTCCCATTCATGAGAAGCTGTGCCACGAGCAGCAGCGTTGATAAGACTTGATGCCTTGGGTCTCGTGCCCCTTGCTTTTAAGCCCTTGGCACCACACTGGTGCTGCCTCCTGGCTGTGTGCTGCAGGCAGGCAGGCACAGGTGTGTGCTGGCCCCGCGGTTTTTGTCTGTCCCATGGTGGGGGCCCATTTGGAGCTCCTGGGTGTAGTGAGCAAATGGGAGGAAACAGGAAAGGATCCTGGTATTTTTAAAGAAAATCGGTGCCTTCAGTTGGTGCAGCTGGTAGTAGACTCAAAAGTTATCAGGAGAGGAGAGAGCTCAGTTTCGTACACGTCTCTTCTTAGGGAAAATAGGCAAAAACCCAAACATGAAAGAATGGTTGGTGCAAGTAATTAAATGATTCAGCTGGTTCTCATGGGCAATGCAGTCCTTTGTTATTTGTGTTGACTTCATGATTTGCCTGAACTTGACTCCTTTGCCTGTGCGAAAACATTGAGAGATGAAAATGGCAAAATGCTTATAAATGCCATTTTGTCTTGGAAGTGCTTGCCTCTGTCGAACCAGGATGCAGCATCCTGCAGCGCAGGGTAGGGCCTGCAGTTGGACCTCTTCAGTGCTGAGAATGGTTCAACGTGGGCAAGCTGCGCTGTTGTCGTGTACGTGGATGAAAAATTCCTGCTGCAGGAACATTTGAGTTTCCCAGTCATTCTGGAACATCTCCCTCTGCAGTTGGAAAAACAGAGCGAGTCCTGTGTGCAGGAGAAAACCAAAGGTCAGAGAGGCTCAAGTAACTTGTCCCGCGGTCACCCCGAAGGCTGGCTGAACCTGGTGAGGTGCAGGCAGGGCCCTGACCACCGGATGGAGCTCTGCCTCACGTAGGTGTCAGACATGGTCCTCCCGGTTTTTGCTGTGCTTATTTAGAAACAGGTTTCCAAAATTCTTGCTCAGCCCGTAAGTCTGGGAGCTTGGCTCTTGTTTGGGCGCTCTGAAAGGGCTGGAGGTTTGGAGGCAGTGGGTTCTTCTGAAGGCCGTGAGGTCCTGGGCCCACCTGAACGCCCCCCAGGCTGGTTACTTGATCACCCCATGTGAAGCAGGGGGGTGAGGAGCCTCTGAAGAGCTGCTTAAATTGGTCAGCAGACACACAGCCTTCTAGCTTCATCTCTGGACAACATGACTCACCAAAATTAGTGCCCAGTGCAGAGATCACGATCTATTCGGCTGCTGCTGAGAGCAGTTATTTTTTTCCTGCCTGTTCATTTTGGGCCTTAAGCTGTGATTCAGAAGGAGCATGAAGCATCTGGCATTTCCTGCAGGCAGAGCAGGACACGGCATTGGTGGCCGTAAGGAGGCAGCACAAAGAACATCGTTCGTGTCCGGTCCGATAAATGCGCGCTGCCGGCAGAGGTGCGGTGCTAAAGAAGACGACTGGTAGGTACCGGCATCCACCGGGTGCTGAACACCGCCGCTAACGCCGGCTGTGTGCGTTCTGCCCTGCGTGACAGCGGTGTGAGGGAGCGGTGTGAGGGAGCGGGAGCACGCAGAGGGATCGGAGGGATCGGTGTTTGTCGGGAGGGCTGGGCTGCAAGGTTGCTGCCCGGTTCCTGGTTAGTCTCTGCTCGGAGCCTGCCAGCAGGTGGCATTGCTGCCCGGCTGGGCTGCCGCATACCACTTTTATTTTTCCCCTTTGGGCATTGGCTTTGCACTTTCGTATTCCCAAACCCTCTAATTAGCCTGCAAAGAGCTAATTATGTGTTGCTTATGGGGCACGGTGGTTACTGCTGTCCGATGGATTTAATGCACTTTGTTCATTTCCCCCTCTCGGCTGTGCTTTGAACAGACCCCGGTCTGTCCTGCTCCCAGGTACTGCCTGCAACAGCAGCAAGCTGCTGGGAGCCGGGAGGGACCCGGGAGGACCAGGTGTTCTTGCACCAGCCTTACCTGGGACGGCCGAGTTCTTCAGCAACTGCACTGTGCTCTTCTCCATCTGTTAAATAACATCAGGCTTCCAGTGCCAGAGTAAAAAAGCAAAGGAAAGAGGAGTATGTCACTGTCATGGTTTGCTGCCCCATCTGGCTATTTGACGTGTCTTCAGAGTAAATCGGGTGCAATCTGTTGCTTTGGGCAACCTGACGCTGCTGAGAGTGAGGTTGGAGGAGGCGCTGTGCCTGGACCCCGACCTGAGAGAAGCCTCTGAGAATACAGCGTTGTAATCACTCAATGGGTGTAGCAGTAATTGCTGGTTTTTTACAGTAATTACTAAATCTGCGAGTAGATACTCTGATTTGAAAATACACACGCTCTTTCCCCTCCGTCCTGCCTTCTCTGCCGCTGCTGCAGATTAGGTTAATTTGGTAGAGGCAAAATGTAATTGTGACCAAAATGGGGAGCTGAGGTTCTGTAATCTGGTCGTCCAGGCAAGGCCCTAGGAATTTATAACTTTATGAAGGGTGCTGCACGCAGATACTCACGAATCACCTCCAAGTGCATTGTGCTTCTTGCAGCTCTTTTCCTCGCCTTCCTGCCTTGTTCTTTAGGATCTCATCCTGCGAAAGGCGTCCCTGTCTGCGAGTACCCTTGTGCAGCAGCCGCTCAGAGAACAGCCAGTCGCTGGGAGACGTGGGCCGGCACGGTGTCAGCCTGACACTGACACAGCTCGCCCGAGCGCACAGAGGGAACAAGAGGCCCCTTGTGAGCCGGCCGCGGCACGCAGGGCAGTGCCAGGGGAAGGCAGGCTCCCTCACCGCGTCGCATGGCTCTGCCTGGCACAGGTGGGTGCAGCTGAGCGAGGCTTGGCAGCCCCTCCTCTGCCACAGGGCGCCGCCAAAAACGTGCTGACTCCACAGCCCCCTGCGTCTGGAGTGATTTGGGGGCCAAACTGCTGTGCGCTGCCCTGTATCTGGGAGGCGTGGCAGGAGACAGGACTGTCGGCACGGCCTTCCAGCCAAGGGCCAGCCGTCGTGTGGGGGGGAAATGCTTCCTCCTGCTTAACATACACGTGTGTGCTTGTGCAGTGCTTAGCGCAGGGAGCCCTGAGCCACCTGCTGATACCGCGGGGTTAGTCTCTGGGATCGGGTACAGACTCGATAGGAGTGACTTGACTCAAAGGGATCTGGTGACAAAACACCCCTCTTGCGGCTTTTATCTTCTCGTTGTGTGAAAATACCAATTAACGTAAGACGTGCTTGGAAGCACATTGATGAAGGCTTCAAGTCAAGGCTGTATCTGTAAACCCCTTAGCATCAGAGAGCTTCAGGCCTTTGCAGTTGTTTAATTGTAGCTATTTATCACCTGAAGCCTTGGGATCTCTTTGTAGAGGCAGCAAGGAAGAAAGTAGGTGGCTGCGTTTGTACCTTGTAGAGAGAGGATGGGGTTTTTGTTTAGGTTTGGTGCCCTTACCAGTCTTGCCTCCCTCCTTTGATACACACACAGTGTGCAGCAGAGAAGTAGAACTGCTCTTGTGTTTGGCTACGTGTGGACAGGTGATGCTTCTTTAATTAAAGACAACAAACACAAAAATTTGTTTTATATTTCACAGCTTTGCTTTAATTCTCTGAGGTTCCCCGATGAAATGTACAAACAGCGCGCTCTCAGCAGACAGGTATTTCCTGTGAAGTGCGCTCCCTTCCCCAGGGCGTGCCAGCTGAGGCAGCTGAGGAACCGCTCTCCTCCTGCACCTCCTCGCGGGCTGCCACCGCCCGCGGCCCGGCTGCTGTAGGAGCAGGGCTGCAGCGGGGAGCAGTGACTGACAAACGTCAGCCCCTTCGAGTTGAGCAGCGCACCTGAGCCGCTGTGGAGGCGTTGCCGTTACGTGTTAGCTCCTGAAGTAAGCCTCGGACTGCCTTTCCTGGGTGTCACACGTCCTTTGGACAGCGTAACACGACCAGCGCTGGGGCAGTAGTGACGCTCTGGGCTGACACCAAAATCTTTGCTCAGTGTTGAGACTAATTGAGGACTTGGAGAGATTTTTGGTCAGTTCACTCAGTGGTTTGCCGGTAGTGGTGTGCTGCTATTTCGCTTTCTACCCTTTGTAGGAGTGAAGACCCTGGGCTCTCAGGAGCGGCTAAGCACAGTGCAGTCCCTCAGCCACGTAAAATAGGGAATTAGGACAAGGCAAAAAGGGTAGTTACTTGCTGCTGTGACCAAAGGATCAGTTATAGCTCAGTCTACAGCATTTCTAAGAAAAAAAACAAGCGTTACAAGCACAGTGCAGCAGTTGAGAGTCCTAGCCCCCTCCTCAGCTCTGCTTCAGTACCTGCTGGTGCGCACACAGCGCAGAAGGGCACAGTCAGCCACCAAGCAGCTGGCCACGGGCAAGCACAGTGCTTGTTTTACACCTTTGGGGTACTGGGTGTCCTGTAGTGAGAATATAAACCTCACGGCTTGGTGCCTGAACATCCCTTTATCCTCGGATGGTACTGTGCGCCCAGTGTAGCTTGCAGAAGAGGTACAGGGAGAAAGTGACACTGTCTGAAAGCTTGGATGACATTTTATTGTGGAAATAGAAATGACAGGTGAGTGGGGGCACGGCAGCTACCACGGGTACTGCCAGCCTGGCCTCCATGCGCGCGTGGCTTGGACCAAAGGTCAGTGTAGTCTCCCTGTGCTGACTGTAAAACAAGAGTGGTATCTGCTAGCTGAGGATGGTAATGAGGGACGCAGCGCCATCACAGGATGCTGTGCTAAGTGTGAGCAGCCTTCAGGGGCTTTCCTTGGCTTTGTACCCTGGTGTAGGGAAGTTAGTTACTCCTGAGTCTCCTTAGGAAAGAGTGAGCACATCACAGATGCTGTACGGTAACAGTGTGAGGTGATGTATCAGAACGGCCTTTCTCTCCCAGCAGTCCATCAAACAGTGCATCAATGCACTCAATACTAAAGGTGTCAAAATAGAATGTGAGTTAAAAAAAAAGACTACTGAGCTGTAGCATGAAATTCATGACCTCATCTCAGCCGTTAGTACCATCCGTGGCTTGCAAGTGTATTTTAAAAACTTAACTTTTTTTCAAAACACTTTTTCTGCAAATTGTGGTGATCCCTTGGCAGAAATCATACAGCTTTTAGACAGCTAAGGCTATGCCAAATGTGTCGAGCCTTTGTTTTACTTCACGTACACAATCACAGGACTTCACAGTGACATAGAGCTGAACAACACCAAGCTGATTGTCAGAAGGCTTTAAATCTCCCTCGGTGACCCGGAGTTGAAATAGCCCATCCCAAACTCTATTTGAAAGCCCTGAGTTTTTGATTAGACGTCTCTGCTCTCTGGCCCTAGGAGGGGTGCCGGTGGCAGCGTTCACCAAGGGGCTAGAAGCTACGGCCTGGTGCTCAATCTTGGGTAGCCAGGAGAAGGAGCCAGAATCCCACAGACTTTTAGAGCGCTGTTAAGGGTCTCATCTTGATTTCTGTTTTATGCTGCCCTCCCCCATCTCTGGAAGAAACTGCACATTTCTACTCTAGGATAAATTTCATGTGCTGGAATTCTTCCCAGAGTTGGCATGGCTTCAAAGGATTTCATCTTGGCTGTAGTACCCACGTGCTGACGCAAAGATCCCTGGGGAAAGGAGTTGGAAGCAGGCAGAAGAACAACAAAGCCAGAGGGCCCTCCAGGAGGCTAGATCCCACTGGGATGATTCCCCAGAAGCCAGTCACGCAGGGAGATTCCTCTCTTCCTTCCTTCCCCATCTCCTGTTGGCCACCACAAAGCATCCTCCTAGTCCTTGGCTTCTCTACAGGACCCATGATGATTGCTCCGTGACACTCTTCCCTTTCCTGGTGAGTTTTCCCTGCAGATGCTGAATTAGGGCCCCAGTAGCTCTCCTCAGTGGCATTTTCTCGTTTACACAAGGTCTCAGGAGAACCGTGCTGGCCTACAGGCTACTCGATTTGCATTAAAGCTGCTTCTGTCACGGTGTCACCTCAGCCCGTGACACGGGAAAGCGCTCAGCTGAGCGCTCGGGAGAAGACTGAGGGAACAAACCTTCATGTACCAGAGCCCTTCAGTCACTCACAGCAGCAGCTTATTGAAATGATCTGAGCTGTACTAGGAGCGCTCTGGATGAATGCTGATTCCCCTCACCCTTTGGTGATATTATACTTCAGTGCTCTTTCAGATTTAGTCATAACCATTAATCTCAGCCCCGTGACTTGTTACTGGGGTGCAGGACAGCACACCAAGGGGCAAGAACAGCTTCTGACCCAGCACCAAGGTACCCCGGGCGTGCTGTGCTTCTGTCTGCTCTGCAGGTGCAAGGTTCAGGGGTTCTGCCTGCACAAGGGAGAAAACACCCAAGAAACCTGAGCATGCACAAACCCCTTGCTGTGGAATAAAGCTGGTCTCCCATCTCAAAAAGCCTGGCTCTGTTTCCGCTCGGGCTGCGTTGCTAATTGTCAGCAAAAAGCTGATCAAGAGCAGTGCTGGGTTTTACCTGTGAAGTCTGCTGTAGCACTGAGAAAAGTTGTTTGCTGAAAAAGGAAGTTCAGTTCTACTCTCCCAAACCCGCAGGCCTGATCCTGCGAGCCTTACTCGTGTAAGCGGCCTCCCTGCCTTCAGGATTGCTCCAGCCCGCAGCGCTCACCAGCTCGGGGCAATAGCTCCGGTAGGGAACTACATCCAGGCTGGGGGGAGAGGGAGCAGAGAGACATCACAGAACTAATTCATTTTCCACAAGGAAGCAGAAATAAAAATGAGACAGTAAGTGAGCCTTGCCCGTAAGGTTACCGAATACTACTAAATTAAAGGAAAGGCTAGCATGTTTAGTAACAAATTGTCACACACCGCGGGCGTCAGCAGCAGTTGCTATGGTCACAGCTTCTGAGAGAGACAGACGGGAAGGGAGAGCTGGAACAGAGAAAAATGGTAGGGCTAAAAAAGGGTTAACGGGGAGTTTGAAAGATCACTGTTTAAAAACCTTGTTCAGTACAGAGTCAGTAATCCTTGGCGTTCCGAAATTCGGGCATGCTCCAAACCCTCCTGGTGGGCTGGGTGCCCCGTTCGACGTCTTCAGAGATGGTCTTGATGTCGCTGATGAACGGAGAAATCCTGGACCGGGATTTAAACGTTGTTAAGGAGAGGCTGGTTTTGTTCTTTGTGTTCCATTGCCTGGCGAGCTTCTTGGCCTCTTCCTCCTCTTTGATCTTCTCAGCCACTTCCTGCAGGACGGAGCGGAAGAGCCGGGATACTTCCTGCACTTCTGGCTCGTATTCAGCAATGAGTTGCCGGAATCTGCAAGCACAGTCAAGGCACAGCTTTGATTAAGAACATCAAATCAGGGCTTGCTGCCAAGGCACAGCGCTAGGCTTGGAACTCGCGCTCTCTTGCAAAACGGGTCTCCTTGGATCAAGAACAACAACAGGGAGGAGCCATGGAGATATGCTCAAGGTCTCTAAAATCACAAAAAAGCCAGAGAATATAAGGAAGCAATGAATCACTCTTTCTCACAGGCACAAGAAGCAATAAGGAGCACCAAACAAAGCTAGAAGGTGCCACGTTTGAAACGGAAAGTGCTCCTTTCACACAGCACCTCTTAAATCAGAGCTCAGTGCTATTAGTAGCTTGAGGAACAAAATGACTAGGCGAGTTTGTGGAAAACGTCCCCATCAGTGCTGATTAAACACGATTGTCCAAACGCAAATTCTTGCTCAAATACTGCCTGAACTGCTGCTTACCAGAAGCTGAGGATAAAACCAGGGAGGGTCCCCCTGGACTTCCCATGTTTCATGTTCTCTTTCCCCATACCATTACCCAGTGGCCACTAGCCAGACTCTTACCCAGTAAAACTTCTTGGTTACACATTTGATCGTGTCTTAATATTTAAATTCTGGTGAAATGACATTTTTTCTTCCCGTGGATGTAAGATAACAGAGTGGCTCTGTTGATAACACACAGGTTGGCAGCACAATGCTGGATCTCATTAGACAGCTCCGAATTACCCCAGTGCCTTCTCAGCAAAGAGCTCAAAAAAAAAAAAATATATATATATGTGTATATATATATATATATATAGGTAGATTTGACATTCATTAAGCTAGCTCAATATGAGGGAAGTGAACAATTACCAGTGTTTCTTTTGCAGGTGAGGAAGATGAGATGCAGAGCAGGGTAGTTGTCTTGGAGTCAGTGAGTGAGCCCCTGGCTGGGCCGAGAAGCGAGCGTACCCTTCTGGACACCTGGCCGGGCGACCTGGCCCCCAGCCTCGCCAGGACGCGAGCCGCTCGCAAGGCTCCCGCGCTGGTTGTGCAGATATCCTGCTCTTCTGCAAGAGCGTGTGCTTATGACAGAGGGTAATGAGGCTACTCTTGTGATCAGTTTTCACTTCTTAACAATTCTGTCCACAAACAGAGCTAAGTTAGAACTTCACTAAAAGCCAGGTGTTTATACCTAATGGAAGCTGAAGCGTGTGAGGTCTGTAAGCATTTTGGTGTGTTTTTTTTTTAAAGAACTGAATGATGATGGAAAACAGTGAGATTGTATTTAAATAAGCCTAATATGACAGCTGCTGATAGAGTAAGATCCTGCCTCTTGTTTTATTTTAAATCAGCCCTAGGGATATACCAGGGAGTTCAACACACTATGGATTTGCACTGGTTAATGGTACCAAGGGATACCCAAGACAATAAGGACAGAAGGAAAGCCAAAGATGTAGCAGAAAGATTCACTGTGTGTTTACACCTTTTGACCCTTACTGTGCAGGGCTGGTATTGGACACCTCTCCCAGCACCATGCTATAGCCCAGACATTTCAGTGCTGGTTCTCTCACAGCAAGTTCTGGCAGCGGCGTGTACAGCCGTGGAGAGACCAGCATTGCACGGCGCTGAGGAAACAGCATCCGCAGAGGTACCAGTCCCTTTCAGGACCTGAGGATTGCCTACCAAAGTCACCACCACGTTCCTTAGCCATTTCAGTTGCTTAGGATGTGTTCCTGATCTGCCTCGCCCTAGCCCTCATCACCCCCCATCCTGAGGGTTACACACGACAGTGCTACCAGAGACTTGCTGTATGTTGCAGGCACCCTTCCTGCCTGCTGAGGAGGCACTTCAGTGGCGTTATCACAGAGCCACAAACACAGTTCTCACAACAAATACACTTTTCCCTTTATCCTAGTCAGGCACTTAGATGAGTCCATCAAAACTCAAGTCTCCGTCAAAACTCAAGTCTCCACACCATTATTATTATACTGGGGAAAGCATCCTCAAAGGTCTTTCATTGCAGAGGTGAACTGAATGAGTCATCCCATTATTTTACCTCTGTGTGTATTTTAAAGAGCGATGCTGTCATACTACATCCGTCTACCAGTACATCCCCTTCTTTTGTCTTGGCAATTGTGCACCCAGAAGACCTCTGCAGAGCCTCCGGTTGTGGAGGCTGTCACACTGCTGGCTTGTGGCCCCAGAGCGGACAGCAGCACGTGGCAGCAAGGACCAGCACCTAACTGGGAACAGGAGCAAACAGGGGTGGTACTACAGGACACGTACCCCCTGAGCACAGAGCTCTGTAATGCCGTGGTGCTAATAACGTTCCCAGTGGATGTAGCTGAAGTAGTTCTGTAAAATCAGGGCAACTTTCCACCTTCTCAGCCACCTGCCTGTTTGCGCTCTGCTTAACTATGGCAGCGAGAACTGTGCTGTGAACTCTGCCCCGTGGTTAACATTTACCTCTGACTTTCCAGGACTGACACACAAACTGCTTAATACGGACTTGAGCAAGTCTAAAAACCAAACAGAAAGCCATCCCAAAGCCCGTCTGCCAGTCACCCAAAGAAAAGCCACCGTCACCGTGACGGAGAAGGGCAAGGGGCCCCTTGCTCCCCCCGCAGAGGGATGAACTCTGTCCCTCTACCAGTGCCCGCTGACCAGCATGCCTGTGTCAGGGACAGTCCGTGTATAAAGTTCAGAAGGCGTGCACGCCCGAGACACTTCCCAGCAGCACGGACGGGCACTTTCCCAGGGGCTGGGGTCCAGCTAAACCAGTCCGTGTACTGGAAGACGGGCGATGCTTGCCGCAGCCGCCCGTGCGCAGCTGAAGCCGTCCTCCCTGGCTGTCGGTGCAAGCCAGGCGACGTGCCGGCTGATCAGCTGCCTGATCCGTGCACAAAGCACGCGGCGCGTGAAACCTCTGGAATCGAGGAGTGGGGGCCTGTGTCCTGCATGCCATCGCTGGGAAAAACACGCCGCGCACAGCTGCTCAGTGGGGTCAAGCCCACAGAATTGCACAAGGGTTACCTGCCTTCTAGCGCAGGGGAACGCCCTCGCGCTTCTGCATGGAGTAGTTTTGAACCCGGCGACTGCACAACCATATCTGAAAATCCATCAACAGGGTTTTCTTGCTCATCAGAAAAGTAGACCTATCTGTCTTATTTGTGAAACAAGTTGTGATGCTCCTGGTAGCTAACCTGTAATATACTGTGTGAGTGTAACGTCGACGTCTTAGACGTGACTATCAACAAAAGCCACCTTGAGCCAGCACCGAAACCTAAGGAGTGTGTGCATGCACACACAGGGAGGTTCTCTAGTCCAGCTGTGCTTTGGTCACAGTTCAAACAAATCTGTTTAAATCGTGACCCTTCAGTTTCCTCATAGAGCCATTAAAGAGTGGCTACGCTTGGCTCGTATTGCCACTGGTTTTTTGTTTGTTTGTTTTTTTAAGTGCCATCACTTGTCTACCTTATTTTGTGGGTCCCCAGTTCAACGGTTTCCTAAGTAGAGCCTGAACTTTAAAGACCTGTTAAATCCAGTACAAGTCACTGGACTTAAACAATATGCCTATAGGTAAGTGTGTTCCTGGGCACCTGTCTGAACTGGGAGCTCCAGAGTTAGTCATTCAAAGAAAACACGGGGTGCCCAGTGCTAATAATTAGCTGCTGACTTCCAAATCTTTATTTGGGGCAAGATTTCTGGTTATATTAAGAAGCTATGAACAGCTTTGATAGAGGAGGTTGCTTGACTCTCAAAGGACTGTGGCACTAACCATGGAATCACAGAACGGTTTGGGTTGGAAGGGACCTTAAAGCCCACCCAGTCCCAGCCCCCTGCCATGGGCAGGGACACCTCCCACCAGACCAGGCTGCCCAAAGCCCCATCCAGCCTGGCCTTGAGCACCTCCAGGGATGGGGCATCCACAGCTCCTCTGGGCAGCCTGGGCCAGTGCCTCACCGCCCTCACAGTAAAGAATTTCTTCCTTACATCTAATCTAAACCTACCCTCTTTTAGTTCCTGCAGGCCCCCTTTAGGCACTGGCAGGGCGCTGTAAGGTCTCCCTGGAGCCTTCTCTTCTCCAGGCTGAACAACCCCAACTCCCTCAGCCTGTCCTCATAGGAGAGGTGCTCCAGCCCCTTGATCATCCTCAAGAAAGAGCCTGACCAAACTCACTGTCACTCCCTTCAAATGACTCCAGGATTAAATTTTAAATTATCAGCAATCTCCAAGCCAGTAACCTGAAGCTAAGTTACTCCTGAACCCAGCAGCGTTATTTGCAGTGAGGTGAATCAGAGTCTCCAGATATTTGATGGCAGAAGTGATGGTATTTAAAGGGTATTTGAATCTTCCAAATACAGAATTTCAAGAGGCTCAAATAAAAGTTCTATCGACTCAAAATACAGCTTTTACAGGACAGGCTAACTGGACCTGGAAAAAACACTCCCACTTAAGAAGTCTCCGGTCTTTTCCACACCCATAGAAACTCTGCTCTCAGTGGATGTGACCGTAGCCACACAAAAGGACAACCTGGATAACTGTTTACTCCTTTGGAGAATGAAGTGACATCTCTGACAACTCATACAAAACTGTTTTGTTCTAGCTTTGACTATTAGCTCAGAATCTCACAAAGGAGGAGACCGTGAACAACACAAGCAGAACAAACTCCGCATCCAAATTTCCAAATCCAGGTTTGTAGGTTATTTTTTTTGGTGGAAGATTTTTCTAAAACTTGCTACGTATTGCAAAGTCACGGGGTATTTCAGGAAGAAACATCAGAAGCGCAGTGATCTTGTGATTAAAATACGTCATTGGAAGTTTGAGGATTTCAGTCAAATTCCTAGCTATCATACCCATCTTGTACATTTGGGGCAAGTTATTAAAATTTCCACGTTATCTCACTTTCTGAGAAGAGAACTGACCTAGTTTTGTCTGTCTTCTAGTTAGCTTGCACAGTCCTTCTTTTCTCTTGCACATTTTCAGCTCCTAGCACAGCAAGCCCCATTCTTTCTCATTTTCTGAACCACTGGCCGGTCAGATAGGAGGTAGGGAAGAAGAGGGATCAACCATTCACTTCTCCAACACAGGAAAAAGGGATTAGCAGATAAAACCAGTGCGTGTTAGTTTAGGACAAGCAAAACAGTTTTCCACAGCAAAGCCACAGTTCAGATGTGGAACTCCACCACAAACGCTAAAAGTTTACATGGTCAAAAACAAACTAGAAAAAAAAACCAAAACCACAAACTACTGAAAGAAGAAGCCACGTAGGGCAGTTACGGCCAGAGGGACCACTGCAGGCTCCGAAAGCCTCCAAGCTACAAGGCACAGCAAGTCAGCGGCTAGTCACGAGATACTGTAATCGTCCACACCGTTGTATCTGCTTGCCTTGTTCATTTTCTCTTCTTTCTGCAGAAGCTCCAGCACTGCACCCGGATCAAACAGCCCTCTGACCCAGGCCAGCTCTGCCATTTGTGCGGCCGTGGCATTCCCTTTTCAACCACTGCACTGAAACAACAAAGGCACTCGAGCCTCCACTCTCCATGGGGCTCTGCTAACCACACAATCGGCATAGTATGGAACAGACAAATGATGCCACTCCTTGAATGACAGAGGAACACCGTTTGCGATAGCCTATCAGAGCAACCTCTGAGAGGCCTTTTAACAGGATGGCTTTGTGATTTTTCCATTATGCGGGGGCACAGCCCCTCAGCGTTGTTGAGTCTGTTTATCTGCTCTTAACCACATACTGAATCCTGAACAAGAGGGAACAACCCCTACAAGCTACACTGAAATTAATCGAAAATTACAAGCACTCAGCATCTTGCATGACCTGTCGCAGTTAAAAAAAAAAAAAAAAGAAAAAGTAGCAAATTGTACACGGCTCAGCTTAACACTCTTCTGAAGGCAGTTGGGAACCTTGGGGCCTCCCAGCTCCCGTGACTGAAGCCTGCTCTCATGGAAATTCCCGTTTGCCAGACAGGCCTTGCTCAGTGGCCCTGGGGATGCTGAAAATTACTTGTAACCCCAAGGGGTTTTAGTGGCTTGTTTACGGCGTAGCTCCAAGCTATACAAATACAAGGCAAGTGCTGTTTCCAGAAGCCTTTAACTGGGGAGAACTCGGCCACCGAGTGCCCCCAGATCTCTGATTCTGCCACCACAGCAGCCTTTGCAATAGCCAAAGCCCTGTGCCCCCCTGCTTCCAAGGTTCAATCCTGGGCAAGATAAGGGCGAGAGAGGCAGTTTGGGCATCCTTTCCTGGCCACGTACGTGACCTGCTAGGACCGTCCCAGTCCCAGCTGAAGAACCCATAGAAATGGGGCAAGAGGGCTGTAAGGGCCCATCTCCCAGCTCTGCTGTGACTGCCTGGGACCTCGGAGTCACTCCTCACTCGCACTGTGCCACGTCAGAGGGTTTAACTTGGAACAGCCGCTCCAAAAGGAAGAAAGGCGCCTCCCTCCCCTCCAGCTGGGATGCCACTGGGGGGTCAGCTCTATCCCTGAAGTCCGTCTCCCGCACGGTTGCCCGGCCAGCAGCCCCGTGCCCAGGACTGCTGGGAAGGCCCACCAGGCTGCGCCCACCCCTGCGCTGCAGAAGCAGCCCAGCCTTTCAAGCCAACTGCGCCCCACCAGCACCCTGCTCCCTACCAGGAATTTGGGAGGTGTACAAGGGGGACAAGCACACACTCCCTCCTTTTTCTGGGCATATATGACTCAGGCTGAAAAATACAACAGCGCCTTTTGGAGGAAGTGATACCACGTTAAACTGACTGAAAACATTCAATCCCTTTTCTTCCACAACACAACTTTTGATACAGCATACCGGGTCTTCATTCTGTTGGTCCTAAAAACTCTTGCTCCCCCCTCCCATGCCACAAAGAGAAGGGGAAGGGAAAGGTCAGTACCATCAGATCTGTTACCGTACCTGAGTATGACAGGCCCACAATAGGAGGGGTGTATTTTGGTACACATGTCCTCCAGCTGCAGCCTTTCTCCGGGGCTGATATCATAGCTCTGCTTTGGATAGCTGACCAGCCAGCCGTAGTCCACCCCAGTCTTGATCTTGCGATACTCATTCTCCCGCTCCCGCTGCTGCTTCTCCGCCTGCTTCATCTGCCAGCTCAGCTCCATCATTAGCGTCTCGACCACCATCTCGGTCGGGTTCCTCTGGGAAATGCGGCTGGGGGGCTCATTCCACCTGAACCAGGATGCCAGCGACATAGCGCCCTGCGTGTCTTCACTGGGAACAAACTGGGGGCAGGGAGGGAGAGAAAAAAAACAGTGCCATCTTCAACACAGCTGAGAACTTTCTCCCCCACACACCCCTCGAGCCCAGTGTTCACCTGAAAGTGCTACTGGATTAGAAGAGCTAGTCAGTGCTGAGCACCTTGAGAAATCTCACCCATGGCAGCCAGCTCGCACAGAGAGACAAAGCACAGAGAGGCTCCATCTCCCCCGAACTTCCAGTCACCACATAATCAAAACGACAGGCGCAGTTCCTACACCTGAAGTTGTAAGGATACCTTGCTCCCTGCGGGTTAGGCTGGGGAAGCGTTCCCCTGCCCACACGGAGGGGCTGGGACCAGCGCCCGCCTGTCTGAACCTCATGGGAGAGCGGGACCTCGCGGCACCCGACGTGCAAAATCCCCACACGTGGACACGTCTCTATAGGCGCCCAGGGCACATCTGCTCCAGCTGGAGCACAAGCGATAGGGCTCGTCGGTGCTGGCAGAAGCAGCAGCTGCACTGACTACAAGAGCCTCAGGCACGTAACAAGCGTTTCTGCAGGCGGAGGGAGAGGCTCCCCCTGTTCTGCGAGGAGAAGCCCAGCCGCCAGCCCCGCTGGCACACGCACCTTGGGCGCAACAGAGCCGAGGGAACGAGGCTGGGCTCAGGGCGGAGTGGCAGCACGCAGGGTTTGAGCGTTACCACTCGGATGCCGCAGGTCTCTGCTGAGGGGGTTTACACAGAAGGCAAAACAAGCCCTGCCAGTCAGCTGAACGAGAATTAACTCCCCTTTGTGTAGCCACTTCCAGAGGACAATGCGTGGAACAGAGTTATTAACTATTGTATTTGTACTGCGACACAATGGAGCCCAAAGCAGGCACCAGGGACCTGGAGAGGAGCAAAACAGCATCTGTTTCTTCACGCAGCACGCTTACGTGCCTCGCTGCTCCCCCTCTGCCGGCCCCCAGGGAGCAGGAGCAGCACAAGCAAGGGCTGCAGCTGGACCACCAAAAGGCTGCTCCTGGCAACAGCTCGGTCAGGCCAGGGTGTCACAAGTTAACGTGAGGGCAGCGCATTAAAGAGCCTGATTCTGCAGGGCCTGGGAAAATCCTCGCTACTGAGAGACAGACAGACAGACATAAAAGGGAGAAAAATATGCTTTTAAGCTGCCATCCCATCACCATCCGCACTGGGTGAGAAGGCTGCTTCCGTTGCTTCCGCACCTTTATCACTTGCTGTCATGTAGCCTTGTTCTCCTTCAAAAAACGTTCATGTCACATAAATATGTCGCACCATTAAAGAAAAATGCTCCCAAAACCTGGCTAGTCTGTGCAGTGTCCCAAGATTGAAGGGATTTCAAGGTCTAATGCTTAGGCTTTTCTACAATCACAAAGTTTGCCGAAATGCATCAAAGGACAAGTTTCTCTGGCCCAATATCCCACCTCTCTCAGCAAGCAATCCTGGTTTCTTCAGAAGGAACACATAAAAGGGATGAAAACTTCCCGAGGACACAGATCTGGCTACCTGGGTGCGTAAGGCTGCATGTACCCTTCTGGACCTGTATAAGCATTAACTCCTTTGCTAGCTTACAACGCCTATTCATGAGGAATCACTATAGTGACTGGTTTTCATCCTGGAGCATCAGCTCTGACTATCCCTATGATCCCAGCCAGAGTCAGCATTTGCTGGAAGCAATCTGCTCCTGTCCAGCTCCTGTGCTCTGCAGGAGGAGGAGCAGCGGGTCCTTTCCTTTGCTTCCACCACCACGGCGCCTCCAGCTTGCTGCTCTCTTGCCCTCGCATCATCGCTGCTGCTGGCCAGCTTGCCAGGATGGCTGAAGTCAGGCTGGAACTGGTGTGCTGACACCGTCAGCTCCATAATGCCACCATCCGAACGTGCCCAGATCTTGCCACGTGGTGGCCTCCACTCACCACGACGTGCTACGGGTGAAGATCCTCAGAGCCTTGTCTTTGCTCTTATCACCCCGTGTATCACGTAGGTAGCAGAAGGGAGCAGCAGAGCAGACCACAGGCTGTTGTAACAAACTGTAACGCTTCCGTTTCTTTTCAGCATATGTGACAACTACAATTTATCATAAACTTTTACAGGTATCTAACCTCTTAAGATATCATTATTATTTCCACTTGCACCTTCACTAGATGAAGGAAAGCATACCCTATCAGTTGTATTTTGCCAGCAAAAGGTTCGATTCGTTTGCTTTTATTCTGGCTGTGACCTGGTCTCCCACTGGTTTAACTCTGCAGACCTGACTCGAGTTAGGGGCAAGTTGGGGTGCAGCAGAGTAGCTGTGAAGCTGAAGAGCATCCTTCCAGTTATTCCTAGCTCACCAGCTGCTTCGTTAGAAGAGGGGAATTTGGAGGTGAGAACTGGGAAACAGAGCAAGGAGACGTGGGCTCTGAGTTGACTGTCCTGGCTTCCACAGGGCCCTGCAGCATTCCTACTGCTTTTACCTTATTGCTTCACCCCGCAGGGCTCCCTGAATAAAGCAGCTGTGCCTGAGGAGGGCTGTTTTGCTGATAGCAGAGGACAGTCAGTAAGAAAAGCATTTTGGACACTTTATCTGAGCAAGGCATGCCAGACCCAAGCTTTGAAGTATCCCACAGCTTTCATAAAGTACTGGTCACAAATGGACTTGCTTTTGAAAAAGAACACAAGTGAGACTGGAACACAGATACCACTGGCTCCAAACAGGGCTTGCTCTCATCTCCCATATGTTATTTGAAAAATCTACTTCCACATGAGGTCAATATAAAGCAAGAAAAGCATCTCACCTGCAACTGAAATGGCCAGTCCTCAAACGAAGGAAAATCCTGTCCAAGCATTTCATGCACGGTGGCAGCTTGTGCTGGCTGTTCCTAAGGGAGTCTTGTTTGTATGAGATTGTTTCCTTCCCCCTCTCTCATCCATCACCTCCTCCTTTTGAGAGCTGGAAGCCGGCCATCTCTATTTAGCAGGCTTGACAAGCCTCCACTCTTTCCCCTACTGGCCTTTGCAGCCTGCAGAAGGTAGCATGGGCTCCATTAATTGCAGCTGCTGGTTTCAATTTAAAGTTCACATGCAGGCTAATCATTAAATGACTCAAAATGGCTCTCCTAATAGAAAGGCTCAAAGGACTGGTGGCAGGATGTGGGCAACCAAAGGATGGCAAAAGTTTCAGCCTGATCTTCTTTGGGGAGAAGGACAAATTTACACTTCGTGAGCATTCATGTCAAAATTATTAAAAGAAAGAAAGACACAGCCCCATCTGAGTGTGGACCTTCCTTGTCCTGAAATTGGTCAGTTTTCTGGTTCCTCGTAACAGGCTATCCTGCACCTGAGCAGCTCCTCAGGTGCTATTTATGAGAATTTCCGAGTGGTTTATAGTAGTTCCACTCCAGGAGCAGCTCTAGGTTTCAAGATTTTTGCCTCAGTGACCCCGCCCCAAGACAAACCTTCCCTCGCACCGTTACTGCAAGCCTGGCCAAGCACCGTACAGGATTTTAAGCATACGTTCACCTTAAGTTACACTGAAGTCTGGAATACCTCGCTTTCCCTCTCACACAGTCTCTGAGGGTTTTCTTCTATTTTTAGGGATTGTTAGTAAGTACCTCAGACTTTCTTCATGTAGAAGTTTCCTTTTAGCTTTAAAGAAGCTTTCTGCCTCTCCAAATCTCATTTTTGTTCTCCACGTTGGCAACAACTGCATTTCTCTCCTTCCCACATACTTTACAGCTTTCTCCATTCCCTCTCCACAACATGTTCTGTGTAATTTCTCCTCATCCATCTTCCACTTCTTTACCTTCTCCCATATTTCCCCCTGCGATTTTCTCTTCTTGCTCCAGAGAACGTATCAAAGAATCAGCACAAGTATCAGCATCCACAGGCCTCGTTGGGTTTCTCACCTTCCCATAACAGGATTTCACGTTTTCCTGGCTCTCTTAGTAGAAAAGGGAATGTTTCCATAGCTTGATCTCTGGCTATTCTTTTGCCAGCTGGAGGCTGCCCCTGCAACCCGACAGACATCAGCCTCTTTTCGGCTCTTGCAGGCCAGATCACCACCTGCTAAGACTTGTTACAGCAGGGCTGCTCTCCGGTAAACCATGAGTCAATCAGCAGGACCTGTTCACCGTGCTAGGAAATAAACTTCTGAATAAAAAAAATAAAATTCCTTTCCATTAACACTCCTCCTGGTTCCCAGCTTCCAAAGCCCTCCAAACAGGAAAGGAGTAGCCAGAGGGTGGGAAATGGGTATTTATGAAAAAATGAGAATATAGTTTGTCTCTCTATAAAGCTGTGTTCTCAGTTTGATAACTCTCCTGTGGTTTGCCTTTACAGTCTGCCGGTCCAGGAGCACTACTGACAGTCCCTAGTGACTCTCAGCAGTCGTAGGGATATGGCAGTCGTGTCAGAGCAGAAGGAGAAAGGACTTAAGGGGCAGGGTGGGTAGGAGCCTAATCCAAAGTTGGGTGACATCAGTGGAAAAGCTGTCACTCCGCTGGCTATAGATAGTCCCCGGAAATCCACCATCACCCAGGCAAAGCGTACCAACAAACCAGGCTGAGGAGTGGGGAAACGCCTTCCCTCTCACCTCGTGGGTGGCAGCTCCTTACGACTAGAGTCAGAGAGCAGGGAGACAGAATTTGTGCCTGCAAGATACCCACCCAGCCCTTCTCCACGTGCCAGATCAGAGGGTTACAAGGAAAACGATTTCTAGAAGAAGAGGGGCAAGCTCCATCCCCACGTTGTGCTTATGATCATGCTTTTTTAAGAAGATGTAGCTACAGGGAAAACAGAACATGTGGAACTGTGGAGCACACTACTGTAATTAATTTTTTAATTTGCTTCTTTGGTAAAGATTGAATTATGTTATCCAGAAAAGCCAGAAACTCAATGTCCTCTGGACAGCAAGGGCATCTAAGCAACTCTCTCAACTGCGGCACAGAGGTAGATTAAAGCTGGTTTGACTACAGCCAGCTCTGAAGTCCCTAGGTGCTACCTGATGCAGCATTTAACCAGCTTTCGGGCAGAATCTGTGGTCGTGACTGTGCTGCTGCCCATACCTGCATGAGACACTGAGCAGGGACAGTGTCACAGATGAACCCCAATGCTATTTCTCCCGTGAAAAGGATATTTAATTTTGCTCTAAGCAACGGATCTCAGCAAGTTCTAATCAAGAAACTGCTGCCAACACCTTCACAGTTTTATTTCTATAGCCCACGTGAACTCTGTAAGAACCTCTGCTCTCTGCTGCTTTTCTGCAGTTTCATGTTGTTATCCTCTCCATACAGGGACTTTTACTTCAGCAGGGCCCAAAGAACCCTATTTCCTATCTGGCTGGAGGCTCCCTTATTGTTTAGCGACATGGGAGGGTACGTGTTTACAGCTACTTGCTGTGCGATTGTAATCTCAGTGGAAATTACTATAGCCTCAGCTTGAGAGCCCACATCTATCTCCCGAAGTTGCTATGAGGCAATTAATGCTGAAAAAGCAGTACATGGAGCTTTTCAATGAAGAAACGTAAAAGCAATGCAAATCTCATGTTTTTAATGCAACAGCATTCCTCATTCTGACCTGCAGAATAAGGATGGAGAACTCCCGGGGACGCTCGGGGATCTGCGCACAGAGCGCAGCAGGAGAAGGGGCGTTTCGCTTCACGAGCGTGCCTGTTCTCCTTCTGATGGACACGAGCTACTTACAGCCCAAGGATGTTCACAGCAGTTAAAACACATCCAAAGACATGACCCCTGTCTCAAGCAGCAGGGCGTTTTGAATAACAAGCCTAGGGGATCGAGCCAAGACTTTAATGAAACGATATTTGCTGTCAAGTCTGTGTGGCTGCAGGTGTTTAGGGACAGGCAGAAGAGGCTCGCAGTGGTGTGAGAGGGCGAGCAGGACGGGACGGGGCGCTGCAGTCCCCAGCCAGCACTCGCAGGGCCTGCCCAGCCTGCTGCCGGCTGACAGCTCCTGCTGCCACCTCAGCGCGCTGCTGAATGACGAGTGCTCCCAGGAGCGTGCGAGAAGCACGCTGCCAGTCTGCACACAGCCTACTTTTTGTATTCTATATTATTTTTTCCTCCATCAGACTTTGCGTTTCAGCATCATAGAAGTGGCCTGGCTCTTTGCCTGGTGCAATTGCCATAGAGTCATGAGTCACTTAAACCGTTTGTGAACATGCTCCACTGTGAAAAATCACCATTAGGCAGCATAACAGGACAGCCAGAGCCTAGCACGTGGTGCTGCAAGACAAAACAGAAATAGAAGTGGTGCCATTTCTATGAGAAGAAAGCTCGAGGTTGAAGACGCTACAATGGTTATGTCACTACAGCTAGTAGCTCTCAAAAGATTTTATTTTTTTTAATAATGAAGCTCGTTACTATTGAGGACATGTTAAAAATACTGCTTTTACCTCCCCAGAATTTGTGTCATTTGTAATCCCTTCTCAGAGCTATAGTCTTTTAGAAAACAGGTATCTGGTGCATTTTGTATCTGCATGGTGAAGAAACCAGAATTCAGCATGAGCTGGGCTCCAAGCTCAGGTATGAATGAGAAAGGTGTTTTTCAACCATGAGTCAAAACACAAGCAGAAACGGTAGGTGATCTAAACCGGTACAGCTTCATAATCTTCAGTAGTGCTGGACCAATATAAAACAGATTTGCCTCACTGCAATAAATAAAAGAGCTATGTTGATTAACTCCAGATGAAAATCCAATCTACAGATCTTAAAGAAAAAGTGAAGGAAGAGCCCAATAGCCTGGAGCTCCAGTAATGGCTGGGACTCTGTACAGAAGATAATCTGCCTGTTATCTGCAGAAGCAAAAGGGTGGGTGTAACCCAAATCTGCTTACGAAGCATAGTAGCATTTTACAGTTTGTCTTCTTATCAGAGCAAATGAGTTCCATCTGCTGAGAACCAGGCCTACATTCGTGCCAAATTCCCACTCGTGCTTTTAAACAATGTTTTCTAATACTAACCACACAAACACTACCATATGCAACTTACACGAGGCTGTTACTTAAACCTACTGAAGCCGGGAAGTTGCAAACACACCGATTTGCTCTGTTTGCCTAACTTGTTATTAAAACTCCTATATTTTTCCCAGATACCGATATCTTGCTGTGGTGGATCAAACACACCTTCAGTTCTGTATCTCACTTTGATCTCTGCAGACTACAAAGTCAGGTTTCCAGCGAGGGCAGAGGGACACGAAGTATTCTCCACCAGCCATGTAAGTGAGAGTTCGGAAAGTAACAAAGGCACATAGCTTTCCTGTTATTAAAATTACATAAACCACAAAATGCTGCAATAAATCAGCAACAGGCATCTGATGCAAGGCTCAAACATAAAAGGTTTTCAAAATTAAAACTCAGAGATCCCCAGCTCATCCTTCTCTAGTCTCCTCTTACTGTAACTACGCAACGTTATTAAACGGGCACTAATGTCACAAACCGAGGAGTTCCTAATGATGTTGTTCACAGCAGATACATATAGCTATAGAATTATATAAGAGTGAGAGCTTGAAATTCAGACCCAAAAGCATATTTCACCTGTTGCCACATCCACTGAAGTAGTTTTGTTTCTTTTTTTAATTCATATGTTGTGCCATAGACCAGACTAAGTGCTGTGAAAATAGGTGGGCAAGACGTGTATTCTCCATCCAGATCGAGGACTGATTCTGCTCAGAAAGCAAGAGTAACTCATTGCATTATAACGTCAGAATACATTTTAACAGGCACCTGTACATTTCTGATCAGTCATCAACCGTGGTTACAGCGTCCATCAGAAAGAATATTTACAGGACAGGCTCTAAGTCTCACTCCGCCCCAATTCACTGCAGAACTGTTAACCTATGTGGGAGCTTTCCCTGTTCTGAGGAATACCAAGATCAGTGTTCAAGTTTGGTCCTTGTGATAGGAATTACTTAAAAACACACATTGTTTTAAAATTAGCATCCAAAGGATGAATGCTAAGTTTACAGTACTAGAAGGTAAGCCTCTCTTCGAGGAAACCACTTACAGCACAGGCTCTGAAACCACATCCAGCAGAGCTCTGCGAAAGCTCACTTTTCTCTTTGCAACCCGTGAACGCCCTGCCTACAGCAGATCTGCAGACGGCAGCAAGGAACAGTGCTGTCTTGAGATTGAATTTAACTTCTGTGCTAGCATTAATGGATGTAAAGTGCAGTCTGCTCTCAGTTACACTTCCAGAAACCCAAATCTGCCTGACTGACCTCAGCGGTAGCAGGTGGGGTTACTAAATGCCAGGCTTACCACCGAAGACACTTCCTGGGATGGGTGCCTGACCTGAGCATTGTTAAACAAGCCACGCTTTCCTCTTTGACTGCCCGTTCTTCCCATAACCAGCCACCCAGCGCTAGCTCCCAGAGGTGCCAGGGCTGAGGCCAGGTTTGGGGAGACGCGGGAGCACCCCAGCCCCTCCCTGCCCACCCACCCCACCCGGCTCACCTTTTGCAGCAGCGCTTGCGTGGGCAGCCGGGGCGAGGAGGGTGCCCGGAGGAGGACACGGCGCGAAGTCAAGCCCTCAGAGCTGGCACGGCAAACTTCAACCCGCATCGGGGACGGATTAGGCCTGGTGACGAGGGGTAACAGCTGTGCTTCCAGCAGCACGGCACTGCGCCTGGGGCTCCCTCCTGACCCCAAAAGCCGCGGCCACCTGTCACGCAGCGGGCACCTCTGCGCTCGGGCGGGCTCCGGCACCGGTTTAAAGACCCCCCAAAACCCCCAAAACCCCGTGGGCTCTCCCAAGCTCGTGGCTGAGCCCAGGCTGAGGAGAAAGGCACGCAACTCACCGCACGCTGCCTCCCCCAAGCCCTCCCGGCAGGGTCCCCGTCCCCGCCGCCCCGTCCCTCACAGCGAACGCACAGCGACCCCGGCCCCGCTTTGAGCCGCGGAAAGAGCCGGGAAAGAGCGGGCTGCTCCACCTCCGTCCCGCCGGGCGCCGGCAGCGTCCCCTCTTCCTCTTCTTCCTCCTCTTCCTCTTCTTCCTCCTCCGCCGGGGCAGCGCCGAAGTTGCGCGGAGCCGCCGCGGGCCGCCCGCTGCCGGCGGCTTGAGGCGGGCGGAGGCGCGGCCGCCGCCGTTGCCATGGCGACCGCGCCATAGCGCTCGGGGGCCCTGAGGCGGCGCTGCCCTGAGGGGGGGGGGGGGGTTTGATAAATAACGGCCCGCTGAACGGAGCCGCTCATTTGGTTAATGAGTTTGTTTAATAAAGGCGGCTGGCCGAGGTCCCGAGGGCTTCTTCAGTCACCGGGTGGCTGGTGTTGTGGGGAGGGGAGGCTGGATGAGGTGAAGGTGTTAGCGGGGTCGGAGAGGAGGAGCTGCTGATGGTGGGGGGTGTCTGAGGGCTGCACTTCATCTGGAAAAGAGGCATGAGAGAGGTCTGGGAAACAGAGATTGTGGGAATCCTGCGAGGTGACTGTGTTTAGTGAGAGGCTGGTAAGGTGAGAGGAGTGAGAACTGTCCTGCAGCTGCCCGAGAGAGCAGTGTGACAGCCCTCACCCTGGGGCACCTGTGAAACCCAAGTGTGTGTGCGAAGTCAAGTCCATGCTGAAAAGGTTTCCTAAGTCAGGGCCCACGTTCTGACACCTTGGTACTTACACAGCGAGAGGACAGCGGGGATTCGGACTCTTTAAGTCAGTACAGCACATGCGTAAATCGAAACAGAGGGAAGGAGGAACCTCAGTTTCAAAACAGCCCAGCGAAACAATTACAGGTTAAAAGATGTCCATGGCCGTCCGAATTAAAATGTATGAGGAGGGTTTCTTTTAATGTCTAGTTTATTATTAGATCAAATGACACAACCGGACTAACAAAGAGATTAGAAGCATTTTCTGCTCTAATTATTTGTGGAGGATTATGTGTCTGTCCTTAGCTTCAACTCCAGCCCAGCAGACTACCCAGCATGCAGAGATTTATGACGTTCTCTGTGGGCTCATTTCAACCCAGGACTGTTGAGTTTTAATTAAAAGTCATCTTACATGGCTAAAGACCTTTATATTTTCATCCATTAAAACTTATTTCTAAAGTCATCATCTCTGACTAATGCAGAAAAAAACCCATCTCGGAAACACTGAGGTACCAGGTAAAGGAGTTGTAGTTTCAACGCAGTGAATTCCTGGGAAATTCCTGCCACAAACTCAGGATGCTGATGGCTGGCAAATATCTTCAGGAGAATTTCTTTGGAGATATAGGAGCAATCACTCATCTCTCCCACACCTTATTTAGCAGCTGAAGTCAATCAATCTTACACTTGCACTGATACGACAGAGATGATCAGTAACCAGTCGGATCACCAGTTGCTTAGTAGCAGTACTCCAGTAACAGAGAAGGAGTAGAGCTGTATTCAGCAGTATGTCTTTCAAGACATGGCATGACAATCAAGATTCGCCATGTGGTAATTTGTAGTACGGTCCATTTGGGACCGCTGTATTTTGCCATTTATCAGATGCTGTCCTGACTCACCTGAGCATGTTACTAGCACCACAGCTGCAGCCCCTGTGATGCTGAATGCAGAACCTTTGCGTTGCAGCATCAAAGTCCCAGCCCTCTGACACTGGCACTTAAAATGGGCTTCTCCAATCAGTAGTAATTGAGCTGCTACTATCTCTGCATGGGTTTAACCATAAGCAAATAATCTCATGTAATCACTGACAAAAAGCAAATATAATATGGCAGAGTTATATTGGGTCTGCTGGCTTTTGACTAAGCTAGTGAAGTGTGTCAATGAATATAATGGGGCTCACAGAGGGAACATTGCCTTTCTCAAAGGCTTAAAATCTTGCTTAGAAAAGTGCCATTTTCAGAGCTATTTGTCAGATTTTTGTCACGCTTGTTTTCCCTCAGCGAAGCAGTTTTTCATTCACTGGGAAGATCTTCTTCCTGCTGTTTACCTCAAATCCAGTCAGCCCACCCACACACAAGTGCACTATGAGCGAAAAAGAAAAAGTTCATTCACTCTCCAGCAGCAGTCCCAAGCCTTTTTGGCACTGAGGCTCACTTGGGAAAAACTGGCAAGGTTAGTGTGTCTCTTCCAGCACATCTCTCTTTCTCTGCCCCCTCAAAATGTGGGGCTGCCCCATCTTCCCTCTGCACACTATTGCTGCTTCATGGGCATGGGGCTGTGTCCACCAAGGCTGAATGGTTTGGGGCTGATACTGCAGCTGCTGCTGGGTGTCACCTGCCCCAGTCCCCCTCAGGGACTGCCAGGCCAGAGGGTTAAAAATGAGCAGCTCACACAACAGTACCCTGGGTCAGTAAAAGAGATGTGTACTCGGATATAGTGTTCCAGCACACAGCTGGATGAAGAGGAAGGCATACAGGTGTTTCTCAGGAAAACCTGTTAGATAGGACCATTACAGAGACATTTGTACTTCATAAGTTGCACCATCTGGAGACCTTTGCCTTCAGATAATCATACCATAATGTTCTAGCAAGGATAGCTCTGAAATGAGCAGCCTTTCTCCTGTCAGCTCACGCAAGCTCCTGTGTGATAGGCATGCTATTGTGTCTGAGTGGGAGCTGGTGGTTTTTTTCCTCCCCTTCCCTCTTTTAGAAGAAAATGACAGGCACTATGGCTAACTAAAACATGAAGAACCTAAGGCTGTGGAAAACAATCATGGGGTGCTGCAATGCCAGGAATGGAAAGAGAGCATTTTAAAGGAATATAATTTAGAGTAAAAGAAGAAATTTAAAGGAAGAAAATGTAGACAGAAGCTGTGAACTCACATAAAAGGTTTACATCATGTGCAAATATTTCCTGTAGACAACAAGTCCCAAAACAAAACATTTCAAAGGACTCTGGCAAAGCAATAGAAAATGTTTGCTTTGCAGTGAGGGAGGCAGAGTGAATTCCCCACCAGGAACACTAAACCCCTAACCTTGGCAGCAGTAGGAGGTAAAAGCCTACAAGTCTTTCTTCTCTGCTGCATCCATTGCCCACTCAGTGCAGTCAGCATTAACTGCTTCTTGCCACTGCTATGCTGTAGTCTGTGAAGAGAGGCTGGATGTACCCTGAGCCTTGTGTGCTTCAGAGCATCCTGAACCCTGGTGCACGGAGTGTACTTAGCCCTGGCCCTCAAAAACACGTATATTTGTCGAGATTATCCAGAGTACAATAACCCAATAACCTTCCAGCTACGACATTTTCCCTTCTCTCCGAGGCATCCCATAAGTGTGTAGCATAAGTAACTGGCAGAACCTCTGGTTGTTGTACTGCTGTGCTTCACAGCCATGCAGCACCACACAATCCGATACGCAGTTTTTAAAATGTTCCCTCCTTCTTGCCTTTCTGTTTACCACTATAAAGAGTCATTTAACAGAAGTGCGGTGGGCTGTTTAATGGCTGATTATCTTAACCGAGCAACTTAACTGAGCAAATATTAGTTCCATGTTTTTAGCGGAATGAGTGAAAATGATGAAGTGTCATGAAATATTCAGCCAAAAAACAGACGTAGAAAGGCAAGCTGAGCAGCAAAAATTACAACACAGATGGTCATGGTAAATTAATTGAAGACACCAGGCTGCAGGGTGGGAAATGCAAAAAAAAAAAATTAAAAAATGCCATGGAGCCTACAAGTAGACAGATGTCAAAAATATCTGCGATTATGTGCTTAATTGCACTCTGTCTGATTGCTTGGTTCTTAATGTAAACTATTAACATATAATAATCTCCAAAGGACATTATCAAGGTTGTTAGCTTTTAAAATGACCATGTCTGAAAAGTTGACGCAGTCCATAATGTCACACTTATATGCGTAGTAGTTTTCTGAGCAATGATTTTTGTTACATGATGAAAATTCTTCCAGTACAAAAGACATTAACTCCTTTCACACCATATTTGCAGATTTCTCCTTTGTCTTACTGAAATGCACATTATTTTATCTTACACTGTTTGAAGCAGATCTGACAGCAATTGACAAATTTTTCAGTAGCCGCAATGGGCTTTGAATCATTCTCTTTAGGAACTGCTCAGTACAAGAGGAATTTCGCCATTCAATTCTACAGGACCAAGACCTTGCCCTTACTCTGAGCTTGTTCCAAAATCTGCTGAAATCAATGGATGGATTTGAGATGACTTGGAAGGGAGTCTGACAAAATAAAGAAAAGAAAAAAAAAAGGAAAAAGATGATAAGTTTCTTTTAATCCAAATGCAAAGCATATAGGGATTCTAACTTTTGCTCCACACAGTGTTTGAACTAATTATATCTCTGAAATGTTAGGGGATGTATTGTGTAAGAAATATTAACCTTCTCAGATACATGTCCTGCAGGAGGGACCAGTAGGAGGAAAGAAGACAAGGATCCTTACAAAACTGTTTTAGGGATTTGAGACTGGAGGACACAACAGTGGAAAGGTCCTCTGGAGGCAAGAACTGAAAATCTGAACAAGCCCCAGCAGGATGACACTCTGTGCAGTGCCTCCTAGAGAGAGATGTGCACACTCTTCTGAGCTCCAGAGCATGCCCGTGTGCTTGTGGGTTTAGCAGGTGCCTCTTTTAAATGTTTAGGAAAAGATACCGAGTATAAAGTCTCCCTGTCACTACATCCTAAGATCTTAAAGCCTACATCCCACAGTTAGGGAAGTAGGACCACCACTTTCCAATGCCAACAGCCACTTAAGAATAACTTTTCTGAAATGGTGATGCTCCAGAGAGGAGTACCCGGTGTGCATTTGAATTAAGCCCCCATTCCATGGGATATTTGTTATATCCACAGTCCCAGGTCATCCGTGGTATCAACACAGATTTCAACCCACCATTTGAGGTGCCCCTTGTGCTGCTCCACTGACCTGCCAAGCACTTGAACACTGGCCAAGCACACCAAATACCTTTTGGCTCAGCCCTGAGAAGGCCTTTCCTTTCGGGGCACTGCTCCCTGCTCTCCCCATATTTTCACTAATTTCACCAGGAGACAGAGGAGTCTGCTGCTGCAGAAGCTGCAAGAACTGCTCCAGCTCGGCTGGGCTGGGAAAAACAGAGCACAACCACAACAATTTACGCGTTTCTGCACATCAGGTTTTTGACAAGTGAACTGAGTGCGTTGCATCTGCTGCCTCCTGACTGCATGTTTAAGGCCGGGAGAGACTGAGTGTTGCAGGGGTGAGGGGGGACCTCAGTTGCCACTTGTGGGTCACCAACAAGCCTTATTGATTACACAATGAGGGTAGGAACTGGGGAACCCCAGTGCTAGTTCAGTTTTTCAGATCATGGCAAACTTGATCTCTTCAGAATATGAATTCTTACGGGTAAATCCTAAGATAAATGTCCTGAGCATTATTCCTTCAGTTAAACACCCATTTTCCAAAGGAAATGTAGCATTACCCACCCACGGACCTGTATTTCTTTCAGTGTGGGAGGTCAACATTTGAAACTCTAATCCCACAAATGATGAGATTTATTCTAAATCTGGAGCCTGTGATTTCTTTTTCTGTTTTCTTCCTTTTCCTTTTCTTTTTCTTTTTCCTTTTCTTTTTCTTTTTCTTTTTCTTTTTCTTTTTCTTTTTCTTTTTCTTTTTCTTTTTCTTTTTCTTTTTCTTTTTCTTTTTTTTCTTTTTTTTCTTTTTTTTCTTTTTTCTTTTTTTTCTTTTTCTTTTTCTTTTTCTTTTTTTTCTTTTTCTTTTTCTTTTTCTTTTTCTTTTTCTTTTTCTTTTTCTTTTTCTTTTCCTTTTCCTTTTTCCTTTTCCTTTTCCTTTTCCTTTTCCTTTTTCCTTTTCCTTTTCCTTTTCCTTTTCCTTTTCCTTTTCCTTTTCCTTTTCCTTTTCCTTTTTTTTTCTTTTTTTCTTTTCCTTTTTCTTTTTTTCTTTTCCTTTTTCTTTTTCTTTCTTTTCCTTCTCCTTCTCCTTCTCCTTCTCCTTCTCCTTCTCCTTCTCCTTCTCCTTCTCCTTCTCCTTCTCCTTCTCCTTCTCCTTCTCCTTCTCCTTCTCCTTCTCCTTCTCCTTCTCCTTCTCCTTCTCCTTCTCCTTCTCCTTCTCCTTCTCCTTCTCCTTCTCCTTCTCCTTCTCCTTCTCCTTCTCCTTCTCCTTCTCCTTCTCCTTTTCCTTTTCCTTTTCCTTTTCCTTTTCCTTTTCCTTTCTTTTTTGTCCCATTTAAATTCAACTGAACATTTGCTCTTTCCTTATGGCCAGCCCCAGGCCACCCCAACTACCCATTACCCAGCACTACGCTGAGACTATCAGCAACCAAAGACTGCACATGCTGCAGGGGAGCTTCACTAGGGAAAGTGTTAAATGCAGTGATTTAGCAACAGCACATGTTTTCAGTCTCCTAAACAGACGGTGATCTATGGAAGCAGATGCATCTAGTAAATTGTATTCACAACACGTAGACATTCAGCTCAACCAGTCCCAAGCCTCTGAGTTGCAGTATCTCACTGCAGCATGGTCCTGTACACCACTGGAAGGCAAAACTTCATACCTGTGGCATGAGGCAGCAAGTGCAAGAGCACGCACAGAGGCTGGCGGGCAGCAGCTATCAAGATGTATTTGAAATAACTCAGGCTCAGCCCAGATGAGATCTTCTAGTTTGATGGTTATCCACCACCCCTCCCTTCTGTATGACAGAAGTGCTTTTGAGCCTGCCAATAAATGTTCTACATCATAACTCAAAATATTAATTATTTGACAAGCTACCAGTGCTCATTTTCGTATCGCTGCAGCCATCAGTTTTCTGTTGTGATTCTAAATGGTTAAGCAAGCTGTATGCCAGGAGGAGTAATCTGCTGTAATACGCCGTGGTCTGATGCACGCACCTAGATTGGAGTGTTACTTAAGCCTTAATCCCCGAGAAATCAGTGATTACCCACAGGAGACAAATGGAGGGCTGTTTATAGTAGAGTTGCTAGACAACAGCGCGCTGTTTAAAGTCTATTTGTCCGAAGATTAACCACATTTTGGAGGCTAACAACTTTTCCAACAACCTGCTTATGGAAAAAAAAAAAGAAGTTTAAAACATGTACTTTTTAAAAGAGAAGAGAGTATCACCATTGTTACTTGGCATTTGCAATGACACGAGGGAAGGGTGAGTGTGCTGCAGAATGCAGAGGAAGGGGCTCTTCGGGCTCAGTGTGCAGAGAGGAAATGAAGGAGCAGCACGGCGGGGACTGCGCGCAGGTCCCTGCCACCCCCCTGCACACACAGTGTCTGCACGTCCCCAGCATTTACATGGCAGTGCCAGGCAGCTGCTTGAAAGCCTTTCATTCACTGGCTCCCTCAGAGAAATAAGTGGAACAAAAAATAGCAAAAAAAATGACAAAAAGTATCCTATTAAATCCATCTCTTTTTTAAACCGTATTGTTTTCTCCTTTGTACCCAATACAGAAAATGAAGCCGGGGAAGTGTGGGGGCAGGAGAGGGGTCCTGTGTGAGAGGAGAAGCAGGATGAAAAACCCAACAGAGGATCAGAAAAGCAAGATGTTCCTGATCTGGCCCTCAGATCCCTTTTTCATTTTTTAAGGAGCAAGTGTCTGGATTATATAGACTTTACAATATATGGCCCCTCTGTTGCTTGGCAACTTTCTGAAATAATCTTGGTTTTAGCAGAGAAGGAGCTGTTCAAAGTGTACATGAGTGCTTCAAAATCCAATCCTCTTAAATTATTTTCTCAAAGTCTGGTCAGCTCTCCTTTTTCTCTTCTTAGCATATGTCAACAAGACTGTCACTTTCCCTTTTCTTTTTGCAAAGTCCACACAGGACTTCAGGAGCACGTGGTTACTGAAATGCCCTCTTATGACCTCTTCTTCCACGTGGAGAAATTCAGCAACTTTGCGCAATTGTCCCACAATTTGTGCAGAACAAAAATCCTGTCCCTCCGGGCCTTATTCTTGCTGCCCGTAGACATTAGGGGACTATTTCTGTGGTGGAAGTATATTCCCTCAAACGAGGATTTCAGGATAAGGTCCATGGTGCTTCCAAATGAAGGCAGGAGCAGCTCCAGGCCTAGCAGCAAAGCAGCAAGGAGGGACCAGCAAAACAGTGACCGAGGTGGTCATGTCAACAACCACCCGTGCTGAGGCAGCATGAAGCACGTGGAGGATGTCCCTGACACATCTTCATCTAATCTGTTCTTAAATTGCCAGTGTCGGGGTCCTGTGGCCTCCCTTGGCTACTAGCTGTGCTTCACGGGTTTCACAATAACAGCATTTTTCTTCATATCTAGGAAAAGTTCCCCTCAACTTAAACAAAGTCAACGGGGAGAACAGCTGCCACAGTATCATACCAGTGACTTGTATTTATCTCGTGACCTGCTGTGGCCTCCAGGTCTTATTTTGCAGTACTTCTGCTGCTTTTATAGTTGTGCATTCCTAAATATACCATTTTGCCTTCAACATTATTGAATTTCATTCTGGTCAGTTTCCCCTGTTAGTCCAGAGCATTTCTATCTCAGGCCCTCACTCCAGGTGCTTTCAGTCTTTCCTGGCAAGAAAGTAATTGCAAAATGATATAAATATATTCTCCAGTCAGTCCCACTGGATGCTAATAAAAATATCCAGCCAAGCCAGGCTAGTAGCAAATCCCCGTGAGGCCTTATTTGAATTATGCTGAGATAAAGGAACCAGAGAGAGCTCTGAGAGTGGTTTTTCAGCCAGCACTTCTTTGTTACAGTACTCCATCTACACCACAGTGTCCCTTGTGCACCATTAGCTTACAAGTAGCTGCACAGAAGTCTGTGCCACTAAGAGCAGGATTTGGCCTGCACATTACTATGATTTGCTGATCTGGTCCATGCAGTTTCAACAGCCATCAAGATGAAGGCAAGCTATTCTTAGATTGAGGAACAGCATTAGTGCTCAGAGTTGCAAGAAAAGCAGATAAATATGTCCCCAAACACGGCCTTTTTGTGAGACGAAGGCAGTCAGGGCCAACCCCAACTATCAGGCCAGCCATTTAGACATCTATACACAAAGCCTCCGAGGCACACGACACGTGTCTTCTCAAGACAAAGCTATAACCTGCTTTCAAATTCAGAGGAAGATTTGATCCTGGATTTTCTTCAGGAACTTGAAGGGAAAAAGGGGAACCAATGTTAACGTCACTGAAGATTTCTTCCCTATAAGTGGGCCAGGCAAATCACAGCCACTGTACCAGAGAAGTCTAGTCTCAGGAAGAAAATTCATAAAACGCAGACTCTGATTCTGAGATGTGCTGAGCTCCCTGTGCACCTTACCTATGAGGAAATCCCATAACCTGAGGGATCTCTGTACCTTTTTCCCCACTGTAGAAAATAACAGTTTGGTAGGTGGGATCATTTATTGAGATAAGGGGGTTGAACCTGCCGAAAACCTGAGGACTGGGTGATAGGAGCTCTGCAAGCAAGAGCAGAGGCAGTCTGGAGAGAAAATGCAGAAGCAAGACATTCTTTTCACATGCAAAAGCTGTCCACCCCCTTATATCAAAAAAAAGACAAGCCATTCCCTCGTGCAAGTTAGCAAAAGAAATACTGAACATCTCTGTTCAATGTTGCACTCAAGTAATTCTCTGTGAAAAGACAGTCTCTGTCCCAATGTACTCAGCCTCTCCAGACTTACAGAGGAAAAACGTTCGAAGTGCAGCAGTGGGTGCCATTCCCAGCCCAGTCTCTGAGGGGGACACGCTTTGTACCCCCTGTTTATAGTGCAGGGACTTGCCTTGTTTGTGGTCTGCAGAGAAAGGCTACCTGCTGGGTTGGGCATGAAGACTGAGCCATGCTCCAGGGTGGGACCTGCGAGGAAAGCAGGACTTCACCAGTCTGGGCAGGATGCTGCTGAGCAAAGCCCTGAGGCAAGGAATGGTTTTAAAAAGAAAGCCCCCCTTTCCTTCCTGGCATTGCAGTGACATGGTAGTCTGCTCAGAGTTCGCCTACCAGAAGGAAGAGACTGTCTCATTTCAGAGCAGCCTCTGTGAGAACACTTTTTCTGCTGTAAGACTGCTTTTTCCTAAATAATTCTCCTAAATAATATATTCCATAATACTCAATGCTTGCTTATTTATTATTATTTTTGTGTGTGTAGATAACCCTCAAGTGCTAGCAAAAGATGAAATGGAAACCTCTGTGACCAAGCTAGTGTCTTGAAGAGGGACTGCCAGATGCTGCTGCTGCTGAAGGACCCCCGCTTTAGCAGCAGGTAGCACAATTAGAAAGATCATCCTGGAAAATTACAGACAAAAAGCAAAATGCAAAAGAAATAATCCATTCCACCTTCAGCTATATATTGCTAAAGCAAAATTGCAGCGGGCCTGACTGCCATCTTACCTTTCCCTCCTGCCGCTGTCAGGCCTCAAACCCTCCTGGTGGTGGTCTCCAGAGGAGCTGTGCAAACTCTGAGGAGTGGGCTGCATTTTGGTAGTGGCAGATCAACTTCTTGGGTTTTGATGTGCAGCAGCTGGCAGTCTGCCTTCTTGGAAAGTGGCATGTCTTCCTCACTGCCCCAGAACATGCTCACCATACAGCTTGCGAAGCTGGCCTTCCTCCTCTTCCTGGGGGTGTAAGCATACATCCTCCTACCCAGGCCCCCAACAGGTTCCTGAGCTGGAGAAATGGGACTTTGATCTGCCTGTCTTGCCCTGTTTTTCTGATACGCTTATGAACTTATGGCTGTCACAAGTGGCAGTCTTGGTGGCTTGTATAGAAACCCAACCTCTTCAACATTTTTATGGGGACAGTGCTCCTCAGTCGCTGTGCCTTCCTCCGTCATGGTCTTTCATAGACTAAGACTCATGAAAGGCTTCCAAGCCCAGAGAGTGACCACAGTGACCTTGGGATCTGCACTGAGTTAATATGTGCATGGCTCTGGTTCCTCCTCAGAGCTCAGCCCAACATGAACCATGGTGTGGAGAGGCTCTGGGGCTGGACTGTGGTGCCCACACAGGCCGTCCACCTCATGGGATCAACGGGCCTGTACAGCTATGAAGCTGCCCCATTTCACAAAGGGCTGTGCTGCCCTCCACAGAAGAAGCAGGTGGAGAAACGGTCTTCTTAATGTTTTGTTGCTGATCTAGTGATTGTGGAGCAGCAGACTGGCTAAAAGAAACAGCACAGTAGTAGTTAACACTGTGTCATGAAAGCCAGCTTGTGTGCATGTGAGAGAGACTGAGCCCCGCTCTAGCAGATCTGGTGCCTTAACAGCTCACTTGTTTATTTTACCTTTTAATGAAGTAAATTTCTGATGGCTGCAGTTAAGTAACTTCTATCCTGAAAGACTTGATATTCAGCTTAAGGTAAGTCACCACAGTTGTGTTGACTCCACTCTCCTCACACCACCATGGGATATAACACATGGGTACATCAGAGCAATCTCTGGCTTGGGATGCCTTCCCCACATCTTTACTCTCATTCCAGCCCTGCTTGGAGCAAATCATCTGTGTCTGTCATACAGTCTGGCTTTTGACTGGAACTGGGCTCTGAGCAAAAGGTCAGATTTTAATTCTGCTCAGCCACAGGGGGCTTGAGGCCTAGACAGGAATTTAGACTTGCCTCTTTCTGCTACAAATATTTACCCAGCACATTCCTGATGCTTTGGGAGATAATGGCAGAAGATTAGAATGATTATCATCTCTGCAAAGGGCAGCTTGCCATGATTCATGAAACACAGCTCTGTCAGAATGAGCCCGGTCCCATACCAGTAGCTCAAAGGCAAAGAAGCTGAAGGGGAGAAATGCTGATGTGTTTTCGTTGACGGAGCTACAGGTGGATTAGCTCTGTAATGTCTGAGTCCAGCGTTCCAGAAACTGCAGAATAATTCATTGGCTCTAGTGAAAGGCTTTGTAAGGGTTTGAAAAGGGCCCCAGAGAGTGGCCAAAACATCGCACTGACACATGGGGCCCAATCCTTGGTATTGAACTGATGCGCTTTATGTGCTATCAGGAGAAAGCTGGAAGGTGGGGGAAAATAGGCAAGGAACGAGTGCTGGTGCTCCTCAGCGTGGTAACAGAAGGTCTCATTTCATGTGGCACCCCATAGCCGTCCAGAGCATGTCTTTGGTGACTGAAACTCATGTGTAGGGAGCAATCAGGGAAAACATCTGTGTGCTTCTCTCCTCTGGACTGGGAAAGCTTTCCTGTTGACTCCAGCAGGCATTAGTACAGGCTCTTCCAGTTCTGTAACTGGAGCAGAACCAGCTCATGACAACCGCAGCACTGCGAGTCTTGGCTTCAAAACCCTCTGGGCCCATGCCAGGCCGATGACCCGCTCAGGGCCTCATGGGCACGTACAGCAAGTCCTTCAGCCCAACGCAGCGCCTGCTGGGCCTCAACGCCAGCCGTGAGGCCCTGTGTCGCCCTGGTAGGTGATGCTGTTGGGAACGTGGGCAACACGAGCCCAAGAGACCTGGGAATGGGGTGGTGGAGGGGGTGCTGGCTCCGCGAGCAGCTTCCGCAGGACTCCTTGCTCCGGCACCACTGCCAGCTGTGTGATAGCTACGGGCGTTACAGCGCTTTAGAAAGTAGTAGGGGCAGCTCTCAAAAACAGCTGAGGCAGTAACGTGAAGGAAAGGAGACGAAGGAAACACTGAGTTGTGGTAAGCTGAAGCTTGTACAACAGCACTTTGTTTGTTTGTTTTAGCTCTTATGCGTAGTGGTGCCTGATGAACAAAGACAAACAAATGTGTTTTTGAGTTATGATACCAAAATGACAGCATAACACCAGCCAGGAATGCTGTTTTCAACAGAAACACTGGTCAGCCCCTACAGGGGTTCGCAGCATCCTCATTCAGATGACTGTCAGGATTTACCTGCACATTTATTCCTTATGGTGTTCCCTGGCTATTGGAGCTATTATTCGGGTCCGTGGGTGGCTTATTTATTCTTAATAGAAGCTGTAAGCATCCTGAAGACCTGCTTTCCTTTCAGTGTCAGATCAGGGAGAGCTTCACGCCTGCCATCTGCTCTGCCCTGGCTGGGGGGGGATCAGCTGTGCAGGCACTGGTCATTCGATTTCCAGTGACACTTAGTCCTCGAGGTCTCTGCTGGTTGCCAGCAGTGGCCCAGTAAGCCTTACTTGTGTAGTAAGAGTGTAGTCTCATCACTGCAGATTGCACTTTATAGCTGTGAAACACCTCGTTTTAGAGGTATCTGAAAGCAACAGAAATAGCAGGAAACTGCGAGCTCCTGCTGTCCTCTATTACCAGGTCTCACTCCTGCCTGCCCTTCCATGCAGAAAGCTGCACACCTGGGTCTTTCTGAGCACATATTTAGCAGTCATCTTGAAGGAGATGGAATATAAGGGCCGCAGGCAGGTGAGTTTAATAAGCGTGCAAATAGGAAACTTAAAAAGAGGAAGCTACTGACTGCAGTAAAAGATGCTCAGCTAGAAGATGGCCCAATGCCATAAAGTTCAGAAACAGTGCTCCTGCTGTTTTAGCAACAGGTTTTGGATCAGGCATCTCCTCCTGTGTTGCCCCAGGGGAGCGTGTGGCCACACACTGCCCCAGGCACCGCTGCCGCAGAGAAGTGTGATGCTGCACAGCTGGTCAGAGCAGGGCTTGGTAACCTGCAAGTCACAGGCCTGCAAATTCCAGCTCCTGCCGCATCAAGCCACAAAAAAAAATCACACTATTTATTTCTTCAAAATATTTCTGACAGCGTATCAAAACAGTTTCACCTAACGTTGGAAAATGCTGGTGCCACATTCATCAGTAGCATAGCCATCCGGAGCTTTGTGCAGCACCAGTAATGCTGCCTTCACTGAGTCAACAAACTGTTATTCCCACTGGAGCGTAATTCTAAAAACACCGGCAGATGTGTGGAGGTGTACAAAGCTGAACGAGGAGGGGTGAGTCACGGCTGGGGCACCCCAGACCAACTGCAGCAATAGATGAAGCGTTTTTCATGCATTTGGAACATCGCCGCGTCTGCTTCCTGTGACTCCAGCAGGAGTTTCAAGGCTCACCGAGGAAGAGCTAATAACTGGAAAATATAGGAATGTTTTCAAAAAGGGGCGGGGGGGGGGGGGTATTTGGACACCAGGTCCTTTCAATTGCAGTCACTGCTGTCTCTGCAAGGAAAGTAGCTTTCAAACCAAAGAGGAGCAGATCTCCTACACTCCGAAGGAGTTTGGGATCAGTGTGGGCTGGTGTCTGAAAGCAGAGGTGGGCTGCTGGCAGACCGACATCTCTTCTGGATACGAGCCTGGAGGGGCCCAGGAGAGAGCAGCCTTTCCTGAGCTGGTTAGAGGTGACAATAAGCAGAACAGCTCCCAGATCTGGATGATCTTTGCTTATCAGTAGAGCACATGTCATTCACGTTGCTTAATGTGACTGAGGGTTTCTGCTGAAAAAAGCCCACCAAATACTACAGGTCAAAAGCAAACCACCACATGTTGCTGGAGAAAGGATTTGGCTTCAGCCAGCATTCACTGGAGGCAGCACCAAAGGCACACAACAGCTTTTAAGTAACTGGGAACATTTACTGCATTTTTAATGGGCAGTTTTACTGCGAGATGGTGCACCCCCACACAATCGACAGTCTTCAACCTGGGGAGGAAAAGCAAGGCCAAGCCAGGTCTAGAAGCTACAGGTGACATCTTAAAGTTAGCAGTAAGCAGAGGGGCTGTCTGAAAAAGCAGAATGGCAGCTGGTGGGTTTAGGACAAAGCTGAAAGTCCAAGAATTTCTATCAGATGGAGTACTTCATCTGGCTTTGGGCAGGACTGAGCATCAGCTGCACGCCAGATGACACATGCACTGATTTCTCCAGCTAAAACTAGAAGTGAAGTCACTTCCAGACTCTCCTTAGGCTTTTAAAATTCCTCCCTTTGATCCTGGTGGCTTGAAGTTAAAACTGAGATGTTCAGGACAAGCAAAGCACCAAAGCAACAAAATCTCTGAGGAGTTTTGCTGCTCTGCCTGCCTGGTCAGTCGGTGGCACTCACTGTTTGAACAGATAGGAGCAGTACAAGCCTCTTCATGAATCATTAGAGACAAAATTTCCTCCAGCACCAAAATAGCCCGATCACATGTGAATGGGAAGACTCCCAGCTGCCTTAATGCAGAGGTACTCGCTGCCTATCACAAAGGGGCCAGCTTCTCGCATTTTCTCAGGTGATGGTGAATGATGTTGTGCTGGGCCATGACGACTTTAGCTCACCCCTTCTTTTCCACTGTTCTCTCAGCCCTTTATAGTCTCCTAGAAGCGATGTGGAGCTAATTCCTCCTACCCACACAAGGCCTCCATCACATCCACCACAGTCGGGCCTCCCTGCCCATTCCCTCTTGCCTGCTGTGATCTTCACACTGCCTCACTCCAGTCTATGCCATTGCTGAGTTAGGTTCAACATTCACTAATATGTCCTCAGCTTTTTCTCAGATCCTTTTTGCCAACCTAACTGGCTACTTGGGTTTTGGAGCCTGTATTGCCACCCAAATAACACTGCCTCCCATCCATTAGATAAGGCACGCTGTGCTGCAAAATCCTGTAGGACTCTGCCCACAGCTGAAATCCCAGCGGTGTGTCTCCGGAGGCTGGTGCTGCTTTAACTGGCCTGAAGAAGCAGCTTTTGCTGGAAGAAGCAGCCAAATTTCAAGAAGTGGTGAGCAGGACGGCCCTCGCCAGGCAGGGCGTGCTTGGAGGTGGCGAGAGGCCGGACCAGTATGGAGTTGGTTGCTGCTGCTGAAAATCCTTGCACCCACCCACTGCCAAGGTGTTTTAATGGAAATTAAAAGCTTTGCAGAAGGGCAGCTCGAATCTCATGTGAGCGACAGCACAATGACAGGCTAATTTTATGTTTCATTTTTAGCAGCATTATTCTGAAGTGTAGGATAATAGTTAACTGATTTAACCAGGTTCTTGCTTCGGGTAAGAAAAGCAGAACAAAGAGAGAGGTGTTATTTTTTTTTTAAATTTATCATTATAGTCAAGAAGCAAAATTCATATTTTTAGCTAGATCCTATATATAAACTTTTAATTGTCAATGTGATTATAAGAATAACTCCTCTTGAACACAATACATAGCACAACAAATGCAATTTTAGTGAGGTTTGTGTGGTAACACATCATTTTACTTTTAAATCCCATGCAATTTCAGTCACCCTCAGAAGGGGTGAACACGCTGGCGTGCGGTCCTGAAGGATGCCCAAAAATGTGTAGAGGGGTCCCCGAAGCGGGCAGGAGTGCAGGAAGGTGGCTCCTGCTCGGGTCGTGGAGCTGTCCTCTGTGTGGAGGGGAGCTGAGCTCTGTGTGAGGAATAACCCTGTGTATGGGGTCAGGCTGTGCTTCTCTTGCTCAGAGATTCATGCTCGGAGCAGGAACGCCCAGTGACCCAGGGACTTGTTGTCCTTAGCCCCAGTCAGGGCGGAGGCGCAGCTGCAGGGTGGCAGTCCCCTCCCATCCCCTCCAGCCACCTCAGGGTGCGGAAGGCAGGCCTCCGCAGTCCCTGCGGCCCCTCCTCAGCTGGGAAAGCCCCGGAGAGCTCTCAGGGTGCGAAGATGCTCCTTTCCTGCCACCCCACGTCTATACCCCGTCAGGGTCTCTGCTCGACTCGTGACACAGGCCTGACTTCCGTAATTCCTCTCAGCGGGGCCGTTCCCCTTGGGCACGAGGGGCCGGTGCGGCCCACAGCCCTGGCAGGAGCTGGGCCCTGTCGCTCTTTGGTCACCTCAGGGATGCCGACAGCTCTCCGAACAACATTTTAAACCTCTGAAAATCTGTGGTGGTGATGTTGCTCACCTGTTCTGCTTTCCTTCCCTCTCCTCCGTGGGTGTGGTCTCACTGCTTGCAGAGAGCAGTGGGTTTAGGACGTTGTTCAATAACATTTGTTCTTTTACACCAGCATGGTCTTTATTAGTGTGCCAGCGAGTGATGATTATTATCCCGACTACCACTTTTTGTCCTTCCTGGCCGCCTTGCCCCGAGTGCTAATCCGAAGCAGACGTTTATTAGCCACATGAGCAAACCAGCACTGTGTGGGCTGCGCTGGGCAGGAACGTCACCTGCTGAATTACAAGGGCAGGGGGATCTAATACGGATACTCGAGCCTGTGTGACCTCCACAGGCAGGTCTGCCGGGGCGAGGAGCACACCCCTGTGAGCTCCGTTGTGGTGGCACCGCGATGGCTGGGCGATTGGCAGCGAGGGCAGCATCCCTCCCTCCGCTGATCCCCCGTAATCCTGCCGCTCGCCTCCTGCAGCAATCTCCTCCCGGCCCACCAGGCACAGCGTGCCCGCACTGCCCTGGGCCCGCTTAACCGGAGTTACATAAATTACTTACCCGCTAATGACGCCTCTCTTAAGTAAGCAAATGGGATGACATCACCCCCCCGCAGCATGCCGGCTGCTCGGGGTGGGAGGGAAGGGGTGAGCGGGTGTCTGTGGGGGTGTGCAAGGTGCTGAGCCCTGTCCTTCCAGGAAGGGAGATGGGAACAGGGACAGCCCAGGTGGGAAGGGGCCGTGGAGTCTTGGCCCCTGCTCACAGCAGGGCCAGCAGTGAGGCCGCGTTGTGCAGGGCTTTGGACAGCTGGGTCTCGGATGCTCCTGAGGATGGAGGCTGCACAGCGTCTCTGGACACCCTGCCCCACCGCTCACCTGTCCTCACCTGGAAAAGCTGTTTCCCTACATCCAGCCTGACTTCTTTTTCCAACTTAAGGCAACGCTGCCAATTACAAAGCTGGTTTAAAATACCCCTGTACACAAAAATATCACGTAGAGGCATTCAAATCAATCCACATCTCTACCCACATCTTTGTTCATCGCAGCCCAAGCTTTCTCCAGCCTTTATTAAGCTCGTTATACAATATTTGTTGTATGCAGCATCATGTAATTTATCTGTGGGAGTGCAGGAATTCGTTCCTCTTTTCCATACAGAAGCAAGTAGGACCATACACCTGAATGCAGCTAGAGTGACTGCGTAGCCTGTGTTTTGCCCGGGTGCTGTGTTACTCCCTTCATGCTACAGAAACCCAGCTGGTGACAGAGGTGTCACCTGTGTTAGACGCCACCCAAAATCTCCTGAGCTCTCGGGGCCAGGTGCTGGCCTCAAGCACGTATGGGCTGTGTTCCGGCAGGCAGATGCTCAGTCCCCTCAAAGCCACTGCTGCTCTGCAGGACTGTGCCCACCAGTGCCTGATTTCACACCTCCCGAAGGGGAGGTAAGCAGGTATAAATACACCCGTATTTTCCTTGAGGGCTGGGTTTCCACCACATCTGCCTAAGAGGTGAGGCTGAGGACAGCATGGAGCCCCCCTGACGTGACTTGGTGGCACTGTGCACAGCCAGGACCGTGCCACATCGCATCTCTGGGCCCAAATGTCTCCGGAAAAAATTCAGGTGAGAGGGGCCCTGCCCCACCTCGGCTCTGGTCAGTGCCTGAGTGGTTTCGCACAGGGGCCAGATCCACAATAGGTGTGTGGTGGGAGCAAATCCCTCCACCTGCTCTGAGACTGCTATGCCCAACCCCAGAGTCAAGGAGTGAATCCAAATCCCGTCATTCCCCACCCCTGCACACGCAACGAGCTTTCAAAGTTGTCAGATTTAAAATAAAATTGGATGTGGGATACTTTAATTTCCCTTCACATTTTCAGCCTCTTGGGTGCATGCCAGTTACGCTGGGAAGCTTCCTTCCAGAAAGACGAGTGCTGGGACTTATTTTTTCCACCCGAAAGGCAAGGCTGCCACACGGCTCCCTAATTTCAGCATGAGACCGGGGACACACCTGTACCTGGGCTGGGAAAGGACCGGTGGAGGAAGCAAAAACCAAGAAGCTGGAGGAACGGTGAAACCAGAGGAGGCAGGGACAGCTGCTGAAAGCTGCTCTAGGGACAATGAACTGGAGCTTGCTTGAAAACGGAGCCCGGTTCAGCGCACCGGGAGGGCCGGCTGGCCGCCTCGGGCTCCCCATCCCTCCCGGGGGGCGGCCGGGGGCTGGCCCCGCTCCCTGCTCGCCCCGGTCCCGCACCCGGGCCGGGCAGGGCCCTCCCTCTGCTGCCTGCGGGACCGCAGTGACACCGCGCGGCGGCCGCCCGCACCCGCACCCGCACGCCGTGGCGTTTCCCGGAGGACATTTCCCCCGGACACCCCACGCGCCGGATTTCTCCCGGTTCTACCGTCACTGAGCACGCTGTCTCTCCGCTGGGAGACAGGGCGGTGGAGAAGTCTCCCCTCTGCCTCCAGGTGAGCATACGTCGAGCCAAGCTGGTCGCGCCAGCCCTACAGAACAGACACGCCGGCACTTCCCAAACTGCCGATTTGCGGCCACGGATCCCTACCTGTGGCCAGGCTGCCCCACAGGAGTGATGCTCCGGGACCACCAGCGTCCCTGATGAGCACACGGGGGCCTGCAGGCACAGGGAGCTGCACCACGGACACAAATGTCTGCAGAGATCGGGAGCTCAGGTTTTCCCCAGAGTGATCTGGTTAAAAGGCTTTAGCTGTGGAGAGAGGACCAAAAATGTCCCCATCTGCTCATGAGCCGTTGGCAGCTCACTCAGGGAAGGCCTGGGGACCCTGGCCCGTGCAGAGGGAGGACAGCCCTCCTTGGCAGTCCCTGTCAGAGCACCGAGACCAATGGGGCTGCACATCCCGGCGCCTGAGCCCCCTTGGTGTGGTCACCCCAAGCCTGGAGGTGGGTCACCGTCACACATCCAGAGCAAAAACTCAAGACAACATCCCTTCCTTCTGCCTGCTCTTCTGAAAGCTAACATTTTCTTCCTAACTCTCTGCAGGGACCTCAGATGCTCATCCTCAGTTCCCCTCAAACTCATGGCTTGGATAAATGCAGAGCACGCCCACACCTGGCATCACGCAGGTGCCCACCTGGGTGCTGGAGACAGCTGCAGGAGAGGCTGTTCCCTGAGCATCACCAAGATCAGAGGGAGCTGGGCCTCTCAGCTGCTGAGCAAACAGCAGTTGCATAAATTGAAACTGCCTCGGGCTCGCTGGAGTAAACTCGCACGCCCAGTGCGTCCTGGAGTTCAGGTGCTTTAGAGAAGAAAAGCGTGGAAATCTCCTTGTCTGCTAGGGCCAGTTCACTGCTCCACCTTGCTCGTCCCTGCCCTGGCAGGCTGTCATCACTCCCTGCCTCTCGCGCCGTCCTCCCCGGGCAGGTTTCCAGGCTCCAGCTGGAGAACACTGACTTGATTAGATTTGATTCACAAAGGCGTTTCACAACACTTGTTCACCTAAACAAAATAAAAGTCCTGGATCTAAGCATCATAATTAAGGGCAGGGTAGAGCCTTTTGAAGCAAACTTTTGGTAAGTCACCAAATTTTAAATAGCATGGTTTCCTGCCAGAGTCCCCCGCTGAGGAAAAAGTTCATAGAAGTTCAGCTGCTCAACCCACGACTTCCTGAAATAGCAGGTGACATCTTTTTGGCTTTTGTATCCCTTAAACATAAAGGCTCCTGTTCCGATTTTATTGAACTGAGTACTCGTGAGGTATGCAGGAGGCTTTTGCCATCTCCTCAGGCTTCAGACAAACGCAGCAATACGTTACAGAGGATGCCACTGAGGATGAGGAGGACTTTGTGTCTCCAACTACTTTGCTTCTGGTTCTCTTTGCTTGGACTCCCAGTTAAAAAGCCAGCAAAACTGTGCAGTGGTGAAGACTGGGGAGTGCTGTTTGCAGGCCACTGGCTGTCCTGTGGAGGGGTTACGTCTCCCACCACAGTGGCTCAGCCTCGAATCCCTCCTTCAGCACCCATGGGTGCCAAGTCCAGGCCAGAGTTGGCTCAAGCACTTCTGGCAGCGCCACGCTGAAAGGAAATTGCTGAGGGGACATGTTCAGTTTCCTCTCACATGCCCACCCGAACCGTTCCCAGAAATAATCTCTACCAAGTGTACTTTCCTCAGAAACAGCACTAAGCCCGCTCTGTGAATCTGAACAACATTGTGCCATCTAAAAACTTCTGTCCTGCTGTGCTGCAATGAAAGTGCTCTTGAGGAACGGGGCAGCAAAAGGAGGTAGAGTCAGGAGCACGAATATATGTTGATGGAGAAACCACTCCGCAGGCAGACACGCCACTCCTTCAGGGGATGGAGGTGTTTCGGTCTTGCTGGAAAATGTGCGAAGGCAAAGAGGCAGAAGAGGAAAGAGCTCAGGCATATACATTTCACCAGCCTGTGGACACTCCTCATGTAATGGAAAGGCAGCCCAAGAGCCGCATGATGTGTCCGCAGGAGAAGACCAAGGCTGGGCACCTCTGGGAAGCAGGGAGCCTGGGCAGAAGCCCAGCCCAGCTCCTGTCCGTTTCCACCATTGCCGAAGGCAGAGGTACTTCACTCAGCGCCACACGCAACACAGTGGCTGCCAGGTAGGTCCAGTGCACCACGCTGCAATGCCAGGCCTGAGGAAGCGCTTTGAATGTGGCAAAATGAGGCACTTTGACCAGTACGTTAACTGGAAATATAAGCAAGATCGAGACCACTGTACGTAGTGTTTCCATGAATCAGCTTCTTCCAAAGGGAAAGCTGTGCCACGTGAAATAGGTTAGCCCGTTACACACACCGAGCCCTTCCCCAGAGACCTCGCAGGTCAGGGCCGAGACAAGCTGAAGCAGGCAGGCAAAATAAACCCCGGGTGTGGAGGTGCCCATAAAGAGAGCAGAGCAGAAATTGAATTTGCCACAGGGCTGACTGATGCCAGAGGAGAAGAGTTTGTTGGCAAATTTCAAAATGAGACTTAAAAGAAGAAGTGCTGGTTCATACAAACTAAGCAGCCTTGCTAGGCTGAAAAAATGATGAAATAGCCCTTTGTGTGTTCCTGCCTTCCCCTTTATGCGTATGTCATAAATAATTAACTGGCTCTTTGTCTTCAGCCCTTGATGAACCTGGGGTGTAATAACAGGAGTAGACGATGGTATCTCGGCTGTCCTCCCTTCAGACAACACCAGGCTCTCGCATGCAATCCTGCGGCGGCACCGAGCATCTTCTCCTTATCCTCCCGATCAGGTTTCCGTCCTGTCCTCCCGCTGTGCACGTAGCCGCCCTCCAGAGCCACCTCCAGCAGGCACAAAGGCCCGGCAGCGCCGCGCAGACAGGCGGGCCTGCTCCTGCTGGGCTGTAATTACGGAGCGGGTGGCCTCCAGCAGCAGCCACCAGGCCTGGACAGCAGCGGTGAGCAAGTAACGCCCACCGGCCAGCCTCCCCGTGACTGGTTTTTGTTGTGTTTGTGGTCGTGAGTCAGATGGGAGCACCTAGCAGCTTGCGTGACACGTGTAGGAGCCGGGCCTGCAGAGCAGCACCTGACAGAGCAGACAAAAACACCTTTCCTGTGCCTGCGCCCTGAGCCACCTGCGAGAGACCAAGCAAGGTGTCAGGCCTGTGGTAGGTAGCCATCCCGGTTGGAGATGCCAACCCTGCATATCCCTGGGCATCACGAGCCCGTATTTGAGAGAGAAAAATGGCTCCATGGGCTTTCATTGGAGAAAGCTGTGGCTCAGGGGCCTGCAGCAGGTCGGTGCCCCCTGACTGCAGGCGCGTGTCCCAGCTCCACATGGGGCCGGGCGCCCATGGGGTGGCCGGAGGTTTGAGGTCTCGCCCTGTGCCATGAATCAGCAAGGCCACAGCTGGCTGAGGAGCCCCATCCTGCCATGCCCAGCGTGGCTGCTGGGGCCAGACGTGTTCCTGCCTGAAGTGAGGGACACCACCAGTTCCCGCTGAGTGCCTTTCCCCTGTGCCCCGGTGCCCCATCCTCTGTCCTTAGGGGCATTACACCTGTGAGATGCCTGGGGGTGATCTCCATGTGTCCCAGCAGTGGTGGTGCCCCAACAGGGGTCCAAGAGCTGCCAAAGCTGCCCCAACATGAGACAGGAGACATGGGGCTAAGCCCAACCCACCACCACCATGGGCAAGCACATCCCTGCTGAGAACAACAGGGAATGAGGGACACCACAACAACCCACTGAGGGGTTGTCTGGGCCCCCATGAGCAGCAGCTCCCTTCTGGAGGACAAGAACATCTAGTCCTTCCTTCCGACACCCCCGTTTGCTCTGGATACACGCAGCACCAACACATATGTGATTTTACACGGCTGCCCTGAGTCTCCGAGGACACACAGAGCGCTCACCTGTGCAGGCGAGTTTACGGGAGATCTCGGGGCTGATTAAAAACTGCAGCACACAGGAAGACCTGACGAGCTGCCCGAGCAGTCACAGGTGAAGCAGCACGAAACAGGTATCTCCGGTCCGCAGCTCCCTCTCTCTCACACCCCTCGTCCTTCCCCCAGCGCCGGCTCCGCCACGCTTTCCTCCCCCTGCCACCGCTCCCATCTGCGCCGGGCGGGCGTCCGTCCCCCCGCGTGCCTCTCAGCGTCCTCCCAGCGCCAGCCTGGCTCCTCCTGAGCCCTGAGGTTGCTGCGGGGCGGGCACCCACCTCCCAGCCCTGCTGGCTGCAGGCGTGCCAAGAACTGTGTCACCTCTGTGGAGAGACGTGTACCTAGCGATGTCTGATTCAGATCGCTGTTAATCCCTCTGGCGGAGTCGTTAGTGCTTTCTGCCTCGGAGCGCCAAGGACCACTGGAGAGGCGGGATGCGCCCCGCGGTGATTTCTGCTGCTCACCCCAGCATGGGTGCTTCGGTTCGTCATTGCCTTTCCTCTCGAAAGGGGTACAGCTCCTACCAGCCCCGAGCACCCCCAGCCGGGTATTCACTGCTCCCCCATCAACCTCTTAATGAAAACGTCGAAAGCTAGCGGGTCTGTGATACTGAGCCGTGCATTGCTGCTCTTGGAGCATGGGTTTTCTCCCCGTTGCGCGGCTGCCTGACAGCAAATTCATCCGGGAGCCGAGGGAAAGCCATGATGTGAGCTGTGCACTGAGGAAGGAAGAGGCAGGATGCCAGCTCTGCCCCTCTGTCCATGCAGAGCGGCTCCATGCAAGACAAAGCAAGGAAGAGCAGGCCAAGAAGCACTGATGGACGTGAAAGGCAAATACTGCTAAATACCAGGGGGAAAACACGGTATTGATGTTTTCGAGTTGGCACCTTAGCATTGCGTTGCATCCCTCAGCACCGGTATTTGCAGCGGCAGGAGGTCCAAGCCAAGCCATTCAACCAAAATAGGGTCACTAGGACAAAGCACTTACTGTCACCAAAACCCACCCCATGACTGCCCAGCAAAAGGCCCTGAACTCAAAGTTAACAAGGGATGAAGTGCTGGAGGCCGCAGCGTGCATTTCTCACGAGCTGCCCCACGGACCCCGCTGCCCAGCAGCCCCGACAATTCCCACTCCACCAGGCTCTCCTCTTTCTCCTCCACCCCAGTGCAAGGCTCCCACAGCCTGCCAGCCTCACAAGGGGCTGGAAAAGCTGGTGTCAGCTCTGGAAGTGAAATATTCCTGGTTAAGAGATGATCAGCAGCAGTTCAGACCGATATGGGATTTGGCATTTCAGCTGCAGAAGCCACACTAAGGCAGTGTTCTCCCATCCCATCACTCACATATCTGTTTTCAAACCTTTTTTCCTAGAAGGAAAGCAGAATTTATTTTTTCCCTTAGGTTTTCTTTTAAAAAAAAAAAAAAGGAAAAAAAAAAAGCATCTTAGTGTTACTTGTGACAGAAGTAACCATTTGGGACCTTGAAAAGAAACCCACAGGTTGGAGTGAGAGAGAAAGGAAAATCCTTTGGGCACCTCAAAGCTGTCCCAGACCTCTGAGCTGGACTCTCGCCAGCTGTTTTTCTGGGGCAGGTGATGCCACAGGTGCACTGAAAGCTGGAAAACGGAGGTTCAGGGCAGGACAGTTCACCCGTGATAAATCATGATGTCATGTGTCTTTGCGCAAGACCAGGAAGTTTTTCTTTCTCGAGTGTACCTAGGTCTTCAGGAGGAAATGGTTGCACACACAGCCTCTGAGTCTGTCACAGATGATTACATCTGTCTCTCTTCTCAGCTAATCTCCTGCTCCTCCTCAGCTCGGCGGGACCCACGGCTTTCCACACCCCCTCACCTCCATCACCAGGAGCGCCCAAAGCCCTGCAGGGGCAGGAGAGGTGAGCGTGGGGCCGGGGCCCGATCCTGCCTGCCAGCACCGCTGGCGCCCGGTGGGAGACGCCTGGCGCCCGGCCCGGCCTGGGGCAGCATTTGGGAAGCCCCAGCCCGCACACGCGCCCGAGCGCCGGCCGGGCGAAGCTGCCAGGTGCCTCGGGGAAGCGAGGAGGCATTTCTCTGGCACTGCCAGCCCCGCGTGTTTCCCTCCACATCCAGCCCCTGCCTTCCTCTCTGGCTGGCAGCGCTCATCTCGCGCCGTAGCAGAGTGTCGCCAGCATCTAAGAAAAGCAAACAGCAATGTTTTCTCACCTGTCAACGGAAAGCAGCCCAGATTCAAAGAGAATGGTGTTTTGCATCCTACTTACTCAAACATAAAATCCTATTTTCCCTCCAATATGAAAGCAGGAAAGCTACGGACAAAGGGTTTCTCGCTTCAGGAAGAGGAAATACCAAAGAGAGTTCTCCAAAGACCATTTGCAGGCTGAACTTTGTAATTAAAAAAATAGGGCACAGGTAGGAATTGATACGCCCTAACAAACGCTTCAGCTGCGACCGCGTCTGGATACTTCAGGCAGGCGATCCGTCGAGTTTGGGCACCCTGGCACTTCTGCAGCCGCGTGCGGATGAACGCCATAGGCGGCACCGCCAGCTGGGCGGTGCGGGCAGAGCCGTGTACCTGACCCGAAAGCAGCCAGGACAAGGAGGTGCTGCAAGGAGTGACCCAGCCAGAGGCATACGGGGTGGGGTGGGTGCAAAGCACACAAAGCTCTGTCAGGGGCCCACCACCAAGGGTGCCACCAGGGCGGCAGCACAGCAGGCAGCGGGAGTGCTCAAGGAAAATGGTTCAGTTGTCTAAACACACCCAGACACACAAAACCCTGTGAAGATGCCAGCAGAGGAGAGACAGGCTTGCAGCCATGAACGCGAAGATGCTGGCTCTGTCAGCCTGTTGTTGCACATCATCATTTAAAAGCCAGGAATATTTATTGCTGGCAAGCGGATATCGATCGCCTGACCACAGTCATCGACACGTGGTTTTTGGCACCTCCTGAGCAATTTGTCCCCCTCCTGCCACGGGACATAACATGCGGCCCCGGGCCCAAACCCACACGGGCAGACCCCAGGCACAGAACAGTGCTCGCTGAGGGCTGCCCAACGGGAGAACTGCTCCCCTAGAAAACAGCTAAGTGCCCGCTGTGCGGCTTGGAAAAGATGAATTTCCGCGCTAGCAGCAGCCGCTCGGGCACTTCCATCAGGTGCATGTGGCGGCAGCGGTTTCATTTGCCCAAAGTGCATTTTACAACACGAGGGCAATTCCTCGATTAGTCATCCACCGGCAGCAGCGTGCGGCCGGCTCCTGGCAGCTCTTCCCCGGCCTGTGCCGGCATCAAACCGTGAGCAACGCCCTGGGGCAGCTGCAACCCCGCCACCCTGAAAGCAGCCCCTCTGCAGGAGGGACAGGGAGGTGAACCAGCACCCCCCGGGCTTTCTGCAGCCAGCCTTTGGAAGCGGGTAGGCGCTCCTCAAGGTCTTGGTTAGTCTCATTTTTGCCCGGCTTGAAAGGGAAGAGCGCACAGCGTGCCACCTGTACGGCAAAGAGAAGCAGTGTTGCTTAACCTGGCCATTCAGTCGCAGGGAACAATTTGGTGTGTTTTCAGCAAGCTGTAGTCTTATTTGTACTTTGCAGAAGAAAAGCGTTGTATTTCACCAGCCTAGCCTTAATGTTTGTCCCTTCCCAGAAGCTTTAGATAATTATTTGGTTCGATGTTTATCATTTAAAGAGTAATTCATGTGCTAATATGCATAATCCTACAGCACAGTTTAATTGCAAGATTTTAGCGCTACCATTGAGCTGCATTGTTGGGATTCACTTCTCTCGTTCTTGGATGGGCTCTAATTAGCGCAGTGCCAGGAACTGATTTTCTTGCCTGTTCACAGCTTGGAAAGTCTTTAGCAAAAGCTACCAGGGGCAAAATGTTTTGTTCCTCTCAAAATGCTGAGAGAATTTGATCCTGGAATTTCACTGATGAAAGGGGGGAAAAATGCAAAATGAAACGTGGTTCGGAGGCAGGTTTTCAGGAAATATTTCTGAAAGTTAAAGCATTTTCCACACACACACACACACACACACACACACAAAGCCCCCCCCCCCCCCCCCAGAGTCATCACTTCAGTGAAAGCACCACAAGCTAGCGACATGTTTGCACTGGGAATTTCAAAATTTGGGGGAGGATGCAGATTCCCTTTCTTGCTCTTGCTTTAATGACATTAAAGGGAACAGAATTTGAAAGCACGCAAAGCAAAGCGGCTGCTTATTCACGGCCTGAGACAGGGCTTTGTACACCCAAGATCACGGCTGCGCTTTCCAGTCATGCCACAGAAGATGCGATCTCCCTAAAAACCCGGCCTTACTTGTTTTTAAGTTGTTGGGTTTTTCTCCCAAGCAGAGACATGGCCAGGACAGTCCCCATCCTGCCCGAAGCAAGCAGACACAGGCATATGAAGGAGCCTACCTACACCACAGCCCTCCCTTGCACCTCACGTGGCGGGGGTCTCTCCTTCCACCACCCGACACGCAAAAGCAAAAAATAACAGAGTCAGAAACATTATCGCCACCGAGCCATTTTGGACGAGCTTCGTCCGAGACCAGAACCAAACCAGGAGCATTTTCAGCGTGGCAGACATTTTCCTTAGCTTCCAGAAAAGAAAAATATGAGTCAACAGGCTAAAGAAATCACAGAAACAGGTGGTGGGACATGCTGTGTGGGGTTCAGTATTCGTGCAGTTGCTGTGCTCCTCACATAGGCCTGTTTTAAAATGAACCAAAATACCGCTGGCTGCTTGCGGTTCGTGTAAGCTCACTGCCTTAAAGACAGTGGAAATCTGTAGGTTTTCCCCCGTGATTTTTACTCATTTTGAGACAGTCACTTAAATCTCCTCTCTACAGCCAGTAGATAGCCAGTAGTGGTTCTCTAACCAAAGCATGGCCAAATAAAATAAAATAAAATAAAATTTATATTTTTTCCTGTCTTTTGGGCCTCACAGACAACAAAATGAGGAAGACTTCTGTAGCCCTCCTCGCTGACCCACACAAGAGCCTCTCGGTATCACTTTCAGCCTGCTTTAGCGGAAGAGCTGCAGGATAGAAGAGGTTAAAGCATCCTGCCACGTGGAAGGCTTTTGCTTGAAAGGTCCAGCAGCCTCTCCCTTAATCTGCAGCGCGTAGCTGCCATCATACAGCAGCTAAAGGCATGAGCTTGTTAATGCTAAAATGACAGATGTTGTAACAACGGGGTATTTATTAAGTTTCCCATTGCCCTGCTGTGTTCTCGGACCCCGGGTTTTTTCCAGGACTGCTCTTTGGATTCATAGTAATCAAAAGTTAATGGAAGCTCGTTTCCAGCTGCCTAATGAGAAGTCATGTAAAGCGGGAAAGGAAAACAACTAAACAGCAAACATGTAAACTCTCCCTCTGCATCTCGGCCTGGCTCCTGCTAAAGAAGGAAGCCGTATAATTCTCTTATTGCAGGGCACAGCGTTTTCTGTCTTTCTGCTTGCATGTGTAGGTTTGGTTAATAGAAAGTATATCACTTAGCTAGCGAAGTGCCACTTTGGGTAGGGTGTTCTCCTTCGGAACCAATCCGTCAGCACTAAGGTGTTCAAAACCCAGGATGATCAGATCTGGGTAAAACCCCAAGCACACTTTCATGAAAAAAAAAGTAATAATAAAAAAATGCCTGTGCTCCAGAAATGCATCTATCATGCTCTCCACTCCTCTCTACCACATTTTCACCACCTGGACAAACCATCGATGGGACTGACCTGGTATTTCTGGAATAAAGTGATGAGCACACAGTCAGCACCATGGCAGGTTACTTTTGCAGGATGTATAACAGAAGCAAAAATGCCACTTAGGATCAGCTGAGCAGTTACCTTCATAACTCTGCAGTGGTTTCTTCTTTGTAAAACTAAGGAAAACGTTTTCCAAGCCTGTTTTGTTGCTCTGGTCCCTGGTCTCACGACATGCTCCGCAGCCACTCGGAGCTCTGCACGCTGCTGAAGCGCTTGTTAGTGGCGAGTGACCTCCTGCCGAGGTTGTGGAGTTGCCTCAGGTGTTATGACCCAAACCTACTTTCTTTACAGCTGACGTTTAAAGAAATACTGTGCTCACAAAAGTTGGACAGGTTTTTGAAAACGAAGTTTATTTCTGTGTTTTGTGAACTACTTGGATTAGAAACAAGGATACAGAATTTGTGAATCATTTTCTGGTTGATTATGAAACGCTGTATCAGGAGAAATAATTATTTAATTTGAAAACATTCTTAGTAATACATAAAATATTTGCATTTGAACTTTAAAAGCTTGGAAGCATTTCTGTCAGCTAGAGAACCTTACAAGCCTTCATCATTGTTGTAGTAAGTAAGATCTATTAAAATTTAGCTGGTTTTGGAGTTGCAGATGCACTGCACTGAGTAAACCTCAGATTTGTAATTTAAGGTTAAGGTTTAGAGATAAAGGGGAAGGGAAAGATGGCAGCAGTCCACCCTTGTTTATCTTGTGTAAGCAATTTTTGTCCTAGCCCCGACCAATGGGCTTCTCTCTCCAAACCACTCTTTCGAAAGGGGAACTTCACATTGCATAAGGAGTCTCTGCATTTTACTTTACCTTAAGTTATGTGGAGAAATACTGCTTCGTCAGGATTTTAAGTGTTGCCAGCAAGAAGACATCAGCACGAAGACATCGCTTTTGCCAGGCTGCCATCTCTTCACGGAGGCTACTTCCCACACAGCGAGGTGTGACACCAGACTTCTGCTACCTGATTTTCTGCACCATTTGTAGAGCAGGGTGCTGAGGTCGGTGCACCGCGCTATCCTTTCCTGATGCAGCAGCTGAGGCCATGCTGGCTGCCTTCTCAGTCCTGCAAAGCTGAAGGTCTTGGTTTCACCTGTGATCAGTTTAAGGATTTTTCCCCTACTGGCCACGATCTTTGATTTCCGCAGACACCACCTGTAGGTCTCACAGAGAGAAGCCGTGGGCACTGCAGAGCTAGAGGGGAAGAGCAGAGAACATCGCTTCTTCACCAAAACAGCTGCAGGGAAAAACAAAAACAAAACAAATAAACAAAAAAGATAGCTGGTCCAAAAGGAAAATCCACACACACGGAGTTGCTCATTTTTCTCCACTGATGCCACAATTTCCTTTGCTCCCCCTAACCACAGTCACCACTCCAGTGAAGCGTTCTGCCTCCATTCCTTAAAAAAAAAGGCTAAAAAAAAGGCTCAAACCTCCAGTCCCTCTCCCCTTCTCGTTCTGGGTGATGCTGGTTATGGTAACACCATCCCAGCAGAAGCTGGCCATCAGGAGCACCGGAGATGGTGGTCTCACTGCGCTCCTGCAAGCAGAGCAGCTGGCAGCATGCTGGCAGCAGCCGCTGCACGGGCCCTGGGCTTCATTATCCCCACAGCTTCCAGCAGATGGACGTTATTTTGACATTACCTGGCATCCACAGATAATTTTGGAAAGGTCGCACAAGGACAACGGCATTCAGCTCTGGGTTCAATGGGACGTTTTCAGCTCGAGCTGCTGACCGTGGTCTAAAGCCCTCTGGCTACCCTTGTGCATCGTTAGTCAGGTGTTTAAGTGGCACAGCTAAACCCCTCCAAATACATCAAGGAAAATCCAAACCTGCGAGTCTTCAGCAAATACCGTCGAGGTTTCCAGCAATGTGTCTGCCTTCGGGGCACCACCAGCACCGCCCCGCAGCCAGCCCGACGTAAGCGGTCCCCACGCAGGGGCTCTGCCCACGGAGTTTGCCTCAATATTTGCCTCTGCCGCTTTCCTGGTGCTTGGGAAAAGAAAACTGGGACGTTGTGGTGCCGGGTGTCACTCCACCCCCGGGCTGCAGCATATGGACCAAACACCTCCTTTTTCGTGATAGCTTGCCAGCTAACTCGTCTAAGTCTCTGCTGTGCGCTTACCGTGTGCGGGGAGATTTTCAGGGAAACCAAACCCACGGCTACTGAGGCTGGCTAATAGCGCTCGTGATAATTAAACACAATCCTTTATTTTTTTTAACAGTGTGAGAAGAAGAGCAAATTCCCTCCCATGGCATAAAAGTGCAAGACCCGCCCCCCACGATGAGTATTTAGAACAGGAACTGCTGGAGCCTGGATTTTACCTGGTGTTTTAACCCAGACCCTGTGCTCAGCAGGAAGCAATCCCATTCATTTGGGTCAGAACCTTCCCACGTGGCCACAAAAATACAAGCAGAAATTATCACCCCAATTTTGTTAATTCCCGTAATCCCTTTCTCAAGGGAAAACAGGCTCATCTGCAGCGGGCTGGGGAGGAGTCCTGGAACGTCCCGGGACACAGATGCTGTGCCTCTAGTCGATGCTGGCTAACGCCAAAATCTCGAGGCTCTAGCGACACGTGCAGCACTTCTCTTCGGGAGCCCCGTCCCCAGGGCACGAGCTGCGGGGTCAGGTAAGCGCCGAAGGCCCCGTGGCTTGCTCAGGCTTCCCGGGCGGCACTCGCGGTATGCGCCACTACTGCGCTGCACCCTCCGCTGGGAGGGCGACACGGCCATCAAACAAACGAGCAGAGCCAAATCCAGGCCCTAACGAATTCACCCAGCGGCTCCAGCAGGGCAGAGGGAGCCGCACGGGCCAGCAACACAAGTACAAACGCAGGAAACCCAGCAGGTTGCACGTCCTGTTCCACAGCATCACCGCGGCTATTCTTAGCTGCGCGGGCTGGCGTGAGGAAAGCCGTGGGGGGCCTACAGCGCGGCGACCAGAAACGGGGCTGCCTTGAGGTGAGGGGGGAATAAACCGCAGCCACACACGGTCCCCTGGGGCATCAGCTCCTCGGGTGGGAAAGCAGCAAGGGGGAGATGTTCTGGGAGCTGCGTCTGGTCCCCGAGGTGGCCATGAAACCATCCAGGGGAGCAGGTTACGGTCTAGGAGCGGCGCGGGTAAAGGCAAACGTAAGCTATAGGCCTGAGGCTTCCCTTCCCATCCTATTAATTAAAAATCCCCTCATTAGCATGTCTTACAGGGGATGTTCGTATTAAGGCTAAATCGCTTCTCATGGCGAGGTAGAAATAGCTGTGGAAAATGGCAAAATTCATACTCATGTGCAATGCTTACAGTACGAGCAAACACACCTTGCTGGTGCGTGACGAGTAACAGGGAAACACATACTGAGGAGAGGAGAGGAGAGGAGAGGAGAGGAGAGGAGAGGAGAGGAGAGGAGAGGAGAGGAGAGGAGAGGAGAGGAGAGGAGAGGAGAGGAGAGGAGAGGAGAGGAGAGGAGAGGAGAGGAGAGGAGAGGAGAGGAGAGGAGAGGAGAGGAGAGGAGAGGAGAGGAGAGGAGAGGAGAGGAGAGGAGAGGAGAGGAGAGGAGAGGAGAGGAGAGGAGAGGAGAGGAGAGGAGAGGAGAGGAGAGGAGAGGAGAGGAGAGGAGAGGAGAGGAGAGGAGAGGAGAGGAGAGGAGAGGAGAGGAGAGGAGAGGAGAGGAGAGGAGAGGAGAGGAGAGGAGAGAGGAGAGTTGCTGAAGTTGCACCAAGCTCTCGAGCAGCTCACGGCAGATAGAACGGTCCTGCCCCCCTCAGTAGTATTACTGGCAGCTGCATTTTTCTGCAGTCGGTACTTTTCCCCCAACAAATGTGATCAAGCTGCAGTGTTTCCAAACTGAAGCAAATGAAGCCGAAAAACACCAAAGCATCTTCTGTCCTTGGGCAGCTATGTCCCAAAGATTTTGAAATCAAATAAAGCAGGACAGGCACCTGTTAGCAAAGCTGCTTTATTGACCTGTGTGTTAGGTAATTAACAACTGCCAACTAACAGGACAGGACGATTTTTTCATTCCTTTCAAAGGCTATTCTTCTTAGGAAAAAAGTGCATTTTGCATAATTGCAATTAACTCTTCACGTATCAGAACTCAGCAATTATTCATTTAATTGCACCTGGAATCCAGACAGTTGGAGGGCACCATCTGACATCCAATTTTTTAATTCCTCTTCTACTCGTGCTCCTTGTACTTGTTTCTGAGATTTCGGGTGACCATGAAAGTGCACTGTGACTTGTCAAATTTCTTCCTAGGGACTGAGCTAAGAAAGAAACCCCAACTAACAGTACTTGCCATTCAAGAGCTCCATTTATTTTCTCAGGACTTCCAGTACTTCATAAAGTTAGAACATTAGCATTTATTTAAAAGGAAGCCAAAATGTAATTTCAGCAATGAAATACGGCTACGCCAATTATGTTTCAGCATTGTTCAGAAACAAGATCCAGGACATGGAAAAAAAAAAAAAGCGAAATTAATCCCACGTGCTTTTGGGAGACATGGATGAAATGTATTTTTCAGTGTTGTGGTTTTGCTGTTAAACCACTGAGATAACGTAGCGAATGCGAAAAAATCTAAACGTGAGCCTGCTAAAACATGGTGCTGTACCTCAAAGGCAGTTAACTGCACAGAGCAAAGGTCACAGGGAATCAGACCTCCTGTTATCAGCAGAGCCGCATTTGATTTGGAAAATTGTCAAGACTGGCTTTAGCTCAGGCAAACGGAGCATCCGCCTCTTTCCGTCCAGCAAGGAAAAAGCCAAAATTAATACAGAGCCGAACAACTAAAACACATATCTGAAAAGGGAGTAACTGACGCCTTGCTATGAAACTAAAATAGTCTGAGCATATTTATCTGCCTTTAAAAATAGTTGGCAGTGCTCCCCATGCCGTCCGCGTGGAACTTGGAACATCTAGCTGCACGGCTCGCCCCCTCGGTCCCCCGGGCTCTCCATAGCTGAAGAGATTAGAAGGTGCAGCCCAAGAGGGGGCAGGGGAAGGAGAATGGCAAGAATCTTTATCCCTCCTCCCCAACCCCACCAGCCGGCGTTTAATAAACCCAGACGGCCGGATTGCAGAAGCACAAAGCAGCATCAGTTTAGCTCAACTTGTTAACTAGCCTTGGGACACTCGGTGGGTTTTTTCTTTCTTTTGGGAGAGTGGGTGAAAGGAATAAGCCCTGGTACAACCCTGGAAGTTAAAACGAAGTGAGTTCAGCACTTTCAGAAACACCAAAATGCTGTTGATTGTAAAATACCCATAAAATCCAGGTACTTCCAGTCGTTCTTCAAAAGACGGGCTGTACTGGCAGAGGAGCTTTGGACTCATTCCTGCGAGTAATTCCTTGCATGCAAGTAACTACTCGTCAGCCCAATGAAACGATTCATGAAAGCAGAAATTTGCAGGACTGAGCCCTTGCCATGACTTTTGGGGAGTCACAAGTTGGAGCTAGTCTTGCGTTTTACATAACTACGTGTGCACCCGTGCTGAATACCATGAGGCAGCAATAAAAGATATTACCAAAAGCCTAGAGTGGATGCTGCACGCCGTTGAGCCTAAAATTATAAGGAGCTCCACAGAAGCGAGTTACTCTGCTGAAAAGAGTAAGTTTCACAGAACTGTGACGAGCACAGTCAGTGCCCAAATTAGTTCTGCCCCACAGGCAGCAGGTTTCCGGATGAGACATGAACTAAACACAAAATATTTCACCCGGTGATGTTTGGCACATCTCCGACACATTTAATCAGAAGCATAAACAATCTAGACACCGAAATACAAACTGATTTTTCCTTAAAATCAGCGTTCCATTTCTTTTTATTTTAAAAATTCAGGAATGTGATACACAATATAATCAGCTCCCCACCGCTGCAGTGTTCACTTACATGAGATTCACTAGTTTCATGCTTTGTGGAAAAAAAAAGACAGATTGCGCAGTGGTTTTGAACGCTCCCGGTACGCTGGAACCACGATCTTCGGGATAAATCCGGTCTGTGTAACCACACACAGGTCAGGTTAAAAAATCAAGCTGTACTGCAAGGTAGGAGGCTGAGGCTGGGTCAAATACAGCCAGGACGAACCCCAACATTGCGTTGCTGCTGCTGCACAGCCACCTGACCTGACTATTTGCCTTCGGTGCATTGACCATTGAGGGCTGAGGAGGCTGGAGGGCCCCGTTAACACCAGCTGGTGCTGCGCTCGCAACACGCCGCAGGACAAAGAGGCCGCACGGCTCCCCCTCCTGCCCCCCTCATCGGCATCATCACCATCACCACCACCATCATCACATTCGTATCCTGTCCCGATAATAAAAATAACGCGGGGGAGAGCTTCTTGTCTTTTAAGCTAGCCATTGCCTGCAATGGACACAGTAATAGAAAAATATGACTTCTGGCACAAAAAAGATTAAATAGTTACAGTGGAATTCGTGAGCACAATTCCATCTATGCAGACGCATTTACAGAGACTGTCAGCCAATGGTGGCAACTGCCACGACTTAAGGGTTGCTCTCTTTTTGTAAAAGCAACAGGAGAGAAGTAAGTCAGGCTTGTCAGTGCTACAATGGGGATTTTTGGTAATTTTTTTTTTTAAATAAACTAAAGAGCAGTAGTATTTATATGGCGCATTAGTGATATACAGCAGGACCTCAAAGATTCATACTAATGACTGAGACCAATTTTAAACTAGCAAGCAAAATAATTAGTGAAAGTTTACCATAAAAAGCAAGGACACATTTCAAAAAAAAAAAAATAGTACTTTGTTCATTTCAAAATTTACTTGGATAATACTTTGTAGTATACTAGCAGTGGTAGCATATTTTGCAAATGTAGTCTCATACAAGATCTCAGTTAACAGTCAACTCTAGATCATATACAGGTAACAGGAGAAAGAGTTAAGGTAATTCAGACAAAACAAACCCACATATAAATAGCATATTAACACATTTAAGTTAGTTCAGGAGACTGTACAACGAGCGTGACCACGGAAGCGGCTCCGCAACGCTGATGCTGGCGGGGCACAGCGCTGAGCCGAGGGGACGCAGTCGCGCGCCCTGCGGATGCACCTCTCCAGTGAGAGGTGGGGGGCACCTCAACAGCACCAGCCCCGAGCTAACAAAGCCCCCGAGAGCCCGCTGGGGCCGAGCCCCGCAGGGCTCAGCCCCGCTATTCCTCCCCCTTGGCACGCAGTGCTTGGCCAACGCGTCGGCATAGGGCACGGAGCGAGGCCGGGCAGCCCGCACGGTTAACGCACAACACTGGTAATCCACCCATGGATAATCGAGAGTTGACTGCAATGCTCTGCTGAGAAGTTAGGTAAGACTACTGACACAACCCAGGCCAACCCGGGTCCGATGAGCAGCAGGCTATTCTGAACTACGTGTGAGCAATTATCATACAAGATGCGTAGTAGAAATGCAAACTAGCAAGGTGTTCTGTATCTGGAGGTGAAGCTACATTCCCTTCACTAGCAAAACATTCTTTTAAAAAATCTACATTTAAATACTGTTGAAAACCTGAAAACCACAGCATCAAAGAATTTTGTAAGGCCAAGACTATCCTCAGTTCCCTCTGTTGTGCCAAGGTATTGCAATGCATTTGCAGGAGTAAACACAATGTAATTTAGTATCTCGTACTCCTTCCAGCGCCCTCCAGTAACAGATCTCAGTGTTCCTCACACAAGAGTTAAGCCTCACAACACCCCTGTGAGGTAGGTATTATCCCCGTTTTAAGACAGGGAAACTGAGGCAGAGTGTTTATCTGACACGTCCAGAGTCATACAGCAAACAGTGGAAGAAGTGAGCTGCTTTCCAGTTTGGAGCACAGGAGCAGTCGATTCATCACAAGACATTATTTCCCATACACAACTTCCAGGTGGATCAGAAGGGTCAGGGTTTTAGACCAGGTTCCTTTCATCTTCGACTCTCATCTAGTCTCTGCCAAACTCACAGAGTCCGCAGATCAGCTTCTCTTCTGTTAAGGTGTAAGTTGGCAGCACACTGTAACAGCTTCTTTAGAGCCAGTTGTCAGTTAACTGATTTAACATCTTAAACCATAGAATCAGACACCTGTAAGTGAAAATTCGTGATACACGTCTCAAAATGTACAATACAGTGAGTGAAATCCTACTCCCCCAAACACTTCAGCAGAAGTCAGTGGGGCGCTCCCGTGGGTGCGGCGGAGACCAGGACTGCAGTCACTGCAAGTGCTCACAGACACTCAGCGACAAGCAAAATGCATCACCGAGTCACTTCGCACGGAGGCTACCGTCCATGCTTTTGAAAAACATGAGTTACGCTGTCAGTGCTCGACAAACTTTCCCCCCGATAGAGCTGACATAATCAAGGGATTCTTTATTACCAACAGAGCATCAGTTAAAGTTGAAGCTCCAGCTCTTCATTCCTAGCACTGAGCCAAATATTCTTTAAAGTCGAAGACTTCTATGATGAGACAACGTGGAAATAATGAAAAACACCAGAAAATACATAAAATATTAAAGTATGCGTTACTTTATCTGCCAGTCTCACGTCTTGATCACAGAGCAGTATACAGTAGCTTGAACTTCCATTTCAATAAAAACCCTTTCACATCTGATATTTTCACAGGCAGTTATTTTCTTTACCTCGCTACCTTACCAGAAAAAGCGGGGACAGCTTCTAATGATCATATGATGCTTCCTTTAAAATATGCTATACGATAAATTCATTAGAAAAACCTTCACATTTTTTATTATATAGGTTTAAGAAAAATATGTGAAACTGACAAAGTGGTTTCCAGTTTTAAGTAGTTATATCTTTAAAAACGTTCTATCAACTTTGGTTTCCTTAGGGCTTCTAAATAAACAATATATTAAAATATCTACAAATCAAATATTAAAGGAAAGAGCAGGTCCAAGAAATCTGCAATACAATCGAGTTCCTATATGCTTATCCCTCAGATGTCTTTTCACTGGAAAGAAAAAAGTAGTTTGAAGAACAACAAAAAGTGTCTCGGCTGAAATGTTGGAACTGGTTTTCTGAAGTTGTTACAGCATCGGTGCACTTTCTGTCTGTCTCAGTACAAAGTCAACACAAATATTGTATCATGACAGTGACATTATGTTCTTTGAAACAAGCATTCTAGGTTTAGCAATATGACAAGAACAAGGACTTCAGCAATTACACTACTTGGCAAAATTGCATCTCCAACATCTGTCTCTTCCTCCTGCAATGCAGCTGTTGTCAAAGTCACCACAACTCAGGCAGCACCACCCCCGGAGTTACAACGACGATTCAAACTGCTCATTTTGATCGGTGTTTGCCTCTAGCTTAACCGAAGGAACGCTCTCCGATTTAGTCCTTCTGGTTTTGTTATGCGGAAATTCAATGACAACCTCTGAGCAAGAAATACTAAGCGAAGAAGATTTTTCTGTCTTCTTTCCAGTACTATCTTCCACTGTTCCACAGCACTGCTTCAAAGCACACTGAGTTCTGCAAGGAAACTCGCATTTCCCTCTCCCTGATTCAGAGCCAACGCTGGCAAACTCAGGCTGAATGGTAGTCGCATGAATCCCTTCGTCGTGAAAGATCTCCTTTATGCGCTTTGCCACCATCATGTATGTGGAAGGGTCGGGACACTTGATGTGAGCAGTGCCAATGATCCGACTCCCCGCTAGCTGCCAAATGTGTAATTCGTGGACTGCTTCGACTCCTTCGAGGGTGCGTAACTTTGAGTTCAAAGAATGAACATCTATTTGCTTGGGAACAGTCTGCAGAAGTATAAGGGCCGACTCCCTAAGTAACGGGTAGGTTGTGTAAAGGAGTATACAAACCATAATCAAACAAAGGACAGGATCTAAGTATAGCAACCAGCATGGACCTGCCACCGTAACGCTCTCTTGCTCAGACGTGTTGGCTCTGCCAAGTGTTGGGGCTAAAGTAGCATTCTCCATGCAGTGGTTATTGACGCATGGATTAATGCAGGGCCCATCTTTGGGGCACGGATTCCACAAGCCATAGAAGAGCAAGGCATTCACTACCACAATTACCGAACCTAAGGCATCTCCAAAAACATGCAGAAATACTCCACGCATGTTAAGCTGCGCGCTAGAGTCTTCTTCAACCTCCTCTACGTCCAGAGGATAATGGCCAGCATTCCCATTCACTTGTAGGTCAGTCGTGTCGTCTTTCATATCACCTGACAAGAAAGCAGTGCAACGATTAGGCACATGATCTCACACCACACGTTACCACAATTCTGTATAAAATAAGAACCAATGTGAAGCTTGCCACGTTCCGTACAAAACCGAAAAACAAGCATCTCGACCCATAACATTCAGCAACGTTTCCTCTGGCTGAGAAACGTTCAGTTGTTCCAATAAGCGATCTACACAGCCTGAAAGGTAATCATTCGTACACGGCGTTTAAAGATGTCAACTGGCCAAGTATGAAGATGAATGCACTTTAATTTGTTTTACCAAAAGGCTGTTTTCACATTTTCCAGTTGTTTAATCATCGCTGTTCATTTCTTAAACAAAACACAGACTTGCAGAGCATATGCATACAAGCAGGTTAGGTAGCTAACTAACTGATACTTGCTTCCTCTTCCGAAAAGCCAGGAGAATACCGGCTGAGAATTACATTACTAAAATCTCTCTTGAACCATAGGAGTGCATTTCTATTTTATATCACATTTTATGAGGCCGGAAGCTCAAAAGCAGCATGGATACTACTTTATAGTCACTTCTTCTCTTCTCAGGTTGAGTAGTTCATTTCCAAAAGACTTCTGAAGTCAAGGAAGAGGGAGCTTTTCTGAGATGGCGCATGCAGCCAGCCGAACTGTGAGATACAACGAGCTGAGCTTTTAGGTCTAGAAGGCAGAATTTAGCAGCAGCATTAACTACAGGACAGCATAAGTCATCACTTACACTCTCAGAGGCTACAAACTAGCGTTATTTGTATTCTAGTGTACCTGAAAACATATTTTTAGTACTTTTTTTCAAGCAACGTATAGCTGTTGAGTGGCATATAGCTGCTGATGCCCAAAGCCATGCGTCACAAACCACACAATTAGTAAATGAACATTTTAGTGCCCTCCTTTGTCAAAACTGGCTGTGATATTACCACTGCACCACACCTAACTAGCTATGTAAGAGCAAAGGTACACCCCATTATAAAGAGGTAGCATGAAATTTTTGAAAAAAAAAAAAAAAAATACATTTTCCAAACTTCACAATTGAAATTAGTTTACAAGTTGAACCTCTTGTGTTTCTTTAGAAGATCTTTGGACAGCAAACTTCCCGTGTTAAAGAAATGTAATGAGCATTGGCCACGGGCCTGACCAAGTAAAACAAGGAGCGCTTAGTGCTTCCATGGTCATTCAGTTCAGAGCTTTGTAAACATTAACATGTTAGTATGACCTCCGGCTTTTGCCACTCTGCTCTCATGACTGTAATTCTACCATCATAAAAGTGTCTGCAGGTTCTCTCCTCCCCAGAGAAGAGGTAGGCTCGTACAAAGGCAGCTGAGCAGGGCAGTCCCGAGCCCCAGGCTTGTTATGTTGGGCACCACAAGTCGTCCTCAGGCTCCAGCTATGTTTTCCACACAACCTCTAGGAGTTATGAAGTATGGAAATGTCACCGGGGCCAGTAATTTTCCAGAGAAATTAATAAATTAGAGGAAAACAGCTCAGGTTACAGAGTTCAGACCTCAGGGTCCACAATGAGAGCAAGGAAAGAGGACCTTTCCTGGAAGCGCTGCGAACAGAGGAGATCTGGAGAGTCAGCAGCCTCATCTACAAGGGGCAGAAAACGGGAAGCGTGGCTCCAGAAAGCGCCAGTCTTTTTAAGGGTAAATGGCTAAATGTGCCGATCTGAATTTTGATTCATTTAAATCTCTCTGTAATACTGTGCAAGCCCAGCCCCTAAGGCTATCGCTAGGTTTCCACGTCAGCCCCGGGAGAAGAGGCTCTACCCCGCCCCGGTTCCAGCAGAGGCACAGCACCCCGCTCCGTCGCCTCCCCGCTCCTCACGCGCGCATCCCACTGCTTCTTCCAAGCCTCCCAGCACCTTCACCTCTAACTCGTCCACCGGGCAGCGGTGAATAACTCCAGCCATTACATAATCATGACATGGCAGAGAAGCAAACATAAACTTACTTAAAAGTTTCACTGTGACCAAAATTACGCCCCATTACTTCCTAAGTACCCACAACAAATTATCCTTTGTTGCCAGGACATCCACGGGATGTTCCAGACAAGCTACCCCCAAACAGGAGGTATTTTAATCCATGCTACAAGTCAGCCTCTTAGCCTTCAACCAGACAAGAATGTAGCTAAAAGCACAATTTATGCTTCAACAAGCCAAGAAGATATCAATTAGATCAGCGGCTAAATGAATTTTACATTGTTTGAAACTAATTATTAAGATACCTTTGTTGGGACTAACACAACATTAAGAGCTTATTATGTGGTCAAGAAAATAGTGTAATATATTCAGGGGAACTTTCCTATCCTCTTGCAAAACCTATCTTTTCTAAACCAGCAGAACGCTAGAGGAAAAAAAAAAGAAGATAAAGAGAAATAAATAGAGAAACTGCAAGTTTCTCACATATGGACTGGAACATCTGAAATACCGAAACTGTAGCAAAGTTCACTCCAAGGAAGAAAGTGCAGTATAAGCTAAACCAGTGGTGTCCTCATGCTGCCCTGGAAATAAAGGAGAGACGCGGGTCTGAAGACTGAAATGCTTTCCTCCCTGTCACAGGGATGCCACACGACCGAGGCTGAGAAGTGGCAAACACACCCTCTCCGTGCTGCGAGCACACAGGACTTGGCTTAGACCAAGTGACTTCCAAATAAAGCACCCAGGCTTCTGGATCCGTTAAAAACAACCACCCAAGGAATTCCCTCCCACAAAAAGAGACAGTTTAATCAGCATTGGGAAGGGAAGCTTTAATTTTTCGCTCTGCATACAAGACAGTGGGAAGCTGCCTGCTACGGAAAGCTGAAGGAAACTAACTCAAAGAAACCACGTGCGTGCTCTGAAACCTGCTCTGCATTCAGCAACTATCGCACCACTTCCCCAGCTCTGATTGGCAATTTCCAAGAATTTCTCCTTCTAATACGCACGTCACGAAGAAGTACAACACCACAGCAACAGAACGTACTTCGGTGTGCTGCGTCCAGAGGGAGAAAGCCCCTCGGGCAGCTCACAAGCGACCCAGCGGAGAGGTCTGGCTGTCAGGACCACGGTGCTGAGCCGCGCTCGGGCTGAGGCGCGGCCAGTTCGGAAGGCGTCAGGGCAACACCGTGTGACAGCTCGTGTCGCTAGGCAAAAAACGCTCGTCACGTGCCTTCGCGGCCAGCCCCAACTTCTCCCAAGGGAGACCGCTTTACCCTAAGACTCCTTCACACTCCCACCTGTCCGCACGACAAAAGCACGATGCGAGGTGCTCCTTCTAGCGCCCAGAGAAAAGGTTTTGGGTAGCGCTGCCACCGCTCGCTGCCCCTTCCCAAGGAGAAGGATGGGTGGTCCCCACGGAGCTCGTGCCGGGGGCCACCGGGACACCCACCGCCACCCTCGGGGAAGGGACCTCTGCCACCCTCACGCCGCCTCCCTCCTGGGCTGCGCCGTGGGCACCCCGGGGGCTTACCCAGCTTCTCCTGGCCGACCCCGTTGGAGCTGCTGCAGTTCTCCACCAAGGTGCTGGTCTCCTCCCGGTGCAGCGCGGCCTCCCCGTCCCCCGGGGGCTGCTCGGGCTTGGCTCCGCCGCCGAGCCGGGGGTGCCGGCCGCCGCCGTGCGAGTGGCCGTGGCCGTGGGCATGGCCGTGTCCCCCGACGCCGTGGTGGTTGAAGAGGCAGAGCCCCAGCAGGTTGACGACGAGCCCCGCCACCCCCACGGCGATGACCACCAGCGGCTGCTGGATCTCGTGGGGCTCGGTGAAGCGCTCGATGGCCTCCAGCAGGATGGTGAAGCAGAGGGCGGTGAGGAAGACGGCGTTGACCAGGGCGCCCATCACCTCGGCGCGCACCCAGCCGAAGGTGTTCTTCTTGGTGGCGCGGGTGCGCTGGGCGAAGCGCACGGCCACCAGCGCCACGACCAGGGCCATGACGTCGGACAGCATGTGGAACGAGTCGGACAGCATGGCCAGCGACGCCGTCACCCGGCTCACCACCACCTCCACCACGAAGAAGAGGAAGGTGAGCGCCAGCATGCACAGCAGCCGCGCGCGCCGGTTCTGCCACCACCACCGCCGCCCGCGACGCGGCCCCGACGCCGCCGACGCCGCCGCCGCCATCCCGCCGGGGGGCTCCCGGCCCGAGGGGAGGACGCCGAGCTGAGCCGCGCCGAGCCGAGCCGAGCCGAGCCGCGCCGAGCGCGGCGGAGCCCCGAGGGCGAGCGCGGCCCCGGCCCCGAGCGCGGCCCCGGCCCCGGCCCCGGCCCCGCCGCCGCTCCCTGCCGCGGCGCCGGGCGAGCAAACTTTGCACCCGAGCCCCCTCACTCTTTCCACACGGAACCCGAGCCGGCCCGGCCACGCCCCCCCGCCCGCTCCCCATTGGCTGCCGGCGACGCCCCCTCCCGCCCCCGCCGCCCGCCTCGCCCGCCATTGGCCGGCGCCGCCTCGCGACGGGCCGGCCCCGCCCTGCCGGCACCGCCCGCCGCACAGCCTCGCCCGGGGGAGGCGGGGGGGGAGGGCGGGGCGCCGCGTGACGTCCCCCCCGCGGCGGCCGAGCCCATTGGCGGCGGCGCCTCGGCCCCGGCCCCCTCGCGCCGCCGGCCCCGCCCCGCGGCGAGCGGGACTCGTGCAAAAGGTGCGCGTCTCCACACGGCCCGGCTGGCGGGCGGGGCGGGGGGCTCCGTGACGTCACGCGCGGCCGTTACCCGCCCGCCGGCTCCCCTCACGGGTGCCGGGGCGAGGCGGCCCCCTCACAGCCAGCCCTGTCATGTGCGTGGCGTATAACGTGTGTAACATAACGTGTTATGCGCATGTTATACATAACATACATAACGTGTACATAACGTGTGTGACGTATAACACCTATAACACCTAACACATGTAACATCTGTAGCCTATAACATCCATAACACATACAACATCCATAACACATATAACACCCGTAACGTATGTAACTGGCAATTCACAGTTAACAAATTTCCTGAGAAGAAGGGGGTAATTTTGCCTGAGGAAGTTTGAGAAAGCTGTAATGTAGCAAAAGCATTTGGGCACTAATAAATCACTCCGTAGATGCTATTCGTTTTATTGGATTTGCTGTAGTCAAGGAAAGACAAGGGAAAATGATCTCCTGAGATATCTGGAAAAATTAGAAAAATGTAATTACAAAAAGGCAGAGTTGAGTCCTTCCTTCACCAGTAGCATTCCAGGGGGCCCGTAAACGTGGCAGCAAGAGACAGGGTGCCCCAGAGTATCCACAGGTGGAAAATGAAGAGAGAGGAAACAAGTAGCCGCTGCTGTGTGTAACGTAGCTGTGTGTGTGGAGGCAGTAACAAAACCGGTGCTCTGAAAAGAAGATGGAGCAAGACTGCCAGAGCCTGTTGCTGTACAGAGATATTCAGGGTCTGCGCAAAGGTTTCTGACAGCTGGAGTTGGAAAGCACGACAAGGCGGTCACGCTTCTGCAAGGGAGGAGTGTCAACAGGCCTAACAGACCGGTAGTTCAGGACCGGCTTACGCTGGACTCAGCAGAGTCCCAGCAAGTCCACATCTGTCCACCATGTCTTTCTGATCTTTGTGCACTGTCTCCTCTTCACTTACAACGCAGCGTCGTGTTCTTTACATTACAGACCCAGTTCGGGCACCACAGGCTCTGCTCTACTGCCCTATGACCCTGAACTGTATCTTCTGTGAGATTGTTCGTGTGTCAAAATCTAGGTCTGCTCTGTTTTTAGTTCAGCTTAGGAAACCATATGGAATGCTTTAATGACAACCAGTACTTTAAGGGTACTGTAGGAGTGTCAGCAGTTAGATTGCTATAATGTTCTCCTCATCTACTTGACTTCCCATATGCCATAATATCATTTAATAGGGTGTTACACATAATCAGGCAGCTGACCAGCCATTATACTATAGTGGAACATGTGTCCTCTCCTCACCACCACCACTGCCACAGCCATTAGTTGATGAGGAAGAGTTATCCAAATTTAAGATATACGGGTCAAGAAAACTAATACAGCTCAAACCGTTCTTAGTTCCTGCAGGTGGGGTGGGTTATCATTTCACAGGGATCAGTGTTAATCCAGAGGAGTTCAGGTAGCAGTGAAGGACAACTGAGCATAAGCTGGTTCCCCCATGATGTTTCCGTGGTTTTCTAGATGACTGGAAGTACTCAGTCCCCTCCTCACCAAAATAAGGATGGTACTGATATTGATACTCTACTTACTAATAAAACTTAATCAACATTGAACATAAACTGTGTAAAGAGCTTTCTCGGCTTCTTTCTGAGGATGTAAACAATGTCTAGGTCAATTTGGGATCCTTTTAAAATTTCTTCACCATAAGACCTCCTAATCTCTTCAAAGATACCATACAACTGGTCAAATTGCCACTGTCTTCCCCTTCAGGGACAGCACATTCTTGATCCTGCCCTTGTCCAGCAATAGCTCTTCTTCCTGCTATGCCAGGCTGAATACCGAATTCCTTGGGCCCAAAAGTCGTGAGACATGGACCGTACACCTCAGGAGACTGGAAGGCCATGACTGTTTGCCAGGCTGGAAGTGGTAATGGTTCCTCAGGCCTTCTACTGCTCCCTGATGAAGAGGGATGGGCATCTAGCTTTGTCCTAGGGGACCCGGCAGCCACCGTTATATTCATTTACTTCAAATATAGGGCCGTGGGCTAATAGTCCCCAGTGGGATCCCACTCCCACTGCTGGTCCTGTCAGACACAGAGCAGCAGCTGAGCTCCCATCACTACCTCTGCCCCAGAGTCCTTCTTGTTAACCAATGTGCTCTGCACTGCCGTTCCCAGGCTTTTCTATTGTTTTAGCATATATCAGCATCCAAGAGGAACAGGGATAGTTCCTAAATTTAGGGCTGTGCATGTGGCAACATTATGAATTTTAAGATTAATAGCAAGATGACTGCTAAAGGTACCTAATCAAGCCGTAAGATGATGTGCTTACAGGAGAACATTTTGTTCCTGCTTATGTGTTTGAAGAGAATACTATATCTTCAAAGCGGGGAGGACTGGTGTTGTTTTTGTGTGTGTGTGTGTTGGTTGGGGTTTTTTTTTAGGTTTCCAGGCATTGTGACTAACCCAATTCTTCTCTCGGCGCTGCTTCCGGTCCACACATGTGGAATGAACAGTTTCCAAATCTGCTTGCTTACTGAAAATGCCCCGTGTCGTGAGGGGAGAAGTAACTCTGAATCTCCGGCGTGCAGCTACACACCACCCCAGATCTGGGTGACAAGATAGGAGAAAGCTAGAAAGACAGCTGCTGCTTGTTGCCTGGTCTTGGGCAAAATTTTGTGCACTGGGTGCTGGCGAACTCTCAAAGTCTGCTCTAAGCGCTGTGGGAAGATTTAGGACTTTGGTTGGGAGATTCACTATTACTCACATGTTTGCTGAGTAAATAAAGTCACTGCTTTTTCCTTTGAATCTCTGTGCGAGTTTGCATGCGGAGAGAGGTCAGCCACAGAAGGCTCTTCGTCGCTACATGTCTTTCCACTTGGAAATGACTGTCTGTAGGCCTCCAGTGCGGTCACATATTACAGAGCACACGGCCTCCTTTTAACACCTAACTTGTTCCCTTTCTGTGCAGTCATCAGACCTGTCTGCTTTTAATAAGGGCTTGTGGGACTCTGACAAACATGACTCCATCTGTCTGTTCCACTTCAAGGCTGTCAGTGTTCATTGTAGGCTGCGTTTCTTGCAGGCAGTGTGTCTCTGTTAACTGTCCTTACAAGGTTTCTTCAAATTAGATCCGGTCAGCAGCACCAAAGAGAACAAAAGCGTTCACTGCCCAGTTACCTGTACTGCCAAGCTGATCTTCTGTAATGAAAAACGATACAAATGAAAAGCAAGTATTACTGTTCACGCAGCTCTGTGTCAAAATCACTATTGCATCCTGATGCAGGAAATCAGCTTTATCATGGCGAGGACTTAAACATGTGTTTGCAGTTAATTAAAAGGCCTTCTTTGAATAGAAGCAAGTTCAGCATGTGCTTAAATGCTTTCACTTGTGGTCTGTGAAGAGAGTCTATAAGCTGTAATTGGCCTAAAGATAGGGGATGAAGAGCATCTTGCTCTGTAAAGAGATTTCTTCTTCCAGTTGGTTCCTGTGGCTGCAAAATCTGGGCCCTTTATAAGTCAGCAGCAGAATTCCAGACAAGTTGAGGGGTCAGGATAACATTCTTTATACTTCTTCTGAACCTTGTAGAGCAGATGAAAAAAAAAATAATTTCCCTTTTGATTTTTTTTCTCTCTAATAAAGAAAATGGTTTTAAAATGTGCCTCTTATGTTCAGTTTTGACCTTTCCTTTGTATGTTGGTTGTTTTGCTTTCTTGCTGTCAGTCCATTTATTTGATCCAATAGCATTTGGCAGCCTGCAGCTGCATCATAATTTCTGCCACGATTAACTGCACAGCCGATCTATAACTGGTTTTAATCAACATGCATTTTTCAATGGACTTGAGAGCATTTCCTGACTGGTTTGGTTATCACTCGCTCTGCTTATGGTACAATTAGTATTTTCTTAAAATTCACAGGTAAGCAGATAAAATTCTTGCTCTAATCAGCTGTGAACAGACATTGTGGTTTTAGAGCTAATAACTTATTCAACCAATGTTCAAGTTTACCCTACTAGAAAAATCATCACTATATTAATCATTAAAGGAAAAAAAAAAAAGCCAGGAAAAAATGTGGCGTTATTCACTTTTCCACACAATGCAGCTTCCCACTGGAAAGATAAGTAACAATGATTCAACAGGGATGGGAAAATTCTATAAATATAGAATTCATCAAATGAAAAAAAAAAAGTCTTTACACCTTTCAGTAACATTTTTTATTATTATTGAAATAAATTATCCTTCATATGACGTTTGAAATCATATTTGTTAAGCTCTGCCTTTTATTATTTTTAGAAAGAACATAAGTTCTCTAGCTGTAATCTACGCATTATCTGAATCTAAATATTCTTAATTAATCTAATCAAAGTATTTGTTATTGATACAAATATTCTTGCTTCTAACATTTACACACGTCATAGTCTCACAAGTGGCTGGAGGCCCGGCACACTCATCTCAGCTCTTTGTTGTTTGGAACAACTGTGGGACAAACAGAGTATCTATTATATGCTCTGAAGCTCACTTTCAGAAGAGATCCTCTTGGACCTCCAGCCAATGCACTCAGACTGTGGTGGTTAAACTTTGGAGCCGCCTGTCACGTTCAGGTTTAGGACCCCAAGGTGCTGGGCACCCAGCATTCCCCCACGACAGCTGGCAGAGGCGCAAGCTGCATATACAAGAAATGCAACCGCACTCCTAGGCGGCTGACTGTGGAATGTGTCTAACCTAAAAAACAGGTTTGGGAAATTTTGCTCTTTAGGCTCCTGTCTTGGGCATCACATTGGTGGTGGTTTTATTTATTTGTTTGTTTGTTTATTTGGATAAGTGCAGTTTTCTCTACCGTTCTGCAGTTGCTATGTGAGGACCAAGTGACAGGTGGGAGGTGGAGGCTGATCGCTCACGTCAGGCGGTAACTCCAGCATTCCTACACTGGTGTCATTAACAGCCTACTTCTGGGACACCCCTCTTGTCAGCAATGCTAGTGAAGCCAGGTGGTTTTGAACTCCAATGCTCATTTTCCTCCGTACTGGGACTTGCACCCTTCAGGCAGAGAATCAATGGGTATTTACTGAGCACAGACGCTGAGAGAGATGTGCACTTATCACTGTTGTGCTGCTTCCAGCAGCTGCCTGTCCCACCTACCTACAAAGTCTGTCAGTGACTACACAAAGTTTTCTGGCATTAAAATTGGTCATTTGGGGGCAGGAGTTTCCACTGTTGCTATAGGATGCTGGATTTCATTGATGTAGGACTTTTAAAAGTTGCTTGCAGGAAGAAAGACACTCAGGTCCCTCCAGATAAGTCCTGAGAAGTCCCTACAAGACGAGTGAATATTGTAGGGAAATCATAAATGTGCATGTTCTGGCACCTGAAAAGTCATTTCAAAACTAGTTCAACAAGTGCAATTTTGAATCATGTGAGACTGCAAAACACCTCCGTGTAGTGCTACGAAAGAAGAAATGCCCTATGGTGGCACGTTTTGCCCTAACAAATGGAGTCATGTTGGTACACCTCCACATCTCCTGGGAGCCCGGTGACATCAAGGGCACACCATGCAAATATTTTATTTCAGTCCCAGGGACTGAACTAGCCAATGTCAGAACTTCGTACAGGAACGGTATTGGCTCAGAAGAGGAAAATCCCCAGGCAAATTGGAACGAAAGCCATCACGCTGGCTTTGTGTACAGAGTTTAAAGGATGGTTCCTGGAAGGGCCATGAGCACAGGATGTGGCACATCGTATCGTTTCTGCTCTGCGAGACCAGCCTGCCAAGCAGCCTGGTGGCACAGGAGTTGCAGGGCGTGCTCGGGCACGGGGACCCCTGTGAAACGCTCACAGGCTCCCGCTCTGACCCAGCACCAACAGGTCTGATCTTGAGGGCGGCCTCAGGCTCATCCTCGGCAGGCAACCCAGGTTCACCTGGTGTTTCCAGTCAGCTCGTCTACCCACCCAGCTCTGCTGCACTTGGTGCCACAACACGCATCAGGTCAGAACTGCATCCAGCCGTCTTGATGACACAGGTTTTTTCATGTAAAGTCTTTTAAGCAGCTGGGATCTTCATTTTACCATTTATATTTTAGATATTAATCGTATCAGCTTGAGAAGGACAAATTTCCCTTTATTACACAATGGATATATCCATGGAAAATCATCATTTATTTTGCCACTCAGAGTGTTTTTGTAATAATTCCTTTCCCTTCCCCATTTAGGTCTGTAGGTGCTGTGGATAGCTGTTCCTCAGCCACTAAACAAGCTCATGACAAAGACTGTCCTTTCTAAGCTGCAGATATTTAGAAAGGTGCCATTTTAGCAAATGGTGTCAAATGATCAATGCCTTCTGCTAAAAGCAAGCCTGCGAACACTATAAATGTTCTGTGCAGGTAACCATTTCAGGACCTGTTTGAAAAGCAGCTTTGTCCAGAGCAAAAGTGACATTTTCTCAGTCCTGATCATTTTAAATTTCTCCTCCCCAGAGCCAGTGTGATTTGGAACATGCTGCGAACCTGACTCTGAGACCTTCTGGACACTGCTCCTCTCTTCAGGCATGAAAAGTGGCCTTCACTTAAGGAGGGAGACATGAAGGTTTGTGCTTGTAGGTCTCATCACCTCTTTTCTTTCCAAGGACCAGTTGTATTTGATGTTTGTCAAATCATATCCCAAGACAGTGAGCATAAGCATGTTGACTTCATATTCTGTAACTCAATCTATTAATACTTGTAACTGCCTTTCATGGAGGCCATTTTGTGGTCAGCTTAAGCCAGTCTAATTAAAAGCTGGTGCCAAAAAGGGCAGTCATATTTCCACACCGGAAATTTCATTCCCGTCCCCAACCAGGCCTCAGATCTAGCAGTTGCTAGATGCCCCACGAGGGGCACCAGCTCTGCCTGGTAGTGCAACCAACACCCAGTTCTTTTTCTTCAGCATGAGTTTTCAGCCAGTTCAGCAAGTTAATCCTATTTACCAAGGGCTGCGGGATTGCTAGAGCTGACACATAGGACAATGTGATTAGGGCAGGGAAAAGTGTGTGACCATAAACTAGCAACAGCCCGTAGCTGTTTACGCTGATCGTGAAACCACAGTTCCAAATGGACAGTAAGGGAGGGATTCATGCCTGGGAATCGGTAGCTGACACACAAACATCTTCAGATCACGAGTCTCCCTGTAGACTCAGTGTAGATCTAATCAGCTTTGTCAGTGGAGCCTACAGTGTGATTTATCTCCTCCTAGAGTTGTATGTACTTGATGAGATGAATCCCACCCTCGGAGCACCCATTTCTGTCCATGACTATAAAGAAAGCCTGGTATGAAGAGCTCAGAGATGAAGTCAACAGCTAATGAGGTGACTCCTGCCCCCAAGTGTTAGTTCTGCCTATTGTAAGGGAATCTGTTTATTTATTTATTATTTGTACACTAAAATGTGAGTTAGGTGAATTCTTTAATGACCCAAACTGAATAATGTCAGAACGAAGAGTAGTACCTGGTGGCACTTCCTGCTAATATTGATGCTCATACCAACATACTAGAAATGTGATGTTCAAAGCTGTGTCTCCGAGCCAAAATTCACATGCATAGAGGAAGTATTTAGATATGGTCAGTCCTGGGTAGCCAACAGTTCCCTCAGAAGCAAACAAGAGTGGTGGCAACTTTTGGAAAGCACGACATTTATGTAGGTGATTAAGCATGGAAGATCCTCACTTCAGGCACTTTTCTAAAATGTTCTTCTAAATTTCTTACAAGCTAATTCTGTACAGTTCATTACAAATGGCTATTCACATAAAGCAACTGTGAATATTGCTTCTTGAAAGCCTTATTTGTGTTGACCTGCTTAGTACCTACCCAGATGTTTCTGTCATAATGTTTGGGAAAACCAAGTTCACATCAGCATGGGTAGATGAAATGATGTGCCACAGTATTCACAGAGCCAATGGAAGGAACCCATTTCTATCGCTGCTGAGGTGGCAAAACAAATATTAAATACAGCAGTTACTGAAGCTGTCCTAGGAAGGGCTCGTCCATCAAGTTTCCAAGTAATCTTTTCACAAAGTATCTGCTCCATCTCCCTTATTGACTAACAGTGTATATCATCTAGTTAGTTAACAGTGGGGTAAAGGTCTTTTTCCTGCTGTATGTCAAGCTCTTGTGCAAAAAAAACTACTGTTAAACTCCATATAACCTTAGAATTGTCCACTGTTCCAACTGAACTGGAGTTCTAGGAATATGCTTATTCATTTTGTTATTAGTCACATATGATGGACATACTTTGTGCCTTTGATAATTAGATAAGCCAAAGCCTATCTCTTTCTTGGAAATTTCCCCGTAGGAAGATATTCTCCATGTAAAAAAGGGAATAATAAAAAAAGCAAAATATATACTTATTTGATGAGCACCATCACAACATCCCACTGTTGTTAATGCACTGGTATTTGCCGTTTATACCACTATACTGATATAAAATCACTATAAGTACTATCAATATGCACATATATCAACACCAGTTGTTAAAAATCAATGAATGAGTAGGTCTTTGTCTATCTGGTATTCAGAGCTTCTATGCTTGTTAATAATGAGAGCCAACAACTTTATGTCTAATCCTAAATGGGAAGAACGTTTCCCACTTGATCTTTTGGATTTCTGTAGGCTTGACAGTAGCCTACAAGCACACAGAAAGGCAACTGATAGCGTTCGCATGTTCATGTTTCCCCAAGGAGTTGCAACAGGCTGACCTGACACAGTCCTCTGTGGGAGGTGAGCACAGCTGTGAATTGCCCTCCGGGACACTCCATGTAGGTGAACATGGAATCAGGTGTGTACATGCATGGCCCCTCCCGAAATGTTCAGTACGGCAGCATGCAGGCAGCACGTAGGTTAGGAAATGTTAGAGGAGGGAGAGGAGGTGCTGCTTGATCGCTGTCATTACAGTTCACCCTGGTCGTATGTAATGGTTTCCTGGCATTGACTCTGGCCTGATCTAGCGATTGCAGCAACTGGGTCACTTTTGCAGCACTACATGGCCCAGCAGCTCCTGCTGGGACATATAGCTTGGCGAAGTCTTCTTGCTGAGGTGACTCATCCTAGCCCCACATACCGTACTGTCCTCCTGACCTTCTTAGTCTCTCTCTCACCTGCTGTAGCTGTGTCACACAGCCTGCTTGTGCTGCTTGGTTTGGTAACACGGGTCCGTGCAGGCAGGCCATACAGGCAGCCAAAACTCAACAGTTTGCATGCTACCAAATACAGTCTCTGTGGATCCCACATCATGTTCAGACTATCTAAAACCTCCTCGGGGCTGTCCAAAAGGCAGGACAGACCACAGCCAGCAAAGGGGGCTGAATGACTGTGCCATTCTCAGCTCCAGCCAGGTGCTGCAGCCTTCAGTACCCCTTGCCCCAGGCAGAGCACAGCCACTGGCCACAGAGCTTAAAGCTCGGCTCAGTCATCCTGTGACTGACGTGCTGCAGCATAACGCCAGACTTGGAGGCAGCTCAGCTTCATGTTTCTGTATTATCTGCTCCACCCAGCACGGGAACCTTGCATGGGTCCGTCCCTCTGGGCCAGCAGGATAGCACAGACGCATGGAGACCCTCCTGCCTGCAGCAAGCTGACTAGCAGGAGCAGCAGCACTCAGACCAGCTCCTTGACCTCAGGCTCACTCCTGTGCAGCTGTTTGTCTGGGATAGATGGAGCCTGTAGGGGGGAATGGTCACCTCCAGCTTTTTCTTTCAAGACTGCCTGTGCAGCCTTTGGGTGTGCCTGAGTGCCATTATCTGCAAAGACTGAATGCAGCCTGCTGAAGCCACCAAGATGGCAAAGCAGCTAATAATTAAACCTGCTTTTTCGGTTTTACTGCTGGAGAAATGCTTCTGCAGCAAAGCGCTAAGGAGAATACAATACTCCTTTACATCAAGAGATTATTCAGATACCCGAGGTAAATACTGGCCTGCATTTAGCATGCTAATGTCTGTGCTGCTATCTATTTCCCCTGACGGTTTCAGCAAGACCAGTGAGTTCCTCAGCCTTCTTAAAAATTCTCGGGACTGCTGCTTTTGAAGTGAAATGGGAAAATAGTTGCGTTTCCAAGATGGTTTAGAACCTTAGAACAAATCTTAGTTTGTGAAATTTCAGATGATCACAATTGTAACATAAAGTGTACACAGGCGTCTGTCTGCACACAGTCTTACAAATATGGTCATCTTCCTGCTGAGTGTTGGTTAGAGGTAAAGAGCAAGGATTCCTGGTGTCCAAAGACTTGGGAAAACACTGCTGGCTGCCTGGTGCTGGAGACTAGAATAGTGGTCAAAGTGTGCCATCTGGGGCTTCACTTGTCCCAGTTAAAAAAAAAAAAAAAAAAAAAGGCGTCTGAAAAATATAAAGAAAATGGCACAAGCAGACAAGGCGGAGCAAAGGCAGCAAGAGGAGAAAAAATCAAAAGCAAGTAACAGGCAGAGTTGCCTCCTTCTGCCAGCCTCACCTGATTATTGGACGGTGGGGCAGTTTCTGCAGGTTTCTCTTTAGCTAAATTGGCTTATTAATAAGACATTATTATTTGTATTAGACATAAGGGTGTCACTTAATGAAAACATTCTTCTTCAGCAAGTAATAAAACACTTTCTCAGTTTAAAGTCTGTCCTCAAGTGTTTTTGCTGGATGGGCGTTAAACTCATGTGGCTTTATTCCACTGAATCATCCCCAGGGAGAGCAGCAGTGAGGGTTGGTGGGGGAAAAGGATTGGAAACAAATAAACATTCTAAATCAAAAAGGCAGGCCTTTATATGCAACCCAGGCCAGAACTGAATCAATGATTCCCCTGGGGCCAGGATTCCTCCTGCATTTACAATCGAAGGACAAGCCTTATAATCTTCCCCTAGGCTTTGTAAACTTCAGCAACTTTCCTTGGTTTGCAAACCTTGGTTCATCAGTGTCTGATATGGGGCAGATGTCTGCCAGAGCTGTGAGCACCCACACTTTCACACATCTGGTATCACCCAGACCTTAAAACTTAAAAGAGTTGCCAGCTGGGGAAAGAGGGAAATACTCAGCATTTATCTGGATAGTGGGATAGTTTTTAGTTGGATATATTTTGCCAAAAAGAAAGGACAAGTTTCTTTGGGAAAGAAAGACATGCCTTTCACAGATGCTCTAAAGAATGAGGAAGAAAAACATGTAATCTCAAAGAAAAGTTCTGAAGTTACTGCTCAAAGGCTCATCCTTAGGAGCTGTAGCATTGAAGTAACCTTAAAGCCTGACTCAGAGAATCTCACATCAAAGATTACTGCCTGAACTGCGTAGTACCTTTCTGAAATCCAGCCAGCAGTGGTAAGAAGGTTTCAGGTCATGGGGAAGCCGTCTCATTCCCCAGTACATCCAGCTCTGCAGTCTGGCTGTCCCCTGGCTGCCAGTGTGTTCTGGCAAGAGCAGCAACAATCACTCACATCCAGATGGTGGGAATGTTTCAGGAGTGGATAAATAAAACATTAACAATCACAGAATCATAGAATATCCTGAGTTGGAAGGGACCCACAAGGATCATCAAGTTCAACTCGTGGCTCCGCACAGGACCACCCAAAAATCAGACCCTGTGTCTGAGAGCGTTGTCCAAATGCTTCCCATGCTATGGCAGCTCGGTGCCGTGACCACTTCCCTGAGGAGCCTGTCCCAGTGCCCGACCCCCCTCTGGGTGCAGAACCTTTCCCTAACCCCCAGCCTGACCCTCCCCTGTCCCAGCTCCATGCCGTTCCCTCGGGTCCTGTCGCTGTCCCCAGAGAGCAGAGCTCAGCGCCTGCCCCTCCGCTCCCCTCGTGAGGGAGCTGCAGGCCGCCATGAGGCCTCCCCTCGGCCTGCTCTGCTCTGGGCTGAACAAACCAACAGACCTCAGCCTCTCCTCATGCATCTTCCCCTCCTGACCCTTCACCATCTTCATGGCCATCCCTCCTTTGGATGCTCTCTAACAGTTTCATGTCCTTTTTATACTGTAGTGCCCAAACCTGCACACAGTACTTCAGGTAAGGCCGCAGTAGCGCAGAGCAGAGCAGGACAATCCCTTCCCCAGCCAGCTAGCAAAGCCAGGCTTGGTGTACCCCAGGACATGGTTGGCCCTTTTGGCTGCCAGGGCACACCGCTGGCTCATATTCAACTTGCCATTGACCAAAACCCCCAGCTCCCTTTCTGTGGTGCAGCTCTCCAGCCTCTCATCCCGTAGGCTGTATGTGCAGCCAGGTAACAGGATTCAGTGCTAGAGAACACCTCTGAAGTAACACGCTGCAAAGAGATGGCCTTAAAACAACTAAAGGGATCAGTGGACTTTTTGGCCCCAATGATTCTTGGTCAATTTTGTGAAAAATTCTCCCAAAACCCATAGAAGAAGAAGAGATTGTGAAATGGTCATAAATGAGAATTCTCCTTTAGAACATGCACCTTGCAAAAGCAGTTACATGGAAAGCCTTTGCTTCCTACAACGCTTATGTAGGGTTAATGTTTCTACCACCCCAGACATAAGACAATGAAACCCCAAGGAGCTGTAAATAAACTACTGTTGTTTAAACAGCCACTCCTGCTCCCATGCCAAAGGAGGATTAGCTCAGACAAAATAAAAAGAGGGGAAAGGATACCAAATATTATTATCATTTGATACCTTCTCAGTAATCAGTGTAAAATTACCTAAGACTATCCTCCCTCTTTTTTGAAGTAACCACTTTCTAAAACAAATAAGCAAAAGTGACACAAATCTGAGGAACCTTGATGAGAAGACAGAGCACTGAGTGCATGTGGTGACGGTCTCACCCTGTTAATTCAGAGTGAATTCCCCTCCTGTGAAGGTAGGAAGTCAGGCTACTGGGCTGTCAACCCAAAGACTGGTATTAAATTAATTAAGAAAATTAGAAGGGTGGATGTTGCTATAGAGGGATTTCCAGTTTACCTAGTAGCCCACATTGGTAAGTTATGAATGACCCAGTAGCTGCGTAAAGACAACATATTAGCATGTTTTTTTTTTCCTACTAGCAACATGCTTAAAACAAAACAAAAACCTTACTGACAGGTGATGGAAGTCCCAAATATAAGATTCCCTAGAATAACTGACAGGTTGAGAATTGTCTGTTGTTCTTTTCATACATTTTTTTTATTATTTATCGAGTGCAGGAAAGTACCTCAGCAGTAGCCAGGGGTCTTAAAGGTGTTACATGCAGTTAGGGGCAGGTGGTGATAACACTGCATACACGTCATGTTTCTCAGCACTGCTGAGGGTGAAACATGACAGGATGATTTAGAGCATGATAAGGAGTTGCCCTGGCATTAAAAAAGTGAGCAGCTACCATTCTTCCAGGGCTGAGTCACCAGGAAGAATGAGGCTGTAAACTGGGGAAGAGGCTAATTGTTTTGTGTTTGGCTAGTCAAAAGAAGAGTAGAAGACAGGTCTGTGTTTGCATATGATGAAAGCTGTCCTTACCACTGCAAAGATTTGGTTTGATTCAGTTTTTCTTGTTGATGCTTCTGTTTTTCTGTAAGGGAACAATTGGTGATTTTACCGTAGGATCACTAAAAATATTTGTTCACAGCCTGGTACTGTGGGATACTGGATTAGGACTAAAGCTGGCAGTGTCTTTGGCAGTATACATTTATATGATAATAACAATAATAAACCCATGCAGAACATACACAGTTTTTCCCCAACTTTGTACCAATGCCAATTGGTTACATACGAGATAGCTTTACATGTCCAGTAACTCCAAAGTTCTGAACAGTTAAATAGCATTATTCAGCATGTACTGTTCTCAAAATACTTCACCATGGCCTAGGAATTGCTTCAGTCCCACCTTATTAAGGCGAAATTTTTTTAAGAAAGTTGTCTGTTTGCCCAAGCTGAAGATGTGGAGAAACATCTTGGTAAGCAGGACTTTAGAAACAGTTCCCATTTCAGACAGGGAGTTTTGCATGCAACTGAGGCACTGCAGATATGGCAGGCCACTTGCAAATGCTGCAAAACATTGCAATAACGCTTAGAATCGACCCTTGTAGCAAGTGCTACTTCACTTCCAGAAAATGGCCTTGCAGCTGGAATCCAAACCGTCAAAAATGGAATTTAAAAAAAGCAAGTGACCATTAGAACATCTGGTCAACTTAAGCCAAGCTTCTAGGGTTTTATATAAGAAGTTCCCGCAGAGCCAGATTTGAAAACAAAACTCATGGTTATTGCCTGGCACGAACCCAAGGCTGAGTTCCTTGGCTGGGCTCTGCTGTTCAGTTGAGCTCATTCCCTGGAGCACAAGCAGAGGACCAGGCTTCCAAGACCATGATTAACCCACCGCTTCTTGCCAACACTTAACTGTTTTGTTTGCACCCGCAGCCATGCCAGCAGCATGTGCAAATTAGCAGCAGCTACAAGATTAGTCTGCTGTGGATTCCTTTAGTCTGAACGTGAGACAGCAAAATGAACAGGGAAAGAGGTTAAAAACATGCACAAGTGAAGGCTGTGGTTGTTCATACACAAATTCCCTTCCAAGCTTCTGAAGTAAGGTTTTCAGGGCTCTGCCCGGACAAATTCCCTGAACTTAGGCAATGCAGGGTCTCGTTTTCAGTACCTTAGTTAAGATCAGTAACTAGAAAAAAATTTTCCATGCCCTTTTGCTTTTTGATAATGGAGGTCCATTGAACATGGTTTTGCACAGAGGTGAAGTTCCCGTTTCCAGTTTCATTTTTGAGGCATCAAGCCCTGAGTCAGGAATTTAGCTCTGAAGAAGAGTGGGAAATTTAAAGTAGGGAGCTTTACTTGTTGCATCTTCTGCAGAGACTGAGCGACACATTCTTGGCTGCTCGCCTGTATTCACCACGCTGTTGATCTGTGCCCAACACATGGCTGAGGGTGACTGAAGGAAAATAGGTGAAAAGTGACCTTATGTATGAGGGTGAGGCCCCAGCCTGCCTTACAGGCAGACAGATCCCTTTGAGCACATCACACAACTGTTTTCTGAACACACTGGTCTCTCTGGAAACTAACCTAATGGTGAGAAGGTTTTCCTAGCTTTCAGTTCACCTGGGGAGAGAAATTCAAAATGTGCCCTAAAGGTAAGTCCGTAATAATTCTTACAGAACTAGGTTATTTTTTCCAATCAACCAAATACTTCCTTGATTATATCATTTTCTTTAATGCTAATGCTTCCTCCTGCTTTTAGTTGCAACCACAAAGTACTTACAATCCAGTTCACGCTAATTACGTGGATCATTGCCATAGGAGGTATTTGCTTCACCTCCCAGGAAATCATTATCTGTCATGATCTGCCATTTGCCCTGATGGCTTTGTTTATGTTATCATCCAAGTCTCAGAAAGTCTATATTATCTTTCCCTAGTGGCAACTAAAGATTGATTAGCAGTAGTCAGGAAAGACTTTAAATGGCAATTAGCGCTCAAGTTGGTCCGTGACTTTAACACTGGTGTTTGTCAGGCAGGATTTTCTAAACTTCCTGGATGACCTAAATAGGCACCTAGCTCTGGGGTCACTGGAATATTCCCCGATGGTCTGTGAAGAGCTGAGAGGTCAGGTATATAATATTGCTTCTATTTGCAATTGGATGATAAAATGCATTATGAGCAGGAAAAAAATATGCATTCACTGTTCCCTAAATACTACATACAACTCCAGAGAGGTCTGTAGTGCCCCAGCTTGCCAGAGGGCTATTGATGTGACTTCTTGTCAAGGAAAGTCCTATTTGGTGGAAGCCAAGATTAAGAGCTCTACCTAAAGTGGCTTGTCTTCACTGCTGTTGAATAAGATGGATGCATCGTTCCTGCTGTGCCTGTGGCAATGCACGTTGTCCACGTATCGCAGACAAGAGTAAGTATTTACAGACATCTAATGCTAATGAAGTTGAAGTCCAGCCAAGGTTTCACTGAATTTGAAGGGAAGTTTGTCATCTGCTTTACTGGGCTTCTGTTGTGTCCTTGGGACTTAGACTGATACATACGTGCAAAAAATTGTCTTATGCATAAGCTTGCTTCTGTTGACCTTACAAGAGCAGGACCTGCTGAAAGAGCTGATTAATCAGTAAAAAAGTTTTTAGCAGCTATCTTTGCAAACGAAAAGTTTTTCAGATTAGTATGAATAATTGAAAAAATTACTAGCTCTAGCCAAATATTCAAGCACCTGTTAAGTTCCTGCCATATTCCTCAGAAATCTGCATGTTGCATGTTTTATGACAAAAAAATGCATGTGGAGGTTGGTAGTAGAAACTGCATTGTTTAGTAATTATCAGTTGCTGCATGTCACATCCTAGCCACAGTTTCAGCTGCCAAGTGAAATAGACATCATGCATTGAGACCAATAACATAGATATTTATAATTCTCAGTAGAAAACAATGCAGTAATAACTGGGCCCATGAATTACCTCTGCTCAAACCAGGTGAAGCAGCAAGAAGTCATACATCAGTCACGATAGGAACCAGTCAAAAAATGAAAGTTAATTAGTGAGATTTTTTCATAAATACCTTATGTTTCTTATCCAGAAAGAGCTTACATTAAAAAATAAGACAATTTGTAGCTAGATAATGCTAGGTACCTCTGTGACCTTTCTTCTCCTTTTGTATCATAAAACTGACTCATATCATTGGCAGCAACTTGAGTTATGTACTTTCATTTTGACAGAGTAAAAATGCATGTTGTATAAGTCACTAAATGACCGCAGATTTCTGTATCTCGGACCTAATAATTGAGCGTGGGTGCAGCCTGAAAGTGAGATCCAAATGGCAGGAGTCCATTTTGCAGAATATAGAGGATTTTTCTTCCGATAAAACTTCATCCTTTCATGGCAGCTAAGCCTCAGAAGTGCACTTTGCCTTCAAAGGAAGATGTCAGATAAAGGCGTCGCTGCCTCAAGTATAGTCACTTCCCAGTATTGCTGATCTAGCTGAAAGCAAGATTAAATGACAAAGCACTATAACAACATGTGGCACAACACTATCAGTCTGTGGAGCCTTTTAAAGTTGTAAAGACTAATATTTAACTTTCAGCTAACTTCTAAAGTAAATATACAAATAAAACTCACTTCTTATATCTGAGGTGGATTATATTATATGTAGCCTTAATTATGCCAAAGTCTTCCCCGGCTTTATGGTTATCAGGATTCTTCTGGCTTCACGAGTTACACAAGGGAAGAACATGACACAGACATGGCCCGAAGGCTGTCACTGTACCATCACTAGGTCCGACTGTATTTTGGATTATGATTGCTATGCTTACTGGGAAATAGACATTGTCCTTATCAGCACAGCAAGTGCACACAGACACTAAGATGATGAACAGCATAAGTGAGAGCAACCTCTCTTTTTTGGACAAAGAGAACTTGCAGCAGGGAGCTTCTGCTCTGCACGTTTTTGTGCTTGTGGGAAACTGCAGATGGACTCTTGCAGTGAGCACCTGTGAACCAGTTTGTGTCATTATTAGGATCAGATTGCCTCCTCCTGGCTTATTTGCTGAGTAAAGGTAAAAATGTGAATTTTCCTGGTGAAAAGTATTTTGTAATTAGTTGTTACAGAGGATTTATCCTTCCTTCTATTCAATAATACAGAACAGATTAAAGGACTTTGTGATATTTATGTTTAGGAATAGGATTGATGGTCTTCTACTTTTAAACCTGATTTCCTTTAAAAATCTGCCAGAAGTGCAGACCTGTACGAGATCCCAGCGCTGTCTCTGAGCTCCCCCCTGTGACAAGCCTGTTACAGATGGAACCTAAGGCACAGGGCAGGGTCTTGAGCAAGATCTCACACAAAGGCTGAAGACGAGGGATCTGGTCCACATTTTTCCAAAAGTGATGCAACTTTCCTTCTAATCTATCTGAGCCAAAGTGTGTTCCATGCACAGAAACCTTCTGTAACTTCAGAGGTGACGCTTGTATATCCTTCGAGTACCCACAACTATAGACATTTCTAACATTCCTGGTACTAATATTAAACAGTAGCGAGTATCTCACAACATCCAACAGTGAACACTGTTATCATCAATCTGTATGCCATGCAAGAGGAAGGTTTAAGCTGTACTGTCTATATATGTACAAATTCACCCTTACTCTTAGGAGATGAGTATACCCCTCAGCATGATGGCAATGTTTGGCAAGCAGTATATAAGCAATCTCTATTCCCATACACATTCTATTTATTTCTTTGTACGTATTTGGAAACCTGAATGTGACTCCCATGCATGCTATGGGAAAAACAATTATGCATTTGTAGAAAAATGTAAATTTCAGTATTCCAAAGGAAAAATCCCAAGACATAATGAAGACAATCCGCAGGATGTCTTCCCCTACGTTTGACATACGCTGGTAAGAAGCTCTTATTCCAAAAAAGAAACTCCAGAAAGACTACATTTGTCATACTAGAACAATAATACTTCAAGAGGACATTGTTGGTAATGCATCTCAAGTAGCTCAATGCTACAGACGTATCTTAAGCTAAGTTCTCATTTATTTCTGCCAACATGATTGATAGTTTGCACACACTGTAGCATTTTCTATTCATAATAGTGTAATTGTTAACTAGGATTTTGATTCAACTATTTTTATAAAACACGCATAAAGATGCAAAATGGCAAATTACAGATAATTACAATTAAATGCACCAGCAAGTACAAAAGCAACTGTAACCTAAAAAACCCATCCTGCAGCAACGCACTTATGATTTTCTGAAACAAAACAGGCAAAAACATATTTCAACCAGATTTTGTGTTAATGAATGTATCAATAGGCTACAGGAGAGTCCCGTCGATTAAAGGGCAACAGTGCCATCTTGAGGTCAGTAGAGAACCAAGTAAGAAGGGAAGGTGCAGGTATTAATTATTACTCTGAAGGTATTTGACTTTTAAATGTAGAAATTATTTACATATGGTCCACGAGAAAAAAATAATAATATCAAGACTTTTTATTAGTTTGATCTTGTTAAAATCAAAGCATTTTATCAGCCATTTCACAATACAGTCTTTCCTGAATCACAAATTATTCATTTACTTTCTTGGTTGCTTGGTTTCCTCCTTTGGCTAATTGGTACCTGTATTCTGCAGATGACAAAGCTTACATCAACAATGCTCGCATCCCACATTTTTTCAGGTTAGAAGAATATTACCACATATTCTACCCTCTGCTGTTGTATGGGCTACACAATAAAGATCCACATGAAGGCCAGAAGAACTGCATTGCAGATTTTCTGGTTGAGGCACAGGACAGAAAAATCTGAGTATACAGACATGTTAAGGAAGTAGGGATTCAGCCTCCAAATATGTGTAAGATTCTTAAAGCAATATTTAAGAATGCAAAAGGAAAGTTGCGCTGGGCCACATGGCACAGCTACTTTGGCTATACACACCTGACAGATACTTCCCACCACACCTAGTGCTAGGTTGTGACCACCAGAGTACTGGTAGTTTTAGACTAGGAAACAAAATGATTATCTTTTAATTCTTTTAAGCAAAGGTAGCAAAAACAGTAAACACTTTGCAACTAGATACCATAAGCTCTGCTGGGTTCTTGAGGCCTTGCTGGAGCAGAACTATTGTTTGGTGATACTAATTTTATTTTATTTTTTATTAATATTGTTTGGTGATACTAATATCAGCAAATATGCCAAAATATTTTTTTTCCAAATTAGATTCTTTTCCATATAGAAGACATTTAGAATAATACCTCTTTATATAAGATTCATGGCCCAAGAAGAAAACAAGTGTTTTAAAGATCAGCTGTTTTCTGTGAATGCTTTATAGCACTTCTACCTAGAAATAATAAATCTTTGTATGCAATATATTACAGACATTGCAGTTCCAAAGGATTTATTTTGAATCTTGAGGCAGAGTTCATTCATGAAGCTTACAGCACCCTATGCAACACCCACTCTAGAAAAGAACAGTGAGAGCTAAGAGGGAAGCTTCTAGAAAATACAGACTTGCTATTCCAAGTAGAATTGCCCCTCCCCGAAACACAGGTGCTAATACCCTGGATGGTGTCCTGTCCAGGAGAGCAGAGCCAGGGGATCAGTCTACGTCTCAGTTTCAAGACAAACTGGTGATACTATACCCCAAAGCGAATCTTTTAGGAGCTGACAAAAAGCCCTGCAGCTGTCCAGGCAGCAAGGATGATAAACTCATCACTTATGCTAAGCTGACAATCATTAGTCAAAGACATTAAACTAGAAGTAGCCTGCTTTGATAGGTCACCTAGTTAGTAAGAGGAAATACAAAAATCTTTTTGCTCTTTTGAGAGTTAAAAAAATATTTACAAGCAGATAAAAAGCCACTACTTTTCCACATATACAAAATATCAATACTTTTATCAAGTATTGTACATTATGTACAGCATCATTTTAACCTAGAGACTGTGAATCTCTGTATTTTTTTCAGCTGAATGTTTTTTAAACCAGATCTGTAAAAATCTGTTTTATTATATTCATTATTTACTTTTTTTCAGAGATGTATGGTAAACAAAGAAAAACAAAAGTTTTTTTTTTTTTTAAGTAATACAATTCAGCTGGGTATCAAACTACTTATTTTTGTAACATAATCTCTTATGTCCTTATTATGTCTACTATGTCTAGACTTACTATGTCTACCCATAGTAGACTAAAAAATTCGTATAAGGACCGTTAAACTCTATTTTCAGTAGGTTCCAGCTTAAAAGAAGGCATAAATATCTTCCTAAATGTTTAATCAACTCCAAAAAGATAAATACCATATACCTATGTTACAGTTTCAGCGCATGCCCAAGATTTGCCTGCTCTTCAGTTGATAGTTTTTTTCCAGTTCACACAGTGCTTGAGCACGCAGATTTGCAGCATACAGGCGTCTTTTGAGATCCGCGCATTTCCCTTTGGGAAGGGGGTAGTTTTCCACATTAGCAGGAGGCATAGCATTCTCTTCGCTTCCACCGAAGTGGACTTTCTTCTTGGTTGTAGAAAGGGGGAACAGAAGCTCATTGTCTTAAGAAACAAACAAACAAAAACTGAATTAGTGCATCTCAGCATTTATTGCTTAACTGATGTCCTTTAAACCTGTCACCCATTTTGCTGCCTACCTATGGATTTCAATGATCTAACTGAATACGCTTCAGTTCATAGCAAGAGTTCTTTCCCATTTTTGGAGAAACATTTGAAAGCAAAGTTTTAAAATCATTGTGGTAAAAGGATATATACCACTGCAGCTTCTAGAGAGTATCTAAGGAAATATTACTACTTGAGACAAGAAAAAAACACTGAGTTTCTCCTGCAGGAGAAAAAATAGGCAGTAACAATCCAGTTCAAAAGGGAAATGTAGAATTAAACTCTCAGCTACTTAAAAACCTTCTCTCTCCTTCGTAGCAGGGGCAACCCCAAGTTGCCTGTGGTGGTCCTTCTGTCCTACCCACAATGTTCCAACCCTTATCCTATTAAGTCAGTGGTGTACAAACTAGGCTCCAACTCAATGAACGTGTTCAGGTGCATCAATAATTAACAAGCTGCTTTCACTGCAGCCTTCAAAACAGGAATTTTCATAGTATAGCTGTGCCTCACCCACACAATAGCCGCGATCAAGAGGCAGTTTGGTATTTTCAGTGACTTACTGTACAAAAACTACCATCAAACAATATTGTAACAGCTGAGCTGTCTCTCAAAAGAGCCAACTTTATACGACTTATCTTGAATAAGAAATACAGAAGAAGACCTTATTAGCAGTCCAACTGTCCTCATCATAACTCTGCTGAAACCCTAATTCTCAGTTTGTTAGGCTAGAGCAAGGAGGCAATAAGCACAGAAAGGTGAAAAGGATCAAACTGAAAAGGCCAGTGAATGTTTCAGAGCAGTGTAATTTCATACCAGTAAGTGATACATTTTTTAAACATTAAAACATCTCCCGGGAAGCTGAAAAATCTCTGCAGAGATCGGGGAGTGTCTAGGACATGGTCATAGAAACTTGGATTTTTGGTATTCCTTTTTACTGTGAAGTGAACCACACAACTAACTGAGGAAGAAATTAGGCATATGGGTGAGAAAGATGGTAACATTAGAGCAACTAAAGATAAAAGTAGCAAGTGATCTTGATAATATATTTCAAGAACACTTAACACCATCTGTGTCAGGACTAGAGGCATTTTAGAAATAGTATTACAAGAATATTGTGGAACGAACTAGAAGATTAGCAAATATTGATACAGAAGTGTTTAATCAAATGATCTACAGCTTAGAACATAGCAAGAGCTGGTCACTCTTTTATGTTCGCTTTTCTGCATTATCTATCTAGACACATTAGTTACTCAAAGTGGCTTTGCTCCTCTTAAAAAATTCATGTACTTGTGAAGATCAAAATATAGTATGAAGGAGTTAGGGATCAAAAGAGAACAGAAGCATGTGCTGTAGCTTGTTTAGCTTCAGTCATCCACTACTAGAGGCAGCAACAGAAAGCCCAAGACAAATTTATTTAATGTTGTGTTCTTTAACATATCAAATAGAGAGGGGCGGAATTGTCAAAGTAGACAGGTGTGTTAGAGATGCTCAGGTACCACTAACTTCCAGGGATATTTTACTTGTGTTCTTTCCTGCCATGTATAAGCACTCCATGGGGGGGGGACAAAAAAAAGTTTTTGTTTGTAGTGGTGACAGTGACATATGTTTATTTCACTTTATTTCTGACCAAAACTAAATGAAGAGATGTTTTGCTACATGTTAAGTGTGTTCACCTTTCACTGTTCTAGAATTACTACCAAGACACAGCCATTTAATACCCCCTCTCTGTCTTACTTTTCCTTTCTCCTAGGGAAAGCAAGAGTATTTAGTCATCTATACTGTTAAAGATATCTAAGTTGCAACAAACAGTAGATACTACCACTCTTATTATAGAGAGGACTTCAATGTTACCAAGGCCAAAGTGAGCGTCAAATACTCATGAGCTAGTAAAACAGACTGGACTCGAGGTGGTCAAGTACTGTAGCACCTTTTCAAAGCTATTCTTGGTTCTTGTGAATTAAGCTGAAGTAAGTGAATAGCATTTTGTATTCTTCAGAGCTTACATGATGCTTTGATCACAGTTGGGGGGCTGGTAACAAATATTAGTCCCCCCTTTGAGGGCTTCAGAAGTTGAACTAAAGCTGAAGTGATTAAGAACGTAAAAATTTATTAACTAAATCAAATGTCTGTAAGAAATCAGCTAAAATAAGTACAGCTCTGAGGAAGTTTAAATTACAAGTCAATACTTTGGTATTTCATCATAAAAAAAAGTTTTAGAAGAAAAAAATTGCAGTGCTGACAGTGGTAACTCATACTCATGAGCAAACATCGTTCATCAAGTCCTTCTGTACAGTAGGAAGTCAGAAGTCTCTTCCCAGCCATGCAGAGATAACTGGGGTTTGTATTGCTACACTGGGACTAGGTACAGCACGCTGGGCACCACAGGCATTCTTCTGGTCATACCAGCCTATGTTTATCAGTGCAACTGGCTTCTCGTATACTTGCATACCTGGACCATCTGCAGAAGCTAATGTCCTCTGCTGTTTGTAGAGATTGTAGTTCCTCATCAAGTTCTCAGCTCTGTTTTGAAAAAAATAAGTTTAAGCTTTTTGTTGTAAGATTAGAAACTCTACGATCTAGGCAATTATAGGTTAGTAGATACCTAGCAAGTTTGTCCTCTGCCAGTCTCTCTCGAACACAGAGTTCTCGTTCTCTCTCTGGAAGTAGAAATATGGCAGTATGTAGTGTTAGAATGTAAGTGTTAAAGGGATTATGCATGATGGATTTTCTTGCAGAAAAATACAGTGGTAACAGCCTGCCAAATGCACCAATGTTTCTACTCCTGTGGTTCTAAACAAAGCAGCGTAGCTGCTGTGTGGACACAAGCTTTAACGGAACATTAATAAAGCACTGGACAAGAGCTCCAAAATGCTAGTCTTTTTTTAAAAGTCTGCCACACCTACAACAATGAAGCTATAGAAGCTTTCTACTCTGCACATTATATCATGGCACACATGACACCAGGTCTGAATAATCACTTAGATGCCAGCTAACAAGTCAGCTATGACTGAACACCATGTTTTACAGCAGCAGCTGTTATTCAGGCTCAGAAAGCTGAACATACATAGTTAAAAACCTGTTTTCAGAGCCTACTACATACGCAAAGTAGTATTTTATCTAGTCAAGATAAGTGACTAGATGAAACAGCCATCTGTGTTGTTTCACAGGTAAGCTACCTGTAGGGTACAGCTGCTATAGAAGCAGCTAACCATTCATTCAGGTATATTTTATTTTGCTCCAACATTATGCTCACCTTAGGCTATACATTAAGGTAGCTAATGTTAATGTACACAGAGTAGGTGAAAAGCAACCTACACTGCACAGTGCAGGGCAGTATATTCAGACTTTTTCTGCATACTTTGCAGATTATTGCTCATTTTTAATAATCTTCACAGACCAGACTTCCATTTCTGAACTGTCACCTACATCCTAGTAACTGAAACCCAGAACAAACTAGTATTGGTGATCAAGCATTTTTGTTTTAGCCTTTAGACAGAGTTCTACTAGCAACAACAGGAATATGACAGCCTAGGGCACTAAGATGAGGGGTTTGAAAATAGTCAACCTTCTCTTCCTCAGCACTTAATCTTTTCAATCAGAATCCTATTGCCACCCCCTTCCCAAAGGGAAATATCATACGCTCCAAACGTTGCTCTCTGTCTTTAATGGCTTGCTCTCTTTCTTTTAATTGTCGCTCCTTCAATTTCAGCTCATTCACTGGAGCATCCAGATGCTGCAGCCTTTCTGGCTCCCCGGATCTCCGGCCTCTTTTATCAGAGTTTTTTTTCAGCTCTTCTGTCACCAAGTCTGCTATCAAGGGGTGCTGCAGAATATCTTCAACAGAAGGTCGGCAATAATCCTAGAGGAAAGAAATTACCAACACGTCACTTCTACAGCCAAGAAACATTATGGCCAGGGATTCCCTAGCAAGACCTACCTCAGGTGGGAACCAGCTATGTGCCATACAGTGAAAGAAAAACTCAGAGCATGGTGGGAGCAGCCTGCAGAGGCCAGAAGATTCTGGCGCCAACACTCTGCATCTCCCACTGTAACTTAAGTCCTAAAGGATACACACCTGTTAGAGACTCAGGTTCTTGTTACAGCTTTGTTGTCCCATGCAAAGCTCTTTTCAACACCCCCATCCCACTTGTGTGGGGCAAGCTATACATTAGCCATATAAAACACAAGTGAAGACAAAACCTCTTCAAAGTTCCAAACACACTGGGAACCATTTTAACCCCAAAGTTAGACTACAAAATTCCACATTGGCCAGTACTGAGACACCATCTCATATCTTATTATGATGGCGTAATGCTTGAGTTGCTTCTTTTATTTATTTAAGTGGCCTGAAAGCACCATTTCCCCCACTTCCCCATGCAAATGATATTGCTGGTGAAAAGATGATGGCATCACTACTTCAGATCAGTTTGTTCCGTAATTTAAAAGGAAAACTAGTACTTCAGTACTAGTTCATATCATGGGTGGAAAAATAATAGTTGGTTCTTACCTTTAAATTCAGCATCTCTTTGAGAAGTTCATTCAACTGCTCTGAGTAACGATATGGTATTCGTCTAAATTTTCCTTCCCTTATCTTCTCTGCCAACTCCTTTTGGTTGTAAGCTCTAAATGGAGGCCTAAAGAAGAGTATTTTTCTTGAAGTCTCCCACTAGTTTTACAGGATTTATTTTCATTCAAATGTCAGACTAAGAAAAAAGCAGCAAGATTAGTTACCTCATGTCAAGACCAATATAGAAATAAAAATCCTAGGACTGGTCTTTGAAACCTTTAAGCTTTCATTTATACAAAATGTAATCGCTTACACATTAAAAGTTACTCTTCTACATTTATTACCATGCTACTATACTTACGAGAGCGCACATAACTCATACAGGAGACATCCTAAAGACCAGATGTCAGATTTTTCATTGTATGACATGTGGTTCATTTGTTCCTAGAGAGAGAGAACAATCTTTAATATTAGAGACATTGTTCTCATATTGCAAGATCAGCTGCTGTTTGAACCTGAATTAAACCATTGGTTGCTGGGGGTACTTTTAAGGTTCTTTCTTAATTAACCTCCACAGGTATCTTACTAGTAAGGTCTTAACACATAATAGCAATGCCACGCTACAGAAGCCTGAAGTGTTGCACCAGTTTTCAACTGATAAAACCCCATATTTCAGGCAACATTAATCTTCCCCCTGCCAAAAGGCACTATCAGTGGAAACACATTCTTGTTCATTTCTAATACAAATTAGAATCTTACCCTCAGTGTGTAATTTAATAACTTCTTTACCTTGACATTGTGAAACAGAACTCTCTAGCTTCTCTGTTCCTTTTACAGAAAGATACTCCAACATAATTACTTTACATCTATAATATTCCAAGCATGTAAAACTCATACAGTGAAAAGTAACCTTGATTAGAAGGTAGTAATGGTGTGAGGAAGAAAGGAGATGAAGGTATCTGCAAGCTAACCATCTGCAAAATAACCTTGTCTCCAGAACATACACACACTTTATCAAAGAGTCACCTGCATTTAAGACTAGCAACCCTTAATTAAATCCTCCTAGGTATTAATGGACTGAGACCAACACTGCAGAAAACAGTTCTTAGAGCGACAAAAGGGAAGATAAGGCACAGAAGAGAGGTCTTACCGGAGACATATAATACGGAGTTCCAACAAATGTTTTGGCAAAGCTGGTGTCATGGTGCAATATTCTAGCCAGTCCAAAATCTCCGAGTTTAACATTCTGCTTGCTATCTAGGAAGACATTTGCTGGTTTTAGGTCACGATGCACAGTGACTGCACCATCACTCCGTCTATGACATTCCTTCAAGGCCAACGTCAATTGAGTCAACACTCGGAGAACAAAGCTTTCTTCCAAGTAATGCCTGAAAGACAAAAACATTTAACGAATGCTAATAGATGCTTTATAGCATGCACCAACTTCAGTAGTTGCTGCCAGTCTTAGTCCTATATTTTTAAAAGTTACTAATTTTATAACTCACTGAATCAAGCTCATCATCTTTAAAGATAAGCTATCAGCAGACATCTACATTATTTTAAGAGCAGAAATTGAAAAAAACATGTTGTAAGGTGTAGATTTTTGTTGTCCACATAATATTCCCTTCCTCCCTCAAAGGGTCTAACAGGTATGCAGCATTTCCATTACTAATAACACAAATATCAAATTGTAATTGACAAGTTGAGAGCTAAGACACCTGATTTTCAATATAGCCCTCCTTAAATGAAAGCACCAATTCGGTTCATACAGCTCCAACGCCACCTTGGACTGCTCTCACAGAGCAACACAGGCAGCACTATGTACTTATTCGATCTAAGACTGTGAAGATTAACATTATACTTCAGAAGCAGAGGAGTTTTTATCCTTTGGACAGAGAAGCATCTGATCAGCTGGTGCATCCTTTAGCAGATCTCTCAGCAGCATTTCACACAACGCTTTGCACATTTCAGAGCAGTTGCTGGGTCCAGAGGGATGGACTCAGAGGCACAAGTTCAGAGACACATTTCACTTTAATCTCACTCTTTTGACTGCCCAAGATGCCTCATGCTACGCAGCCCCAAATTGCCCCAGAGGTACTTCACATGCCTTTCCTTCGTGCAGCGGGCGATGAGGCTGGCCAGGTCCCCGCCGTCGCAGTACTCCATGACGATGTACAGCGTCGTGCTGCTCCTGTCGATGATGCGGTCGTGGTAGCGGACGATGTTGGGGTGCCTCAGCTCACGGAGCAGGTTCACCTCCGAAACGAGCATCTGCTTCTCCGCCTCCGTCATGGAGCCGTAGTCCAGCTCCTTCCACACCAGGATCTACAAGGGGACGGACACCAGCGCTGAGCTCACCCAGCCCCAACCCGACCTCGCTGAGGAGGAGCCCCCAAAACCCTCCGCCGCCCCCACCACGACGATAACGACGCCCGCCGCCCGCCTCACCTTGCCGTCGGCCTTGCGCCGCACCTTGCGGCACTTGCCGTAGGAGCCGGCGCCGATGGTGAGCAGCACCTCATAGTCCTCGGGCCGCCCGGGCATGGCGCTAATGGCGGCCGCGCCCAAAATGGCGGCCTCGCCGCCACCACCAGCTGCCCGCAGCCCCCCGCCCCGACGCCGTTTGAACGCGCCGCCCCGCCCTCCCATTGGCCGAGCGGCCCCGCCCTGCCGGGGATCCCCGCTTTCCATTGGCTGTCGCGGTAAACAGCGCCCGCCCACTAACGGCCGTTGCAACCGCCGGGAGGCGGCGCGCGGCAGCCATGGCGAGAGCCGCAGCGGGGCCGGCCTGAGGGGGCGGCCTGAGGTGGGGCGTTACAAACACCACGCTGTTTAAAACGATAGGAAAGCGGTCTGGAAAATAATCCTCCGAGACCAGCGGGGAAAAATGGTTCTTCAAGAAATCTTTGTTAAAAACTCCACAAAAGTGACAGTTAAACCATATGAGAACAGCTGTCCTACTACAGACAAACAGCTTCTGAAAATAAACCGAAGGGTGCAAAGGCTCAAATGTAAATTTGACAGCAGGAATGTGTGGGTCCATATCCAAATGTTGAACCAGTAATTATTATGAGTATTATTCTTAAATCACATTGTATAACACTACAGTACACTGAATAGCATTACAGAGATTTTAAGTATGTGATGTATGATTTAGCATCATTTAAGATAATTTTGGGGTGATACTGGAGTCCGGTTCTGGATTCAGTTTAATTTAATCTCTCTTAATTGCGTGGAAATGGCTATGACTGAAGCAGGAACTCCTTCAGCAAGGAATGGTAACACACTTGTATAGTTCCTGAATCAAGTACAAAAATGAACAGTTTTAAGACTTTAAAAATGGTTTGGGGGGCATAGATGTCATGCTCTCACTGAACATTTATGAAATATTCTTATATTCTGAAGGGTTAGAAAAAATTAAGCCTTTATGTTAATCATCAGAAAGCACAAAAGCTCCTGTTTTTTCATTATAAGAATTCTATAACTTTCGATCTGTAGATGCCTACTCATTACAGGAAAAAATGAACAATTGAGTATAAAGACATATATAGTATATAATTATGTTGTTAATGAGTAACAAGGTACTCTAAATAGTTCATTTTTATCACTACTTTTAATTATTACCTTAAAAGAAAATTCCCATATACAGTATTAGCTTCGTAAATAAATTATGGCATTATGCGATAAAAATGACACAAATTGCAGTATGCATTATGCAGGCTGTAAGCTTCATTTCTGGTTTCAAGTCTCTCTCTGTTTCAAACCTCTGTACTTTTAAATTAGCAAAAGGTCATCATGCATCCCCACTGGTATCAATGGGAGCCTTTCTATTTATATTCCAAAAGAAACAGAGTAGATTTTGAATACTGCGTTTCGTCTAGGCTCTGTCTTAAAAGTTTCTTTAGAAACGTTGGTTTGAATCATAGAAATGTCAAAAGGTCATGCTCCAAAAACCAGTAGCACAGTCATTTTTGTTCTGATTATACTTATTTTTAAGATCTTGATAAAGTGAGAAAAACGCATTTCTAAAAATTAGTATTAAAATTTTCAGTAGGTGCCCAATTTTCTTTTTCTTTCTCATTCTTACCATATAAGAGAACCCAGAGTCCAAAGATTCCAAAAATATATTTCAAGTTTGAAGTGGAGACCACTTTTGTCGGGTGTTGTATTTTCAACTCTGATCTCTAATTCAGAAGCAACTCTTAGATTTCTAGTCCTGAAAATACATGTCCTGACTTCAGGTCTTTGAAAGCTACAAAACATTTTTTATAATCTATTTTATCTATTTTTAATATTGCTTGTAATATTTTATTCTATTTTTTTTAACATCAATTTTCACCAATTGTTTCCTAAAACTTGGTAAAAAAATAAAATTCTTCTATAGTTCATTGCCAAATTTTGGTAATTTTTGTGGTATCTGCCATTTTTGCTATAAGGGGTACCATTTTCCTTATTCCAGGGCCTAGTTACCTGACAAAGTATTAAACACTAAAGATAGATAATATGGTAGACAAAGTTCTATTTCTCTTAGATGTTTTCTCTTTTGTGCATGGAAATAAGTAACATAAATGGCTAACACTTGCTGTGGGAGTCCAACTGAGTATATTTATACAGACTGATAGCAAAAATAAAGTATTCTAAAATACAGTAGGAAGTTAAATTATTTTTGTGACAAATTTTTGTTAGCCACTCAGAGAAAACTGCATGGAAGTAGAGGTTCAGAAACAGAAAACATGTCCAACTGGAAAAGTACTCAAAATAAACACAGACAGAGTTTTCTAATGAAAAATAAATGCACTTTGTAAAAAATAATTACAAAAATATCTGAAGAAAATGTTGTCTTTTCTCTTCAAGACTCATGAAATCATATTCCAGGATCTCAGAAATACATCGAAGCCTACCAGCAAAAAGGAGGAATTGAGTACATGGCATTAGCAAGGTAAGAGATTTTAAAGAATTCCTTTAAATGACAAAAAGAGAAATTATAAAAATTGGAGTGACTGAGACATTGGTGTGTTATTTTAGTTCATTTTCACCACATAAGTAGATTGTTTTTTATTTGATTAGCAAACGTGTGTTTGTTTGGTTGTTTTTTCTTCCAACTTTTCTCATTCAGTCTCATGAACACAAATTTTACATCTACCAAGGCTTATAATACACAGATTTTATCATCAAAATTCACATCTACAACTAAAACAAAACCAAATCATAAAAATGCTGGGATATTACATCATAGCACTTTTCTCCTTTTAGAAACACCCCAGTGTGGAAAACCTTCTGTATCTAAACAGATGACTGGGTAAGCAAAGATTAATGAAGCATCCAGAACTGTTTATTTGATTTCAAACAAACAAAAAAAAAAAACGACACACATTCAGAAACAGTTTTCTAGAATAATTTAATGTAGTGAAACAAAGTTCAGTATAATCACTATCAACTTTGAGATGTAATAATGCTTTCCATGGAAATATTCCAGTTTACTGGAAATTCCAGTTTAATGCTTTCTGGAATATTCCAGTTTACAGTACTTAGAATTGGAGAATTTTAGATGGTTACACCTTTGTCAGACATCCACGTTCAACAAACTTACATATGAAAGATGAGGATAATAGCTCCATAATAATAGAAAAATTCCAATATATTTATTCATGGCATGTGATTAAATGTCAGAAAAAAAAGTACCACAGTAAAATTTCCTAGTATTTTTCCTCTACTGGTTTGAAGGGGGAAACAAAGAACATGTTCATTGATGAAATTCTGCACAACACAGCTGTGGATAGGGCTGAAAGGAACAAAATTTAGAAGCATCAATTATAGAGCTTAAGTACAGTCTACATTTCATTTTTTGTAATGTTAGGATTCAATGCCAGCTTAGACTCCAAAAGAAATACATGCAGCAAGCAAGCTTCAATAGAGGAGTTTGTTGCAGCAGCCACACCTTTACAGTTTTGTAAAACAAACTTTTAAAATCAGGAAAAACATAAAAACACATGAAATAAATACAAATTCAGCAGCAAGTTAAGTTTCTGCATGTAGCACTGAAAAAAAAGAAAAAGCTAACTGTGGGAATTAATGAGGAAGAGACTGAAGAAAATAAAAATACATTTTTGCATTCAGAGAGGGCAGCATGTGAATTCTACTAACTCCAGATTTGCTTTATGTGTTTCTTAAATTCTGTAAGGGAATATTTAAATACATGGCTGGACATTTTGAAAGTATATAATTACCTAGCTCTGAGTCTTGAAGTGAAACTAACAGCCCTATCTGCTATATGTGTCTCCATGTATATGCTGACAGCATTCATTTACTTCATCAACAGAAGGTGCTTGAATCGATCTTTAAGAGTACTATTTAAATTGAGTAAGACACCAATTTTTTGAGGTGCTTTGAGATGTTTTTTTGAACTTTAAATGTGAAATTCCTGAGTAACATCAAACCCTGAACTCATCAAAATCTGAAGAACTGGAATTGTCTCCAAGCAAAAAAAATATTATGGCAATTTCTGATGTCTTTTCTGGTCTCTCTTGCTAACTCATCTCTACAGAAATAGACAGGTTTATAATTTATGCCTCAATTTCTTCTCTTTTGAAAGAGAAGTAGTATAGTAACCTTCCAGATTGACATTTATAGGTAGTATACATTAAAATGTTTGACAAAAATGCTTTAAATAAAAGAATAAGTGAGTATTTTGCTGATCAGAGCTGCACATTTTTATTTTTAAATAAAATAAACTATTTTAGGGCTTATTATGTGTAACAGTCTGTCTCAAATATTTTTTCCATTTATTTATTGTAGTCCCTTCAGACATACTGGGAGAAATGTTTTCAAGTAAAGCCATCACCAGGTTTGCATGCACTGCACCATTGTTGTCACAGATGGTTTTGTTGCCAGGCCACTCATTATTTCTCTAATCTCCATGATTATGGACCCATGCTATCCACAAAAACAATATTATTTCCTCTACCTTCTGTCTCCTGTAGGAGAAAAAGGCTCAAGAATCACATTAGATGTTAAAGCAAAATCACAAATAGTGACAGCAAAATTTCTTCCACATTTTCTCTGAGGTCTTTGCACCTGGGCAATGTCATGCAGTTCAGACCTGTTCTGTATGGATCCAGCACCTTTCTGTACACTCAGGAGGTAGTAAGGCAGTAAGGTAGTGTGGAGCTGCCAAATATCTCCTGCCTCACGAGTCACCATGCCTGGAAAGACAGGCAGCAAAGCCTTCAAATGGAAGGCTTTATGTAATTTGGAACTCTTGTTAATGACACAACGGCTTCTGCAAAGTCTTGATATCTCAGCTTTTAGGCTTGGAGGACAGCCAAACCCTGTCCAGCTTCATTCACACTGCACATTTCTTTGGCTGAAGCATGCACCGACTGACCAAACTTTTAAAACTGACTGAGAGCAGAGACTGAGAGTACTACCCCTATTCTATTCTACTTAGGTAAAGGCAGAGTTTAATCCTCAGCAGCCCTACATTTGCTTATTTAGTAGCAAAAGGAGAAGGAGAAAAGTTTAGTTATCTATTACAAGTAAATACCTGTTTCGGAGATATTTTGTAGCATATACCAAAGGAATCAATTTCTCTAACATAATGATCTCAAATTAGAATGCCTAGTCTTATTCAGGCACTGCCCATAACATGCATTCAGATGTTGTAATGTTACAGGTTACGTTAGATAGATGGGCTAGAGACTGCATTTTCCATTATGCAAGATCCACAAACAGTTGTAGCAGTGGCACAGGTAACAGCTGCCCCTTTTGGGACTCTTGGCAGTACATGTACATGTACATGACATACTGTAGGCACATGTAGAAGCAAGCAGAAACCCCGAAACAATCATTTGCTTTCAGGAGACAAATAAACTGTTGTGCCAAGAATACCAGTTATGTCTGATTTAATTGACTTAAGGAAAATAGGCCATGTGGTTGGAGCAGAGGATGAGGAGACAGAAATTTTTGGTAGAAGACATATTCTGGTACCCTATGGTACAGAACTCCCTGGAGTCACTAAGTTCAAATTACTAGAAACAAGTTGCCTGATTTTAAAGAGGAAAGAATTGAATTTTGGTGCTGCTGTACCCCTGTAACACCCATCACCTTACAGGAATCCCTTTTGTTGTTGTTGTTGTTTTTCCCAATGACGATACCAAAAAAAGATTTTAAAAACAAGAAAGTCCACATACAACCACCTGGAGTGGCATTTTCCACTGTAAAAGTTCAGAAAACGCTGTTTACTTTGCACACAACTGATTTTTATTTATTTATTTATTTTTGTCTGGTTCCCTATGGAAATGGAACTGAACCGATCATCTCACATATATGTTTCTATTAGTCGCTATCCCTTCCCCATGAAGTTATTCCTAAAGATACTACATTCCTACAAGTTCCAAGAAAATAACTCGAAAAAATAAAGGAGAAACATCCTAAAGAGCTCAACTATATTATTAAACCAGAGAATCCACGTGGATGATGATGGTGATGATGATGATGAATGCGTTTATACTAATATTGACTGGCTTGGGGGAAAATATTTGACTAATGTGTGTACCCTGGACACCAGAGAGTGTAACTATGAGCTATCCACAGGAAAGTAAGCTTCCTTTCTACTTAACTATATATATTTTTTTGATCTGTCATGTATTATTCTGAAACCAAATTGAAACCCAGTCGTACTTATGTTACAGTAAGGTGATTACAGTGAATAAGTGCTTTCATGTGGAGAAAATGCCTGGTACTTACAAGCTCTTTAGACTAATGGAGAAAGGCATAATATGAACTGATTTTTGGGAGACGAAGTCAGACAAATTAGAGGAAAAAGCACAGATTTTTAGCCAAGAGAGTAAGTAACCTTCAGAGCAGACAGCTAAGGCAAGCAGAGATTCTCTTTTTTTTTTAAGTTTACAGATCAAGACAATGCCTTTTTTTGAAAGACAAACTTTAACCATATGCAGATTATTAAGCTCTATCCGTAACAATCAGCGTGAAATCTTCTATTCAGGTAGTCAGACCAGATGAGAGCATGTTTCCTTCTTGCTTAAATTTTATGCTGCAAGCAAGGGGTACGCAGTCAGGCTTGTAGAAGAGGCCCACTTTCATCAGCGGAAATAACAAAAGGAAAATAACATGTCTGAATATAAAAACATACAAGTATAAAGTGATTTCTTTCTTTAAAGAAGCCCTTTTGTTAAGTCAGGGGCCCATCTATTTTAGATGCCTTTAGGTTATTTGGCACCTCACAACTGCAGTTTAGCAAATTTTGATTTCATGCTCAAATAAGTTTAAATATTTTCATCTGTCCTCATTTGAAACAATCAGCAAATAGAGTGGTGAGGCCTAAGCCGTAAAGAGCAAGGTGGCCGCCTTACTTTTTTCCCTCACAATTCTTAAGCCTCATTACTGTAGGAAGCTTCCAGGAAGAGACTTAATAAGATTAAGATGACCTCTTGCCTAGGGAGCACCAAGTTTAATTGTAATATCTGAGCAGAAGTCATTATGGAAAAGACAGACATAATACATACAGATTAACTGGAAAAAAAAAAAAAAAAAAAAAACAGGAAGACATCTACTGCAGGACTGATGTGGCCGATGCTGACATGAAATCTTGTTCTATTCTTCAGATTTTGCTCATAGAGAAGGAAGAAATGGGAAGGAATGCTTCAAACAGAAGTGTATGCATTTCTTGTCCAGTCAAAAATGTGGCTGCTTTCAGTGGCTGTTGGTCGGGCTGTTTCCTAAAACCAGCACAGTCCTTTAATGCGGGATTCCCCAGTACGATATAGTGGGCTTTTCTGTACCTCAGCCATGCTCCTGAATGCCATTCTGCAGCAACAACCTGATTTATCCTCTCAGAGTCTACACTGATTTGTTGCCTAGGTGTACATTAAGCTGACTGCAGAGAAGATGTCTGAGGCCAGTGCTGGGAAGTCAGGCTGAGAACACAGTCTTCCTTCAGTGAGAGAGCTAAGGACACCTATGACCATAGGTGGGAGAACGTTTGCAGTTTTGATATGGCCACAGGCATCAAGCAGGCTCAGCGCTAAGGTCGTAGCGCTGTGACTCATGCCACCCACCGCACCTTGGCAATCAGTGAGACTTAGCTGCTGGTAGCAAGCGTCAGAAGTTCAAGGTTAATTTTCCAAGTGGAAGAGAAAAAAACAGGTCACAATTTTCCAGGTCAATGAAGCTGTTCCTGTCATGTTCAGAGGAGAGTTATCTTGGCACTCGGCAAATCCAACAACAGAAAATGTCGAAATCTACCTGGACGTGTCTTGCACTACGGGGGGAACCTGCTGCATGAAATCAGGGCTGATATCACTTTCTGGGGGATTGCCTGTTCGATACAATTATTTGTTCTCAGCCCCGTGACAGAGCAGAAGGGGAAAAAAAGACCCACTGCATCTCAAGGTAGCTTTGTGTCTATATAAAAAATACCTACAGTCATAGACTCCTGGAAAGGCTGGACCACAAGGTCAGAGTTTAGAGGCAGCTCAGAGTGTTTAAGTAAAAAGGGTAATAGGGATATATTGACTATAACTGGCAGGTGGTTGTACCTTATCTGTCTGCACATGGAGTGGGCCCTCAAGCAAAGCAAGGACACCTATAACAAGAGCAGAACTGTGTAAAGAGGCTAAATACGTCAGGAATGGCTATGTGAATTTTGGAGCTAGGACCAGCTCCCAAACCAACTTTGGTCCTTGTCATTTGTTGCTTAATGTTTGAGAACATTATCTCAGAATCATGTCAGGTTGTACTATCACATGCTAAAGCCATTGCTAAGGATTACTGGGGAAAAAAAAATGGCTCAGCAGTGCTCAGCTCCCACTCCAGACACTTGGCCAAGGCTTTAACGTTGTCTCAAAGCTCAGTGATCATTTTTGGGGAAGAACTCCTCCATCTCCCAAGACACATGAGAGCTGATGGAATGACTTGCCAACCTGAAAGCCTCTGAGCTGTAAAAGATGCTGGCTACCTAGTATTTTTTGGTGGGCGGCAGGCTCCAAGCTTCTGAAAGGCCCAACTGCCTAAAAAACCTCTGCTGGATGGCAGGCTTTTGGAGGCAGAGCAACAGTAACCCGTTCATTGTTTTAGGACACCTTAATGTTCAGAAACCTCTCATCCTTCAATCTGACAGTCATCTTGCCAACCTGCTAATGGGGTTACGGGGAAGGCAATAGCCTCAGATATGTTGAGGTACAAGAGAAAGTCTCCTCTGACCACTGCTAATCAGACCCTAGGTTCTCATGCTGAAGTTATACATACTTTTTTTCCCTCCACAGATACCCAATACTGAAACCATACTTATCTTTCATGACAACTGCCCGATCATACATCCAATTATTTGGGATAGTTTGGGATACTTTGGCATGCCCACACGGTACCTGGCCTCCTCCTTACACTGTTGGCATGCATTGCAGCAGTAAATGGGAGGGTTGTGTGGCTAAGCTTTTAAATGTGGTAGTGTTTGGGCACTGAAAGGTAGCAAAAAGGTGCCATCTGCAGGCTCAGACCTATGTAACACCTCCCAGAGGACTCGGAGGAACCACAGGTCCTCCACGGGCAGCCTGCTGCGTGTGCCAGGATGCCTTGGGCGCTGCTCTCAGCTGCTGGGCACGCTCAGGTGTTGCCGCTCCGTGGGGCTGACTGACTGGTCCTGGACCCAGGAACACTCCTGGGTAGGAACGGTGTCAAAAGTCAGCTTGGTAGGAGCTACGGTTATTGCTTGTTACAACCTGAGCTCTTTCCTACAAGACACTGCACATACCACATTACAACAGAAGGTAATTCTGTAGTTGTTCACAGCAGCACACATCGAGTAGCTTGCGCAAGACACCTGAGAGGTTTCTGTTCCTAGGGTCATATTTTCTGACATACTTAATGCACAGCACGGTTTTAAACGGTCCTTTTAAAAATAAATAAATAAAGGAGAGAGAGCTGTCCCTGTCTTTTGGAGGAATTTATTCTCATTTAAGAAATCTCAGTGCTGGAAAAATTTCTGAAGCATTTCTTCCATCGGGACTGTTTTGTGACCTGGCAGAGTCCCTTTAAATGCTGGTAGTAATTCTTCTTTGCCCTTTCAGTCTGTCACCTACAAAACAGTCATCAACAACCACAGCTACCTATCGGCTGTTACAGAACCATCTGTGCAGCCTTTGATCATGCACTTTTTTTTTTTTCTTCCAGATTGTTATCATCTTCTGGAAACTAAGAATGGGACAAAATGTTGCAGCACTCTTACACAGTAGGGTGATATGTTGTTGGTTGCTACAGTATAAAATAAACAGTTTAGGGTAGCAGCTGCTGACACCTCAGGCAGCCCAGAAACCCCAGGTCTGCAAAACTAAGATGATAACAATTGTTGTAGAACACAACAAACAAATATTTAAGGCCACTGAGACTTTCTCGGAATGTGAAATCCGATTTCTATACTTCATTCAGTTTTGGAGTGGCCAAAACTCAGAATCTGATAATATTTTTGTTTCAATTTTGGTGATTTTAGTGTCGTCTCAAACTCAGCCTGAACCCTGGGAGATCTGAAATCAAAATCTAAATTGGAATGTAATTTGGGGGTCATGTTGATCTGTAATTTCCATCTCTTTTTCTACTTGAAAACAGAAAGAAAACTTTACTTGTACCTGTATTGTTGGCTACAACTTGTTTCAAAGAACCTGATTACAATTGCCTATTATCACTAAAAAGGAAGAATAGACATCATGTGCTCTGAAATTCAAAATTCAAGAGCAGCCACACAGGTTACTGAGGATTTAAATCAGAAAAACAGGGGAATTATGTAGAAAATTGATGCAGAGTTTCAGTAAAAAAAAAATAAGCAACCCTGATGCAGGTTTGCAATGCTAGCTAAAAATAACATAACATTTTGTGGTCAAACGCACATTTAGTTGATTAGATCATTTGATTCACAGAATATCAGTTTGAATAAAAACAGGGCTCCAGAGCTTATTCCCTTCTTGTCCTCGGGGACATGCCTACATGGTGTAATCCCAGAGAAGACAGTGGCTTTGCCTGGGTCCCCGGGGCATGGTGCTCCTCCCTTACCACACATGAGAGCATGAAGTCCCTTACTGTCTGCCAGCCTGAGAATCTGCTAATTCAATTTCTCAGCGTCTTCCAACTTGTTCTCTCTCATCTTTTAAGTCCTGAGCGTTCAGGCAGTTAATGTGTTCTCTGCTAGAGGTGATTATTATATTAATTAGTCATACTCCAAAGCTTTATATGGAATAGACTGGAGCACTTAACAGCCAAAAGTTATAATGCCACCTCTTAGAATCATTTCAAAGTGACCCCGCAAACAAGGTCTTCGCAAAAGCTTCTCACCACAGAAGTGATTCTCCCTCTGGCCACAGGGAGCCACACAGCCACCATTACGAATCCAGGGGAGAAGGCAAGGGAGAGAGCAAAATCCCTGGTCTCTAACTCCCTGCCAGGAGTTACAGGGGTTGCTCTGCCCTTGAGGTGACTGTACGGGTTGCACCTGGGCTTCTGTTAGCTGTTTTCTCGCCAGCTCCTGCTGAGAGTCTCGCACTGTTTTTAGCCAGGCGTATAGAATGCATATGTAGGAAACTACTTGTACCTACTTGCAGGCAAACGGGGTAATTAGTGCAGCCTGTCATCATAATTTCTATGTTTGTTTTTGACTGCAATGTTCAGGTCACTTTGCAAGATGTAGGATGACTGTTAATCTCTGAAGCCTTAAGCAACATCATGAGGTGCTTGACCCCACAGAATAATCCAGTTTTTGTGTAATCACCCCAAGGTGTGTGACTCAAACATTTAATTGTCTCAATACAGTACAAATTCCACACCAGCAGCAGCACCATACACCAGAAGGCCTAATCGTTATCTCACAATCCATACATCTAAATAATTCTGGTATTAGTGTACAGGTCCAGTAGCATTCAGCTTTCTAGTGCTTTCTGGACAAGACTATCACAGGAAGCTCATTCAGCACCATCAGCCTCTTTACCAAGACCCCTAACTGGCTTTTAGAGACAGAACTTGTGGTGCACTTTCTTGTTTTCTTCTTTAAAATGTTGCCACCAAATTTCAATTTGGTAAACTGAAGGATTCAAGAAGAGGGAGGAGAAAGCTTAAAAGAACCAGCAACTTGATAGAGCGGCATCCAGGGATCAAACTGATTAAGGTAGACCACAGAGGGATCAGTTTTCCTTATTTATTTTCTTTTCAGCATGTGATCATCTTTTCATTTCTCCAAATGTATGTACAGTATGAAGGTAGAAACAAATCTCTTTGGTGATTTTAATTCTAGCTAGGCATCTGATTAGATGTTCTTTCATTTACTGAGATACTTAACAGTCATTCTTGTTCAATCTCATTTATCAGAGCAACTGAGCAGTTGCCTAGGCTTTATCTAAGAGTTTAAAGATTGAGGTAGTTATCTTGGATGAAAGGGGCTGCTGCACTGAGATTCTTACTGTGCTGGATTAGAAAGGGAGTGGTGATAGTGTCATAGACTTGCCTAAGGCCACAAGACAAGCTATTTGTTGAGTGAGAAATCGAGCTTGATTATCCTGAATTACTTCAGTCTGTTGTCCCATCTACCAGCTCATTTCTGATCTCAAGTCAAAGTATATCTGCTTGAAGGTGCCTATTTGGTCTGTAAATGTTAAGTCTCAGTCTAAATGTAGTCACAACTGTAAATGTCCCCAGCTTTGTCCGAGAGCTGATAATTCCTAAATAAAAAGCAGCTTCTATTTCTTTGTTCTATATATGTAGTAGAGATAAGTGTATGGAGCAAGGACTGCTCGTCAGAGGACTTTAAAAACACTCTTTGACCAAATGCTATTTGACATTTCCTTTGCCACTCTGCAAGGCTCCTCAGAGGGCTTAGCTACTGTTATTTTTGCCAAGGAAGCAAAGACATCATTTCATTTCCCTCAAGCTAAACAGTGTATGATGTGCAGCAATTCAGAATTAATTTGACAGTAATGGAGACGGCAACTATTACTGTGAGGTATCTCTGCTCTGAACATTGCCATCCCGTCCTCATTTCACCCCCGCTCCCCAAGTTTTGGTGTTACAAGAAGTTGCTGAACAGCAGGCAGGCCCATGGACAAGGCACACTCATGTACGCTGCTCTGTCTTGGCAGAGCAGCAGCTTTGGCCTTGACGGCCTCTGTGTACAGGAGTCCTCAAGTCCCACAGAAGTGCAGCTCTCACTTGCAGGAAGAGAACTGTCACAATAACACACACAGGTCCACGGGATGTAGCAATTCCTTCTAAACAGGAGGCTGGCGTAGAGTTAGAACAATTTTGGTCAGTTGGGATTTTTGGAGAACATATGGCCCAACACCTTGCTCAACTCGTAGGAAATCAAAGGCTGTTTTCATCAAGAAACAGTTAGGAAGACTTTCTGTTTTCTAGCTGGCTCTTTTTCCACTACCAGTGCCCAAAGCAAACTGACGATGAAAGGATGCATTCTGTGTACGTGGCTAAGAAAAACAGGACATGTTAAATTTAAAATACACACAACTCCTTTCTTTCTAACACTGGTATCAATGCAGAATGAACAGCACTGAGGCCAATATAGTTATAAAAGCAGATACTACTGGCTACAGTCCCACAATACACAGCATCAGGGGATCCTCTCTTTATTGATTTGATTTATTAATGTACACACTGTAATTTAGGCCTTGCAATGTTGAGAATGAGGGCAAAGTCCTGAAATAATGAATGGCCTAGGGTGAAGAAAACCGATCTGTATTCTCTTTATATTCTCCTCAAAACTGCCTCACTTCCCTTTGTCATCTCTCCCCTTTCTAAAAAGAAATGGAATTTCAACCTACCTTGTCTGAGCATGGGTCCTGCCAGGCTAGACACCTGTACTCAGTAGAGATTTATTTCACCCACTCTTGTACAAATGCCCACAGAAAGTGTCGCACAGAGCTGCTCTAGGCTCACTGCCAGGTTCCCAGATGTGGCCTCTCCCTGATCCCAACCTGACCTAATCATTTTGCAACCTTCCCGTGTAGATGCAAGCTAAAGACTGTTGCTGAAGCTGGTCGCTGAAGAAACCCAAACATGGCAAGAATACGAAGATGTGGGAGGACAGGCATTACGTGCAAGGGAGAGGCAGGTGAAAGGGTTGGGGAGGGTTGGGAATAGGGCTCAGTCCAATCTGTTCCTAACTCAGCACCCCAACAGTCTCCCATTCATGCTCACAAAATACTTTGGGGCTATTCATGTTTTTACACACAGCACGGACAGGTTCCTCTCCAGCTGATAAAAGGCATTTCCTTAGTTTTTAATATCTTCACAACTGAATTTGTAAAATCAAAACTTAACGTTGTACTAAGGTATTAACATGAAGTCTCAGCTCTGTTCAAGTCAACAGGTGCCTCATCTCTATCTTCACTCTGAATAGCTAGATTAGTACTATTTTAGCAACTAGCCCTGTGATGATAAAATAAGTGCATCATTTATAAAAACCACTTTAAGTCATATAAGTGAAAAACTTCAGAAAACAAGACCATTTCAAGGGGTTTCCATAAACTTAACTTCTACAAGAATGACAGAATCACCTGGTTGGTCCAACAAGCAACATACTTGCTACTTCCAAGTAGCAAATTATTTCAGTGGATTAAAACCAGAACACACTCATCTTCAGATAGTAAGTGAATAAGCCTTTTCCTTCCTTTAAACAAGGACAACAGGAAGGTCAGTTATCTACATGCTGCTGTTGAAAATGGTGAGGTTGTTTTTTACTGAAACCCTCCCTGCTGGTGTTCCTGTGTGGACGCAGTGGCTGTGAGTCACTTCTGTAGCTCTGGAATGAAATGAGCACTGCTACAAACTTCACAGGAGACAGGTAATGATCAAAATTTTGATCTTTTGATGGGTTGCAGTGTAGAAAAGTAGGATGCTTTCATTATCAACATTCTCATGCATTTATTCTGTGATAATTTATTGCATAAACCAAGAATTATTCCTCAAAGAAATGTAGAAAACAAACTCTTTCAAGCTGTTGTATGAGCAATGAACGCTGGGCTCCTACAGATTTTTCTTTCTTGCCTGAACGCTGTTTCCCACCACATTATAGTAGCTCTGCTGCATGTTCCCCTGAGATGCCCACTGGGCACAGGAGGCACATGCTGCAATTACTGTGCAGCCACCCACATATTGGCCAGCTGACCAAATTCTTTGAAATGCGTGTATTCTACCTGTATTTTGTTTTGTTTTCTTATGGGACTCACTAAAATGGTGAGCCTGTCCTCCATGCAGCTATCAAATTTTCAATGAAAATCCCTCTTAGGATCACACTTGAGATTTCTACCTGATTTAAATGTAGCTGAGTATGGCCAATAGGCCTGAACGCTATGGGGCAGGGTAACAACAGATGGACCAACCACAAAGATCATATTCCCTTAGGAAACTGGGGATGCTTCTCCCATCCCTAATGCATGGGATGGAAATGCAATATTAAGACTCCCAGAAAACCTTCTGTTTTATGGCAATTAAATGTAATACAATACTCTAAAGGCATATTGATGTTTTAAAGGTAATTTTCCTATACTGCCATGACAAAGCTGAATCCTTTTTATGTCCTAGATAAACATTTAATAATTACATATCTTAATTTGATAATTCCACATTTGAAAACCTTTTGGGTTTGGGATAATCCAATATTCCTATAGCATATTTCACTGTAAATCGCTAATATGACTGAGTGGATGGACAGCATAATTTTGCCTATAAGTTTTATAAATAAAAATGTCATATACAGATAAGGTGCTTTTCTAATGCCTTGTAAATGTATTCAGCCTAATTTTAGAGCTGTCCTTTGTTACAGTTGAATCCAGATATTCAGTCTTAAAATGAGTTTCCCATTAAGTCGCAGTCTGATCAAAAAAAAAGTAGGTAGAAGAAAAAGCCTGGTTTTTGGCCCAACTAACTGCAGACAATCCAAATACAGTCATTTTAATGCATCTCAATGTTTATGAGAATGACAGCATACTGCACTTGTGCTTACAATGTTAGCATCAACGTGAAGGTCATAGGTAAGTTCAGTTTTGTTCTGACGTTGACCCCCAGTCCTATTAACAGCATTTTAACACCAAGAGTATGCTTTTGCTTAAACTAACAGGGAGACCCAAGACAGCTGTATGTAGTCCAAAAGAGAGTGGTGTTACTGTGAAAGTGCCTTAACAATAAATATGTTGATTAGCTCAAATGAACATCAGTCAATGTATAAATGTTCGTGGAGGTTAAGTAAGTGACAGGTTAGTGTGTGTGACTGGCTGTGACCAGTAACTCAGCTCAGAAACACATGAGTAAGGGTATAATTTAAGCTGAGGTTAGACTTTTCTCATGAGCTTTTGTACTCACTTCTCTCTCTTACATTAATGCATCTATTAAAAATTACCTTTCTATGACTTCTTTATCTGTTCAGCTTAGACATACCCTGCAGCACAGTTCCTTGAAGCCCCATTCTTGCCTGCTATACACCGTGTCAAAGAATCTAAAAATGGATTCTGAACTTTCTGTACATCATTGCAACTACAAGGATATGACTCAGGCAAGATTGTAGGAAGAGGCAGTATCTTTTATTACTTGATCTAGTAAAATACATTTGTAAAATACATTTCTTCTCCCAATAGTCTTTTCCTAATGCCTTTAATAGAAAAATATACCGTACAGTCATTATGTGATTCCTAATTAACAAGAACTGGCTCCAAATTGTTCTGCTTAAGATGTATTGGCCTGCACTGCACTAAGCTGAAATCTTTCATTCAGTAACTTTAGTAACAGCATGACCATTTGCTGTCTGCTTCTCAGAGGTACAGATCACTGAATTCTGCGCTGTTGCCATGAAATCAATCAATCCTGTCACCTGCTGGATCATTCTGCCAGCTTAGTCAGTTCCCTGAAAAGGTTTCATTTCTGAAATGGAAAATTCAGGTGAAGATTGCTGCTTTAGCTGTCTGTGATTAAACTACTTGTAAAAAATAGCAGTGTCCTCCAGTATTTGTGTTTTGCACAGAAGGCATTCCTGAGGATGTTTCCAAACAGAAAAGAAATACCTTTCTGAAAAGATGTGGTTTTGCAAAATTCCTCCTTATTTCTAGGGAGAAATCTGCCTCTACGTAGGGAACATTAGACAGTATTCAAGAAGATAAAAAGGTTAAACATTAAAAAAAAAGACTTGGAAATAAAAAAAAAAAAATCCTCTCCCATTCTCTCATGAAGGTATTTCATGGGTATACCATAAGTATCCAGAACATACCTAGATCAATATTGCAATATTAGTACTGGGGTGCTGCAATGGTAGTTAAAGCACAAAAACATGTAATGTTTAGTGAGCCTGAGGTATCGTTGTCCAGAAGACCTGGGGACACAGTGTACGGGGACATGGGACGTGCAACATGGAGAGAGGAGGCCCAGAAGACATCCTACAGAGTGTAGGGCCCCATTTTAATCCTCACCTGAAATGGTGTCCTTAGTCCTGCGTTTCTGAGGTGAAAGGCAAGTTGGTCACATCCCAGGAGAAACGCCGACCTGTTACCTAACCTCTGCAGCTTCACTTCAGCCAGAATCACGGATTCTGCTGTTTAATCTCTCCACAAGCTAGCTCTGAAAATTGTGCTGGCAGGAAGCAATCGGTTGGTTTGAGTGGACATAAATTTTTTGTCAGGATTATTCAGCGCAGAAAATGAAAGCACAGTGAGGCAAAGTCACTTGGTAGGCCAGAGGGGTATGGCTTCTAAATCTCTCCCAATGACAGTCCAAAGGCTTTGTGTATTGCTTTACATATTTGAAACAGTCTCCAAGATTTCACTGTCAAAATCTATAGTATTCTGATGAATTAGGCCTTTCCTCCCACGGTCCCCCACCTTCAAATTTTTGCCCGCTCTCTCTCTCTCTCTCTCTCTCTCTCTCTCTCTCTGAAGGTATACTAAATATGCTTTGAGGTTTCAGATAAATTTGGAACGTTTTTATTTATAATTGTAATTAGTAGACATCAGAGGACCTGACCCCTTTTATAATAACTGGAAGGGTTGAATAATTGAGGTCAGAGTAGTCAAGGTCAAAATATGTTGCTTAATGTACGTCTTACAATTATCTAGTACTGACTTTATAACGTCACAGATGTTAAACTACAAAATGTTCAGAACTCAAAGATCTATTTTTTTCTCTATAAAGAAATTAAACTTTTTTTTATTTTTTTTTAACTGAAAATTATTAACATCATAGTGACATAACATTTCATGTAGTTGCAGTACATCTGCTCCTGTTTAGGTCTATTCACATGAGCAATAATACTTAGGATAAAGCTGCTTCTGTCTTTAATACAGGATCTGTTATGCCATGAGAGGTTCAATGCCTGCAACAAGCACAATTACATAACGGTGCTTCATCCACAGTATCTACTGGTATGCATTAGTCAACAAGAGGCATGCACTCATAGGAATCAATGTTCCTCTTAACATCGTGCATCAGAGAGATGAACAGACAGACACCCCCATGAAAATGGGTCCAAGGAGCAGGTGACATGTCTTAAGACAATTTAAGACATTTTTTCTCATTCCCTCTGAAAGGAAGAACGAGAACATCTCTGTTTCCTTATGCTGTTTTCAAATGTTAATATATAGAACAGGCTATTATACCATTATAAAAGCTCTTAAATCATGGTGTTACTTCTGCAGTGATAAATGCAGGAAAGAAGAAGGAGAAACTGGTCTGCCTGCAGTCCTGTTCAGTAGCACTGGTTCCAGCAAAGATGTACTACTGACAGCAATATAGCTAGTGCGGCTGGGGACTTACCAGAAACAGCTTAAGATATGTTTCAGAGCAGAAGATGAGTACTTACACATGCTTGAGCCAATCTAACTAAACCACTGCATGCTTGTACATAATTATTTCTACAAAGCTGTTTCCTATCTCTTACATTCAAATTAGCTGCTTCAGTCAAGTAATTATTTTTCTTCAGATTTGTGGAAAGAACAAGCTAGAAGTAAGGTGCTTCTATCAGAAAAGGGTAAAAGGCAGCAAGAGACAAATTGTACTACGAACACTATAGGCCCCCTAGCAAGGAACAGTTCAAAAGAGGGCAGGGCAGAACATTAAATTTGCTTCTGAATGGGCCACAAACCTGATAAAAGTGAATATTGAGTACTTGTCCCATAACCTTGTTAACCACATCAGTGAGCACTCCAGACCCCTGTCCTGTAGTCTGCTTAGATTTTCTTCTCTGCACTTTTCTTCTGCTGATTTTTGGCACAATTCTACCAGTGTCAGTGGCGATGGGAGCACAGGTATGAACAAGACTACTGGCATTTTAATTGTCGTGTGGCCAAGACCTGAGCAGAGTTAGGTGAAAAAGTGGTTAAACCATCATATCAAGGTGTTGTTTCATGAGCCCACCTGGATTTAATCAGGACACCAGAGGAAGTTCCCTCCAACTCTGTGGGTGGTAACCTCTTCCACCAGTGTGGTTAGGTCTGGCAAGTGTCATCAGCCAGCTCCTGCTGCCTTCGTTCTCAGCCTGGTGTATTCACACCAACTGAAATCAGGGCCTGATTCAGTCCACAAGCACACTTACTGCTGTCTCTTAGTCTAGTCCTATGTAACAACCATCATCACAATAACAGGACGTATCTTCAGTCCTGATTCTGGAAGATATGGGTGTTAAAGGATTTCAGATGAACAACATTTAGCCCTCTCACAAAAGCACAACGCTGCTATTGTGACTATAGTTAGTTTAACAAGAATCATAATTAAGGTCAATGCAACCTGAAGCATGATAGGACACATTACAAGGAGCCAGAAATGAACTCCAAGTCATAGCACAACCTATTCAATTGTCAGGTGTAACAACAGGAGCCTTATTGTATGGGCTTGTTCTAATTCACTTTGAGCCTGTAGTCTGTCAAACTGCTATGTGGTGCTGCCTTAGAGCATTCTTTAATTAGTACCACGTACAGTAATTGCAATGCAATTGAATAACTTACAGACTGAGCATCCTTACAACCTTATTTACAACTATGAGCTGTCTCTAAAGAATCGCTGAAGAAGCTAAAGCTTTAAGCTGATACCCCTTTTGCTAGATTGTGATGTGCATGAAAGACTGGACTGTTGAAAAGCAGCAATTCTCTACAGTTCCTTTTTTTTTTTTTTTTTAGTACTTTTAGCCTTCTTTACCTTCTACAGGAAGTAATGCAGCAATTAGAAGGAACAAGTATATCTGTTAGCAAAATGTATTTTCTTTTTCCTCCTGACTTGCAGATGCTGAAGCATTTTTAAAATAATCTTGCACTAAATTTCCTAGGTAGGCACCACACTGCATTTTGTCATCATAATATGTACTTCCAGTACCAAGTAAGGGTTATTGCTATAACCTCAAGGTTTCCTACTACTCATACAGTGCTGCAAAGCAAAGAATTTTTTGCTTCTGCAGTTTTGTTCATTTAGCTGTGGCTCTCGCCTTTCTTAGTATACAGCTTATTTCTGACTCATCTTCTGAGCTTACAAAATACAAGATAAAAATAGGTTATTGTTCCATCTAAATTCCCATAATCCTTGTACGCATTAAAAATAAAGTCATGTAACTGTTCTTAGTCAGGATTGCACTAATCAGTGCAATTGGCACTTCTGACCTTGTGATATCTACCCTTAATACACTCAGGTTTGCTGTGCTGCCTGAACTACCGTACGCAGCATATATAATACCTCCTTACACAACAAAGTGCTAGAGAGAGACATGCAAGCCAGAAAACAAGTGTCAATAACTTTTTGCATAGTAATAAGAATTTTTTTCCACATTTTCACTCTTTGGCTTAGCTGAATATTTTGGATTTATTTTCATATAGTAAATTAAATGGCCACATAAAAATCAGAGACCAAATTTCATAGATGCTTTAGAGAGCCAGGACTATTGCTCAGTCAGTGACCGATTTAGGGTATTCAGGGTAGCTGCGCATTGGTTTCTATAAACATCAGCTCGTGCCTCAAAGATTTCAGGGGGATGCAAGCAGAAGCTTAGAATTAACCTTGAGCGGTTTGTTAAAGGTTTTTTTTTTATTTTTTATTTTTTTTTTACATAGACAAAGATTAGGATGAAGGAAGTAAATACTCTTAAATTCTCTGATTGCTTAAAAACTACCTTATGGAACCATTTTATCTTTTTAGGATTCTTCCTTATGCAAGGAAGCTAAATGTGTATTTCTGTGCAGGGGATAAAGAACCGTTGGCAGTAGTCTATTAGTAGCTAGTAGTAGCTGCTAACGTATTTACTGTTTGATTTATATATGTTTCACTGGAGTCAGGATATCGCTAATGGTAAATCCATTAATAAATCTAACCTTGCCATCAAGATGTATTTAAATTAATATTTAAATGAATTACACTGACAGGACGATCACTTCTCTGAATGTTATAATAACAAGCAGAAGGAGGTTAACTGTGCAGGTGATAAAGCTACAGGAATGAGAGCAGAAGTTTAAATAGTTGGCTCAGAGTAATCCCAGTCATTGTAGACTTGACAGAGGTATATAAACCTAGGAAAGGTAAACAGAAAGAAAAAACAAATTGGGGATTTTTTATTTTTTAAACTGCTCATTAACACAAGAGGGAAGGAATAACCAATGCAAAGACAGAACACTTAGATCTAATGAAGCTTTTTATGAAACACAGTGGACTCTTGAAAGAGCCTGTAAGTGGCCTGCAGGACTCATTAACCTCCCCAAGCACAAAAATGTATCAGGACTACAAAACAGAACAGACAGTGAGGAGGCAAACTAAAAAGAAAACAAAATTGGGATATAAATTCCAGTGGGCCAGGACACAAGCCAGCTTCTAATGGAAAGGTTAGGAAGAAAAATCCTATATATAGCAAGGTTATTTGACACTTGTCTACTCCAGGGATCCTTACAATTTTCCCTGAGGCACCAGCACTGGCTATTCCTGGTGAGCAGATAATGGCTCAGGCATATCTGGGGGCTGATTCACCGTGCAGCTGCTATGAGCTGTGTTTACATAATGAATGAAGGCATTACAATAGTGCCAATATGAAAAATCATTGAATAGCCTGAAAAAAATAGTATTTTATTTGTTGCTATCTCCTGCAGGATCAGAGTCATTGTAAGCCTGTTGTGTTGAGAATTTGTCCAGAGAAGCTGTGGATGCCCCATCCCTGGAGGTGTCCAAGGCCAGGTTGGATGAGCCCCTGGGCAACCTGATCTAGTGGGAAGTGTCCCTGCCCATAGCAGGGGGTTGGAACTGGATGGGCTTTAAAGTCCCTTCCAACCCAAACCATTCTGTGATCCTATGAATTTAAAAGCCTTAAAAGAGAATTGATAATCTAGTTACAAGCAAAATAGTAAGTTCCATAGACTTTCAGACCAAAAACTAATCATGATAACGTCTAGTCTAGTAACCTGCATAATGTAGGTCACAACCTCCTGGTGTAGTAATTAGGGTAAACAGTACCTACTCCTATTTCAGCTCTGTAGTAAAATATTTAAGTTGACAGTTTTAACTTCAAGACTGAAGAACCGAATACATACCTGTCAGGATAGCTTCTTCCGCACAGAACTGCTGCACCTTATGGCTTTTCTTCTCAGACTATGTAGTCCATGAGTGAAAGTACCTACAGAGGACTTGTACATAATACAATTTTATTTTACTTTCCATGGGATAAAATAAACAGGCTAGACTTCGTTCTTCCACTAACTTTTTCCAGATTACCTTCGTAGCTTTAACTAGCTGTCTGGGGTCTTTTTTGGATTTTGGTACAATTTCATTTCAGCTTCTTGGAGGGAAAAAAAGCCAAAATGTATTCAATGACTAATGCTAAACTCTACCTTGGACAACAGAACTTGTGCATGTGCCACATGGCTATAGGTGTCACAGGCAACCTTTGGAGACTGTCCTCCCGTGCGTGTTCTTCTGTCCACTTTTAGCAAATACCTACTTGTCTACAAAACGTACTACTTTTCTCAAGGTTAAATAATTATAGTGTAAACACAAAGCACATACCAAACCTCATTAGTATTACTGGAAGGCAATGGTTGGAGAAACAAAATCTATCTGCTTCAAGTGACACAGGAATCAATACTCAGTATTGGAATAAGCAGGAGAACATTTATTTGCCAGAGATTAATCCAGCACTGGTTAATCCATGTTGTTTCAGCAACTATTACTGCAGACTTGTGGGCAATAAATAGAACTTAGTTGTAAGCAATGACTCTACTGGCCTATTAAAATAATATTAATATTTTGTCATCAGTTTTGACTACAAAACTTCCTGGAAAAACAGCCCCACCCTAATTATAGCCTATGAGGTTCAACTCTGAAGTCTCTGAATTTGTGCTTGTCAAGTGTAGACCCCATAATTCACTGGTTGTGGTGTAACAGAGCAGAGCACTGCACATACAACAATGTTCCACTTTTTATTTTTTATTTTTTAACCAGTTGTCAGGGAGGACTTGGTCAAAAATAGCGGACAAATAAAACCAAATCCCAGAGCCAACAATTCTGTTCCACGAGTTTAAGTTTGCCGCAGTGAAGTTGTCTCATCCAGTGGAAAGCACTCTTTCCTTTTTCAGAGGATGCACAACTCCACGACCGTGTGCACTTCAAGCCACAAGTGCAGAGAGACAGTCCCAGTCTGCTAGGTATGGGTTTCTCCACTTCAGGTACTTGCTGACAAGCACAATCCCCACGTGTCAGCTTAAGAGAAACACAGAGATGAAGGAACACAACAGCAGCAGGAAAAACAAAAACAAACAAAACACAAACAAAACCAAAACCCACCAAACCCAACGAAACAACCAAAAAATACAACAACTACGTGAATACAACCAACCAACAGCTTCAGCGTTCTCAAGGGTATAAAAAGCCTGTAGGGAAAAGAAAACCCAGCGACTTCACCTTAGAGAACAGTAGTGGCAGGTTTGGGGTTTCCCAGTGCTGCTGTACCTATCACCCTCACCTCGCTAAAGGAGATGTGTGCAAGGAGAGGGAACCAGGTCAGCTGTCTGGATACGGTGGTGGGAGGTGAGGATGTGACAGACGGGAGTTAGGCAGCAGCGTTTACACCTTCGCATCTGAATCTGAAGTTTCAGCCTCTAACCTCGTTTGATAGAGTCTCCTGAAGGGGGAGCCAGTGGATGAAGAGGAATGAGTGATTCTTCCTTAAAACCAAGACTGGGGCAAAAGGAAAGAAAACTTCAGAAGGCCCCAGGGTGTGGCAAGCAGACAAGTTAGAGAGCCACTGCTCAGAGCAGGGAGCATGCAGTTTCAGCAAAGAGACAGCTGCAAGGAACAGCGAGCATCCCGAGGAGGAGGAGACAAATTTTCTAAGGGAGTGGGCAGCATGTTTTATCTCAAGTCAGCCTGCCAGCCATACCTAGTCCAGAAAGGAAAACAGATAGGGCAGAAAAAACGGTTTATTAACTTTTCTGTTCTGTCTTGCTTTTGAGTCAATATTCAACATATGGTCCCATTAATGCCATAGACAGAAATCCTACCGCGCTCTGCTGCTACTTGGCCTATCTACCTGAAGAGCCAAGTCTGCCCTTTTATTTATTTATATTTATTTACAATGGAAACTTGCATTCAGTCATTGGTTGCCAATGTCTCCATTCTTTCTGCTGTCACTGCCTCCTGGGATGACTCCTCTTCCTGATGAACTCTTCCACGATCTCTCGTGGCTAGATATATAACCTTCCTTTTGCCTCTGTTACGATGCTTACTGTCAAACACACATTTTACAAAGTGATTTGGACTACTCAATGACTTATCCTCATAAACAACAAATTGATAGAATAAAAAATGTTCATTTAATCTCATTTATGAAGATATATTGTATATCACTGATCTGCAGAGCATTATACTAGTTAACTGCAAATCGAAAATTTCTCTTCAAAATGCAGTCTTTTATCAAACCAGCCACTTAACTTAGTACAAAACCAGTCTGACACTTGAAAGGACAACCAAAGAGAACTTTTCCTTATTCCCCAGAGAATCTAAGGATGCATTGAAAATGTAAGTATTAATGAAGTCTATCTATACAAAGAAATTAATATAAACTTTTTATTTATTTATTTATTGCCAGAAAATTGAGATACTGTGATCGCAAAATTTAAAAAAAATAATAAAGTGACTACAGATGTAACACACCTGACCACCTCAGCTGCCCGTTTTTACCCACAGGGCACACTGCTGTACCCCACGAGCATCACTCTACAGCCAGAGCTGTTACTGCACCCTCTGTGTAAGAAGGTGGCTGCTTTTAAATCGGCTGGAAAGGTGCGCGCACACTCTGCATGCCAGACAGGCTAAGTGCGCCATTTCACAGGAGCCAAAGCTCTCAGAGAGGATGGAAGGGAAGGAGAGAGGCAGGAAGGGAAGGAGGGAGAAAAGCACCTGGAAGTGGAAGCTAATTGCAGCAATTCCCCTTTGCTGTGAACTGGCAAGCCTCTGAATACATTCCACATGGTGATTTTATTTTAGGATCAGCAAGAGATGTTTCTTTGTACACAGGCGTACGCGCATGTGACATGACATTCACATACCTTTTTATTTGCTGCCTCAGCTGAAATTAAGAATATTTTCAAAAACAAAACAAGCAAAAACCCGCATGACAGTTACCAGAAAAGTAAAAATACAAGATAGAGTCCTGAGAGATAAAAATTTATTTATATCTGATCAGCATGTCATGATATGGTCACAACTCATACAGCTGACATTCTCATAGCCAAAAGAAGGATTTTTTATGTTTTTTAAAAATACATTTTTCTTTCCAGCAGGAAAGATTTTTAAAACATTTCATACTAGGCAGGAATTAAAAACAATGGCTTTTTCAATATGACAACACAGCTGGTAAGCAGTGGATCTCCCACCAGTGCCTTATATTTAGATTTCAAATTTTCCCTCCCCGATTCCCCCCACCCCTCACAAAAAACACCACACAGGAAAACAGGACGAAACCCAGAAGGGAAACAAAGAGGTAGACATAACTACAACCACTGCGCAGTTTCACGAGATGCCTTACTGTGCTCCAAGGAGTTCCTTTTCTTGGTACTCTGAGAGCTATCCTTAGCGAGCTGTCCCAGGCCACAGAACGAAGGGTGCCGTCCCGCTCTATATTGCTTTGCCTAGCTGAACTTGTTTAAAAGCAGACTGCTCCGTTAAAAAAAAAAAAAGATGCATCTACAAAACAATTACAGCCTTGCTCACAAAAAGGTTGGATTCGTTTCTTTCTTGGATGGCAGCAGTCCAGGCATGATGGGGGCCCAGGTCCTGCTGTTGGTGCTGCCTGAACTCTCACAGACTTCAAGGGGAATCATTGCCACGCAGTGCCCTGCGCAGAAACTCTGCGGTCTTGGTGCCGGAGAAGTTTCCAGCAGGTGCTTGAGCAGGCAAGGACAGCAGAAGCTGCTTCTGCCCTACTGCTCCGCTCCTCCCCTTAAACCACTTCTGGCACAGAAGGATTTCTCTGTATCCTTCCTGAGAGCTCTACAAGCAACATTATCACTTAAATTAACACTCAGGCTGTATGGTGAACTAAAGTGTTATCCTACTATTTGTAGTGCTCATGGCAAGCACAATGGAGACTGTGCATCTATTAGATACAACCACAATAAATACAACCCTCAAACAAAATCATCTCCGCTGTTAAGGATTAGAAGCACATGAAATAATCTTGAAAAAAAATCAACTTTATTTTGCGACACACAAAAAATGGGAAAAAACACCTAATAATCTCTGTGGAGAAATGCTTCTTCTGGTATTCTACATTTGTGAAAGACATCTTGGCTGCTGGAAAGACTTGGTAAAAAATGCAATGAAATAAATTCAGTAAAATAAATCCAAACACAACCATCCCTTTGCAGAATCACAGAGACTCACTAGAGGCTTCTGCATCCATTTTATCATACAGAACAAAATGCAAGTAACACAGGAGGGAAGGAGAAAATTGGAGGCTAAAATAAATGGTATCAAGAAAACTAATTGTTATCATACAAAACAAACAATATTGTAGAGTAACTTTAAAGGAACTAACTTTAACAGGACAGTTGCTCAGTGTATGATTACTTCATTATCCAATGATAAAAGATTTAGCTTTAAAATGTATAGAATTCTTTTAAAGACTTGGTTTGTATCACAGCCAAGTAGTCTACAGTTTTTACACAGAAAAAATAAAGTTGCTCAGAACTGTTCATAATGTATGCAGACTTTTAAAATCAGAGTATGGTTTCAATTTTGCTCTTCCAATTGTCTTTTCTTAAAAAAAAAAGTGTAAAAGCTATCATATATGCAATTTTGCAAAATAACCCTTTATTTCATATGGCTCCATTATTTCCAAACAATACAGTACCCCAGATGTATAATTACTTTGTGTGATTGTATCAGATCAACAACCGAACCTCCAGCTGACTATCACAGAACGCACCCATTCCCAGACTCATGATTTGGAAATCCCAGTTTTAAGTACCTTTGGTCCCAACATTTTATGACAAGGCAAAGTGGAGCAGTTGAATCCTGTCACACACAGTGATCGGTATATCTGTATTAACTTGTACAAACAAGTGAAAAAGTTAACAGCACTTTATGGCAATGTCAGACAGGAAAAAAACAACAATTACATCATTTGCAAAACAACTGAATAATGAACAGTACCACAGTGGTTGCTGGATTCTTAATGCAGTAAGATGCATCTTATTTTTGATGCTGAGCATGTAAGAGGGAGAAGGAAGCTTTTAGTTTTCTGGTGAGCAAGGTAAATTGCAATCTTTCTTCTCAAAATCTGATGAGAGCAACTTAAAAAAAAAAGTCCCTCCTGCAAGAGACATTGTTGAAATACTTGCTACAACCATACATAAAATACAAGAGAATCTGTAAGGAAGGTACACTCAAAGGGCACTGAAATAAAAACACTGCTCTTTTTGAAGGGGCAGATATTCTTCATATAACGGGATTCAAAGAGCTAAACTATTAGGACTTGCATTGTTTCACTTTTAACCTGTTTATGAAAAATTAAACATAGAAACTTACAAATGTTGTGTGCAACCCCAGCAGAGAAACGTCTTTATTCACAATAAACTTAACTATCTTCTCGCTTGTGCGCGCAACAATTATTTCTCTTTACCTTTCTCATCCTGTCACTTTATACATTCTTCCATAATATTTCTCCTAATACAAATTCAAAGATACAGTAATTAACCATTTTGTGATCAACTGTACGGTTCATTAACATCACTTTTATAAAATGCATCGTGAGCTCTTCAGAAGAGGAAACCCACGGATGCTGCAGCAAAATGCTCGCTACAACTCCACCACCAGCCAACTCCCAGCAGGCAGAACCGAACTGCAACCAACAGGAATTTATGTTCTACAAACCAGCCTGCTAAGCTCCAGTCTTCACCAGCATGGTATTTTTAGCACAGAATCTCTCAGATATTGTATACATTTTATGTTTTTCCCTTAATAGAACAACTTCTCTGTAACAAAGTAGCATCCAAATTCGTGCTGGGAGGGTGCTTTGGGTTTTGTTAACAACAGTTTCATTCCACTGTCATCTACAGTGACTCAGCCGCAGAGAGAGACAACATCAGGCTCTCTTCACATTTTCCAGTGCAGGCAGGAAAAGAAGCCTAGGACCTAACACTATGTACTCACCCTATCAAAACAACAATCAGTGCTTGCAAACAAATGTCTTGCAATAGTAAGAAGTATAAAGGAACTAACTGAAAATGCACAGGACCAGATAAATCAAAGGATTATCTGAAACATTATTGCGCATTACTAATTTCTTCAGGCAGCATGTGAACGCTCACTATTGACTGTAATCCACTGGAAGAAAAAAAAAACAACAACAAAAAACTGCATTTGAAAAAACAGTATGATCTTACATGGAGTTTACTGGGTCTATAAAGAACCTCCTGATGCAAGTTACTGCTGTGCAATCTGCTTATATAAACTTCCCTTTTTATATCACTCTAGTCCGTCCTAGCTCAAAATAAAACCAGCTGTATCATGGGCATCTCTGCGGTTCTGATCAAACCACCTGGTGGAGGACAGAAATAATTAGCTCACCATCTGCATTTTGCAGTTTTGAGAGTCTACTTATGCCCACGTGCTGCAGACATAACCACTTACACAGTAATGGCACCGGCTGCCTCAGCACCTGCCTGTAAAACGGCAGATTAAATACATTCATTTTGCCAGCTGTACTTTAGCAAGAGCAACAGGAAAAAAAAGTATACTCCCAAGTCTGCCTCCCTCTTCAGGGCTTTTTAACTCTTTTTAAGTGGATTTTATGTTACACTAGAATTCAGGTGTGTGACTGGGTGTAAATAGGTGGGATTTAGAGACACCTTAAATAAAATAAAATATTAAGCTGTAGGCAAACACTGTCCTTTGTCTTTCAGCTAGAGGTACTTTTAAGTCCATGAGGGGACTCTGGGTTCAGGGAAACTTACTATGGTCTAGCATTTTGCAACCATCCTAGTTTTTTGCAACTAGGATAAAACTACTGCTTTTGGGGAGAGATAAGAGGTGGCATATTTGACAAGATTTGACAATCTTTCAATTAAACCAGGAGAATCAGCATTGCCTCATTTTAGTATGCTCTTCGCTCCCCTCTTCCTGACCCCCAGAGGAAACACTTTAAATTTTATTATTTATTTATTTATTTAAATTCAGCACACCACCTACTGATTTCTGTTGCAGGAGAGAGAGAGAGAAGGGGGGGGATCAATATTGCTGATTCAGAGCCAAAACTACTGAGGGCTTACTATGTTCTCAGTAAAATTAGAGTATGAAGTTCTGGCTATCCTGCTAGTATTTAGAGAGATTAATTTTATTTTAGGAACAGCTCTTTCAAATCTGTGTATAATCACATAAACACAATGCCAACTAGACCTGCCAGAAGTAAGCCCGTACATCATAGACACCTTTTCAGAAGTATCCTGTATTACACATCTGAAAACGGGACTGGAACTTCTGTTCCAGCTTGCCTTTAAATTCAACTCATTCTTCCACCGTGATTTCTAGCACACTGGTGAGCTAATTAGTACTGCCCTCCATGTAGTTACTCAGAATATTTTGCGTACCTTTTGTTTTTGCAGTAGTATCTTTTTATAATTTATGACAGCTATTATACCTATTTTTTTTTCTTTTTAAGAAACTAGTTTTCCTTCTATTATTCCTTAGCAAAACATTAAGATGGTTGGCATTGAATTATTTAAACTCTCCCACAAGTATATTTAGCACTGTTGCAACTAGCAGGGAGAAAAAGGCCTCTAGAAACCACTCAAAGGTCACCTTGGTGGGACCGCAGTATACAAAATACAAAGGTGGCTAAAAATCACCAGCAGCACCAGCAGACCTTCAGAAACAGCTAGAATTGCTCTGGCTTCCAATGCATGACAGATAAAGCTTTCTCCTACTCCCTAAGATGTGTGTCTTTCCTTCACTGTATTTTCACCTTTAAAAGTGCATTTTGAAAAGTGATAATGATCAATGGGATGCATTCTGAACACAACGGGGAAACAGACCAAGTGACTTTAAGACTTTAATATTCTCCAAGTTTCCTCCTAATACGAGATACTGGTAGCACACAGAATTCGGATGGCTGATGGTAAAACCACAGCAGGGATGGGCTGATTCATCACATGTGGGTAACTTTTAATCACATTATGATGCTGCAATGCTTTTTTTGAGGACTGATTCCTCACAAAGCACACCTGACGCTGAACCTTGCTTGGGTCCTGGTTTTAGATCAACGTGTCTAATACAACAGCTGCTGACTGGGTAGCCTCAAAGTTACCGCCATCAGCTCCGCAGAGTATCTCAGACTCCAGCACAATGAGCTGCAATAAAGTACAAGTTTGTGCAAATGAGGAATCTCTACCACACCAATGCTGTACACACTACTGAAGAGACAAGTTGCTGAATTTTCTGAGCTCTAACTACAATGCCAAGAAATACTTGCGGTGACAGTTTTCTTGTCGCAGACATTCTTCTACGGTGGTTGTACGATTGCACCTTTTGTCCAAATGCTGAATTTGCTTAAGTGTGGGTGAGAGTATACACTTTTTAAAAATACAGACAATTCTTAAAATAATACATCATCAGGTCACTATGTTACTGATCTTCACTTTCAGTGGAGTTTAAAATTTCCCCAGAGAGAGGTAAGAGTCCATCCAGTATTTTCCTTTACTCTTGTATATTCACATTTGCACATACAATATGATATTCATTTGCAAGAGCCTGGATTCCCACTGTGTCCTCAGGTCCCATTCGACTTTTAAAATAGGCAATGATAAAAATACTGTAAGATGCAGTACCACATACCGCCTGACAAAAATGCAAGTGATTGTATGCCAACTAGCCACAGATTACTGAGGGTCATCGCCCGAGAAACAGCTTTTGTTTGACCCTGCAGTGGAGGGAAAGCTCCTGAAAAAGAAAAGAACACACAGGTAATGCTTTCACAGCAGGAATGACAGGCTTAATGCATTAGTCTTTACCATTGCTACCCGACCCACAACAATGTATTGGTTAGTTTTGTATTATGCTGTACATTTTCAAAATAATCTCCACTATTACCAGTCATCTTCGAGAAAATAAAATAAGTTTTATTATTAAGAGTAACATGCATTTCATTTGGATATAAACTTAAACTTTCCTTAAAAGCAACCATCTTGACAGTATTCAACCTTTGCAAGGAGATCTGACTGACAACTAAAGTCTTCTGGGTTATTTTTATAGTTGCGTTAGTGTCCATATGATCAAACTGAATGGATGCTGCGTAAAGCTTCGCAGCTGTTTGGTAATGATTTGGTATACTGTGAGCAACTAAACTCTCAAATTTCCTCTTGAATATGAAGATATACACAAAACCACATATATATATAATATGTATATATACTTTTTTTTCCCCTTACAATAATTTTTATATGTTGTTTGAACATTCATTAGCCAGTCAGGTCACATAGACTAAGGAAGTGCTCTGATTTGCTACTCTGTTTTCTAGAAATAACTTTTGAGATGTCTGTTTGTATGAGAAAGATTGGCAGGAGTTACAGCTGACAATTTAAAAATACATTTTTCCCTATTTTGACTTTTTATGACTTACAACACTAAACTGTGTCCAAATACACCAGAACTTTATGATCATAAGCACACTGTTTGCATATATTTACTTCTGTATATTAAATTATTTGTGTTACATGTTGCTGAGATGCACAAAACCTAGATGATATGAACCACTTTTTTTTGGTTAATTATTTACAGTGGATACAAAAACTAAATATACTAGATGAAGATGTTCTTGCTACAGCATTATAGAGTCCCAGCTACTCAGAGAAGAACAAGAGATGAATGATTCAAACAGAACAGATACAGCATCGTCAATTTTGAATCTTAGAAACCACACAATTTGGGCAATTAGATACCATCAGCAACTTATCTCTGTGCTTCACATTTGCAGTCATTGGAGGAATGGCAATCAAGTACTTAAGACAAAGCTTTTCTTTTTGTATGAATGATCTCACATTTAAAAAAATCTTGATGAGTCCCATCCTCCTCTCATTGACACATATTTTCACACATGGGCAGATTTGCCACACCGTTTATTCACCAGTAATTCTCACTGCTGATCTCTTATTTGCCCACTCTACACTACATTTCTTCTTCCATGGCTCATCTGTTTTTCTGTACCAACACTGACCTTTGGTTTAAATAACTCCTTGCTCCTCAGACCTGACAGCAACTGCCTCTTCCCCTTCCTCCTCTCCCAAGCCAACTTGTGTCTTACAGGGAAAACGATCCTTCACTTTGCTAGACGAGCACTTTCAGTTGTCCTTCCCAGAAACAACTCCTCCTTCCCCTCTGTCATCTTAGCACCTATTACCTTCCCCTCTTCCCGGTTCAACTCATGTTTCTTGACAGATCTATATGCAGAATTTCCAGATGAGGTTTCAGATCTGGTACAGTGGAAAAAGTATTTCTGTACCACTACTGAAAATACCCTCCTGCTGCCCTGTAGGATGACATTGCTTACTTTTTTTAGTTACATCAGATCAGTTGGCTTATGATCAGAATGAACAAGGAGTGTGATGTCTTCAGTATACAATTATTCGTTTCCAGTGTTTTTTGTTTTAAAACTAGTCTCCAAGTGCTAAGTAATCCCATTTGTGTAACTGCTTTATTCAAGGTTATCCCACTCAAGAGAAATCATGCAATTGCCAATATAAGTTTTCCATTAACTGCTAGGAATATTTGTGTTGTTCATACCTACAGACATTTACTGTAAATAGTTTTAATTTCATAAATGAAATTTGTAAAATGTACCTATAAGAAAGAATGGGACAGAATGAAGAATTCATCTTCAAATTTTAAGACTTTTCTTTTAAAGACATCAAATATTACAGGTTTTCCCTAGATCAACTGAAGTCCTTACTAGTTAGCAATACTGCAAAAAGGGAAAAAGTGTTTTAGGCACAGATTCTTCTTCTTCCCAAATAAAAATACTCCAAAAGAATGTATTCCTATTGATGATAAGAGATTATATATTATATATTTATATATAATTATATATTATATATACCAGTAACAAGCTCTTGACATTTCAAGTAGCCTTAAATGTTACTCGGGCTTAAAACAAATAGTTCACCAAATAAAAATATTTTAATTTCATAATTAAAGTTACTACCTGAAGTAAACCTTACGAACTCAGACAAGTTCTCAAGCAGCATGTATTACAAAGTCAAAATGCTGCCACATCCCCACGTCTTAAAAATGCACTAACTTGAGACAATGCAACGCGCCCCTAAAAAAGCCTAAAAAGCAAGTTGCCGGGCAGCTTCAGGGATTCCCTTCATATTAGTCCTTGGGACTGGTGGGGTTTTCCAAAAACTGCAATAGCACGTTTGCAGTAAACCACGACAACAAAAGCAAATGCAAGTAAGTTCTCAACTGGCTTAATTAGTAGTAACTTTAAATTATGCTAATTTATGCCTAATAAGGTTCTGTGTCATAGCATTTACATTTATAGCGCCTTATTAATTCATGCTCATTACCCAGTAAATTACAACCAATCATCCTATTTTTGAAGCACATTCCAAGGAGTATGTCTGATTATATTCATTATACTGTTTGAAATTCTGGTCTAGTTAGGTTTTTAGGCATGACCATGTTATTGGAATAGTATTCGTGAAATAATGTCTCAATAACAACAATTCCTTACATCCTATTGACTATACTTTTAGGCAAATTCACAAAGTTATTTGTCTAATATATGCATCTGGATGCAAGTTACACAGCAGAGTCTGACTTTGGCTATCAATTCTGGTTGAATGACAGCAGTATTTCATACAGCACAGTACAACGCTGGGTTGCTAACGAATTCAATTAAGCAATCATTTTAAGCAGTAGAATTGATAAATTAAGCACTCAAAATGGAATCAAAACAGTTATTGCAGTAAATCATCTAACAGAAGTAACATCTTTGATTAGTCACTCTGGAATATTAAACTCAGTTGATTCAACAGACTGTATTTTTCCTCAGCAGTTGTTGTAATCACTAAGGGATTTATTTTTCTTCAAAAACACATTGCATTATTTCATCTGGAGTCTTTCTACTCAGTCTGTTTGACAAACTTCCTTTCCTGTATGTTTAAACAAAACTGTATTTTTTACTCTCTGGAATTTCTTTTTTATTGTAATAAGTTCCTCTGGTCTGTGCTCTGAAAGCACGCCCACAGCCATTAACTGGATGGGAAAAAAAAAAAAAAGAGCCTTGGGGAAACACCTCCCCAGTTAAGCATTTACCTGGTATTTTAAATCACATTATTTGCCAGTATCCCTTCAGTAATGTTATTAATGGCCCAAATCTATTTAGATCTCTCTGATCTATTAACACTGAAAGTATGTTATGATAGAAGTGACCCAGAGTATGTCATGGCAAGGAGACCAGTGCTCACAGCAGAGGGCTGCGGGCAGACAAGGACTCCAAAGGCATTATGCTTTATTGTTCTTACAGATCCTTCCAATCAGAGCATCTTTCTGTTCAACTTAGCTGGAAACAGAAGAGAGCTACGATTTTGGATTACGCCTACAGACTACCTTGGCCATTTTTTTTCTGTTTGTACAAGTGCCTGAGGAAGATGCTATATAAGGTAACTACGATAAAACAAAACCTGCCTCACATAAGAGCTTTATTTATTCTCTTTTTTTCAAGAACTTGCTCATTTTTAAACCCTGAAGATTTTATATCCCCTCCAAACTTAAACTCTGAATACTTTTTACGGGTGCACGTAAACATTCACTACCTCTTTGAATCTTGTTAAATTATTCCCCTTTGGCAGCAAGTTTCCCAGCTGAACTATATGTTACTGATGAAACAAGGGGATTTCCTTAGCTCTGTTTCAATTGTGACAGCTTCCAAATGCTACCCAATGATAATCACAGCCAGGCAAACTGTTTTCTACATCACTTCTTAGCATACATTCTTTTGCCACATAAAAAGTGTTAGTACCTATTTATTTGTATTGTATTGATGTGAAAAACATATACTTCTTAAATCATTTTGAGATCCTTATAAAAAAAGACATAAAGCACAATTCTCCTAGCTAGACACCGTCCTACCTGTTTCATAGAAATGTGTCAGGAGATCCTCCTTTTCAATGAATCGTTGATATAGCCAGTGTGTAAGAGCTTCAGGCTCTGCAGGTACGTCTTTAATTGGAAAAATCCTACCAAAGAAAAAACATAATTCATTCTCTCTGTTTCACAGACCACAAGTATTAAGAATACAAAACAAAACTACCAGCCCAATGCACACAGAAGACATAGGCATTATTAGCTTCTATCAAATACAATAGTACAGCATTTGAGAGAAGCTAATAAGTTGTGGTTTTATTTTTAATGGAAAAATACCACACTGTATTACCATCCTTAAAAGAAATTACCAATCAAGAAGCAATGACATTCATTCACTGAAACCATCAAATACAAAATACTGAGAAAGTTCAACCACAATTTTGAAGAACCAGTATTTTAAAAGCCCAAGGGAAGAATTACGTACTAGGCTATTTAGAAAAATCAGATGTCCATGACAGAATTCACTAAGATATATACAGAGAGAAACCCCCAAAACACCCCACCATACCTCAGTGGATTTTTTTCAAAGTAAAATTTCAAGTCTTACGGTAAGTGTGAAATTTCCTCAGTGGAGTGAGTGCCTTTTGATATATACAAGAGGCTATATATCTGCTGTGGTTCACAGGGAAGCCAACAAAAGAGATCTGCGTATCAGGCTAGCCTGAAAAATTTACACTCAGAAATGTAAGACCTTTACTGTAGGTCTCTCTTCTCAGGTGAGCTCCCATTTACCTTGTCATCTATGCTATGGGTTTTTGTTTATTTGTTTGTTTTTAAACACAGTCTTACTGATTATACTGAAAAGAATTTGCAGTGATAATTTTATCACATGGGAAGCGTCTGAGCAGATACTGGCAGACTACAGAAATAAGGGACACGTCTGAAGAATGCTTTTGTTGCTGTTCCTGTTTTCAACATCCTGGCTTTGTTGCTAAGTCGTTTGTACCTCCCTCCTTTCATAGTTCTACACATGACAAAATAAGCTATAAGTGGAAAAGAAAAGAAGCAAAAAAATGATCTAATGAATGAATAAAAACCAATGGTGCTTTGGTAGATAGAAAAGACTTCAATATAAAGAAGTGAACAATTTTATTTACTCACTATGGCGTCAGTGTTAACTCAGATAGTTCTGTAGCCTTTGTAGCAGCTCTACCTGCACCTTTCTCAAAGCACAGAGTTCTTTGTACCAAAAGTCTTTGTCCAGAGTACAAGACAGTTGGTAGTGTAGTAAGCTCAAGTCCTTAGCATGCACATTAAGAAAATGAAAAAGACAGGTAGTAAAGAACTATCTCATCTTGAAGCCCAGATGCTATACCACAGATCAATATTAAATGGTATTGCATGTAAAGTCGAGTGAAAACACACTGATGAACCGTTTCTATTGAGGGTTTAACATTAAGGCTGACTGACTCCCTGTCCACAAACACAACCAAGTTGCCAAGCACTATTTTTACGCTCTTCTGCCTATCTGGTGTGAAGAGATAAAAGGACTCAGCAACTGAATATTGTGTTTCACAGTATATTTTTGAAGGACAGATGCTTGCTGACGCAAGTTTGAAGATGGTTCAGAACTAACAGAATGCGTGCGTGGGCTCAGGACAGAAGTCTAGGATTACCTGGCTTCACATGCATTTTCCACTGTAAGCTGCAGGCATTCTTCACCTCCACTTGTCAGTTACTGAATGGACCGACTACTCAATGACCTAATCAAGCCTGATGTTTTTCCAAGAATGTACTCACTAGTCTGAAAACGTTATCACAAGAGCTAACAAGATATTCATTAGAAACTACTTATCAGCTGGCACTTTAATGGAGTAGCGAAGTAGCATAAAGGATGCTAATATTTTGAGAGACTAATGGAGTGCAACATAGCAGTTTCATGCCTGAATCCATTCAGGTTCTTGTATGAATCAATACGGTATCAGAATACTCCAATCTCCCAAACTTCTACTCAAACTTTTAAAGAGGCAATCATAGTCACACCCTTTTTGAATGAATATTAATTTCAATGAATATTAATGTAGAGTGGAAAACAACTGGTTTCCCAATAATGCTACATTGACTGTCACGTTATCAATGATAACTGATAGTGTATTTAGAAGTACGTTCAAACAGTTTTAGATTATCTAGGTTTATATTTTACATGCAGAGTATGAACTTAATTAGAGATGAAATGTTTAAAAGAATCCTTAAACACTGGAAACTACACTCACTGCCACTATCCTCATTCTCTGCTCATCAGACGGCTAAAAGGAGATTGGGTCCAGGAAAGGCAACCGAGAAGCCTGATGTTACAGAACTCTACAGAGACAATCCAAAACCAAAGGATGAAAGCACCACACTGACTGGAACAGGTTCATCACCAGGCATCAGCTGCGAGGTCTGCCAGCTCTGCTGTTCAAAGATTCTGGGAACAGTTCTGTCTTTTCAATGATACACAAACGCTGGTCAGCGTGGTCACAGCCTAAGCATCAGCTTGGCTCCAACCCACTGCTGTGCTTCCAGCATCAGGAATGCCAAGAAAGGAGGAACTCCTCAAGAAAATAAAATGTATCGACATACAGAACTGTGCTGACAGGGAACAGTGGGTCAATACTTAGTATCTGACACCTCTGGAGTCTCTCGGGCACCTGAATCCTGCCAGTTTTTGAGCAACACTGGCCTCATCCTGCATGAAAATACAAACATCTCATTCCTGATGTGGCAAACACAGAAATTAATAGCACCAGGTAAGATGACTTGACCAGGAAAGTCAAGCAGAATGGAAATTCTTTCATTTCTTATCAAGGGCACTGCTGCTTCAGTACCATCAGGGGTGGTGGCAAACCCCAGTAATGACCGTGCTGCCACTGGCTGTGACCCGAGGCACTGGAAGCGGCAATGGCAGCAAGGCCGCACCGTGATGGAAGGCTGCGAGGCCTGTCTTCTCCTTCCACCATTAACAAGTCAGTAATTACATCCATGATGAAGACTAGAACAAACATTTTGTACGTCCTTCTCTCTCAGCATACAAAGAGGTGTGTACACATACAGACTCCTACATGTGTAACTCCCTCACCCATGAAACATGAACCGAAGAAAGCAGCTTCAGTTCTCTTCTTGCCGGAACTCTGGAGAGATCCTCACTTCAGCTCAGGCACAATTTCATTCTATAAAGTTTTCAGAATACTTCCCAGACTGAACAAGGAAAAGTATTTATTTTAGCATTTTTCTTTGAGATTCAGCAAACAGAAAAGCTTTTTTCCATCTGCGAGACTGCAAGTGAAACCAACGGTCATAAAGCTTTCACCAGACATACAGCAAGAGAGCAATGCATATTTGGGCAAATAAATAAGCGATCCTCTTTCAGAATATCAGATAAACAATAAAACGTTTTCAAGAACTGGTTCAACACAACCATCTGAACCTGTCGGTTTCTTGAGGTAACATCTGAGGCACCGGCTCAGCAGCCTCTCCACAGCACCTGCGGGCCTGCACCCTGAGGCAGCGTTAGAGCTGGCATCCAACCGCCCAGCCCCACAGCTGGAAGCAGAGCACACTGCGCTTGTCCCTCTGCAGGGATTTCCCCGGCTCTCCCCAAAGTCAGGGACTGCCTGGTTGTAACAAGCCTGGAAGAGGGGAGGGTATTTTGTAAGTGACGCTGTGAGCGGATGTTTTTTCTGGTTTCCAAAACACACAACAGCTAATCAGCCTCATCTTGTTAGCACTACCGTGATAAACAACAACCTACACTCTTCTTGCTGCGTGCAGCATTGTTTTCTCAAAGCCCTGTGGCATTACATGCGCGCACTCACAAGCCTACCACAAAAATTGTTTTGCCACCAATTATAAAGCATTAATATTGCCCTCACAAGGACCAAACATACTCTGGAAGAGCCCCAGCCCACCACATGTGAACATTTTGCTCTTCATACCTCATTGTCAGTTACTGTAACTTCAGTCCCAAAGTTAACAAAAGAATGGCTCACAGGGAAGCTGGGGCCATCCACTTCTGAAGCGCTGAACAAAAATTGTATTTTACTGTCCTTGGGTTTAGTTTTAATAAAGGAAACTTACTCTGAGTGCCTACCCCATCTGACTGCCGCACTTCAAGCTCGTGATGAAGCATGTGCAGCAGTACACGTAACGAAATGAATGCTAGAACTCTTGCTAGATTCCTCCCTACCCTGTGACGCAGAAGCAAAGGATACGTACAGAATTATTTTTAGTCAGTTTAATCTGCATTCTTCTGTTCCTCACATCTAAAATGATCCATGCAACAAGAATGCAAGACTCAAAAGGTAGCTGTCCCACATTTGAACAGCACATGCCCCTCGGAAGTGACTCCATACCCTTCAGAAGTGACTCCTTCATCCCAAGCAGCAGCCTACGAGCAGTGCTCTCACCTGCCACGACACTGCACAGCGCCTGCAGCCACGCCAAGCCTCCATCCCCTCCAGATGGGAAGGGGTTTGCTTTCAGTCACAGAGGAAAGAGTAAAACCAAAGAGAAGGCAGAAGCCCACCTTGAACTGACAGATTTATCACTAACGCCAGCAGTATCTGCACGTGCCAATAGATATATGAAGACTGCAAACCAACTAAAACAATTAATTCGGTATTTTTACACCTGGAGAGGCGGAAGAGCAAGAGGAATTTTGTGGAAAAAGAACTAGCCAGAACACCTTTGTAAAACTGTGCAGTAGAGAAAGGAATGGCAAAGCACCTTTGTAAAACTGTGCAGTAGAGAAAGGAATGGCAAAGCACAGGAAGAGAGAACGAGGATAATTATCTTAAAATCTACAACTGCAGAACAATTTAAATGATACACTTCAAGATACATTACACCTCCTCTTTTCTCAAAAGCTAACAAATAATTTTCAGAAATGTGGCATTCTCAGGAACAATTAATCCTTTTAAACAGCCCTTATTGGAGAAACCACCACTAATTCTGTATGAAAATTCTGAAGTTCATAGATACCACCTGTAAGTACTAATCGCCTTTCATCCTCTGTCCTATCCTGAATTCTTTATTACCCCCTCCTCTTTCTACATCTTATTTGCCATTCCAATGACTCTTTAAATAAACTCAGCATGATGGAGGTCATTGGTAGATCTCAGGCACATCCAGAAATAAGTTACTTGCATAAAAAAAGCATATTAAAATGTATTGCCGCGCTGGATGCCCTTCAGAGACGCTTCTGCAAAACTCATTCAGCAGCCACAAAATATTCCATTTTATTTATAGCTAAGAGTCTAGTTTATTTTAATAAATCTGTATTCACGCAGACACAGAAAACAAACTTCCTCAGTAGCTAGAAGCTTGCTTCAAAAGCAGCACGGGGCAAAAACTGGTATGACGAAGGAAGGTGACACAGTTCTTATCTGCACTGTGGCAGCGGGATGGCTGAGGTAGCTTCATAAAATGTGGTCCTTCCGTGCAGCACAGCCACGGCTCTCCTCTCAGCTGTGGAGGGGGCTATGGCTCGCTCTGACTTCCGGGGCTCTACACTACCCTCAGTACTGCCCAAAGCAAACCGGGGACATGATTGTACGCGGAGGCGAAGTTTAGTGCAAAACAAACCTTACAACACCAAGCCATTCCTAACTGAGTGGAGTCTAGATGTCAAAAAAACTTCACAGACAGGTTGTTTCGTTTTTTGTTGTTGTTTTTTTGTTTGTTTGTTTGTTTTAACTAAATCAATTTTAAACTCCTGGGTTTTGACAGCAAACGGCAGCACTAGGGAAATCTTTCTGTTAAAGTCAGAGACCAGCTGAGAAATGCCAAGCCAGACTGAAGAGTGACTGGTGTAAAAAATAAAAATAAAATCTCCCCCCAAACAACAAAACCCAGCTCAGTGTGGATGAAAAGTAGAAGCTGAGGAGGGTTGCCAGTATGCTGTCTTGTTACACAGACACCAAATCACTCAACTTATTTCTACAGAGTGTAAATGTCGTGAGTCTGGATTTACGTTTAATGCACATCACACAGGATGACCCCTGCACAAAGCTAAACTACTCTGAGGGGTAGACCAACCTTTCTGACAGATCTTACAGCGATTCCTCTAGCTAAAGATACCCTGCACCTCCTAGCATGTAACCTTTTCTTTCGCTTAGTGCTCTAACAGACAGCCACCCTAATTTCCCCCCAAAACACCGGCACCGTTTGACCTGGACAAAGTTAATTGGATATTCTCCTTGCTTCTTATGTTTCTGAGAGCAAAAATGGTTTTTCAGCACTTTCCAGAGAGTTTTGAGGAAAGTCTGTGAGGGT